>NC_091991.1:117367413-117679459 GCF_044704955.1 Pristiophorus japonicus
ACGGACTGTATCCCGGACTGTATCCCGGATTGTATCCCGGAATCTATTCCGGATTGTATCCCGGACTGTATCCCGGACTCTATCCTAGATTGTATCCTGGATTGTGTCCATTACTGAATCCCGGACTCTATCCCAGACTGCATCCAAGACTGTATTGCGGATTGTATCCCGGATTTTATCCCGGACTCTATCCCGGACTCTATCTCGGATTGTATCCCGGACTCTATCCAGGATTGTATTCCAGACTGTATCCCGGACCATATCCCAGACTGTATTCCGGATTGTATCACAATTGTATCCCTGACTCTATCCTGGATTGTATCCCGGTCTGTATCCCAGGCTGTATTCCGGACTCTATCCTAGATTGTATCCTGGATTGTATCCCGGACTCCATCCCGGATTTTATCCTGGATTGTATCCCGGACTCAATCCCGGACTGCATCCTGGATTGTATCCCGGACTGTTTTCCGGACTGTATCTCGGACTGTATCCCGTACTGTATTCCGCACTGTATCCCAGACTGTATCCCGGACTGTATTCTGGGTTGTATCCCGGACTGTACCCCAGACTGTATCCTGGAATGTATCCCGGATTGTATCCCGGAATGTAACCTGGAATGTATCCTGGAGTGTATCCCGGACTAAATCCCAGACTGTATCCTGGACTTTATCCCGGACTTTCTAGGATTGTATCCCGGACTGTATCCTGGAATTTATCCCGGATTGTATCCCGGACTGTATCCCGGACTGTATCCCGGATTGTATCCCGGACTGTATCACGGACTGTAACCCAGACTGTATCCCAGATTGTATCCAGCACTATATTTCGGGCTGTATCCCGGACTGTAACCCAGGTTGTATCCCGGAGTGTATCACAGACTGTATCCCAGATTGTATCCCGGTCTGTATCCCAGATTGTAACCCAGATTGTATCCCGGACTGTATCCCAGACTGTATCCTGGATTGTATCCCAGCTTGTATCCCGAACTGTATCCCGGATTATATCCCGGACTGTATAACGGACTGTAGCCCGGACTGTATCCTGGACTGTATCCTGGAATGTATCCCGGATTGTAGCCCGGATTGTATCCCGGACCGAATACCGGACTGTATGCCTGACTGTATCCCGGATTGTATCCCAGCATGTATCCCGGTCTGTTTCCCAGATTGTATCCTGGACTGTATCCCAGACTGTATCCCAGATTGCATCCCGGTCTGTATCCCAGACTCTATCCCGGATTGTATCCCGGACTGTATCCCAGCTGTATCCCGGATTGGAGCCCGGACTGCATCCTGAACTGTATCCCGGACTGTATTCCGGACTGTATCCCAGACTGTATCCCGGATTGTGTCCCAGACTGTATCCCGGAATGAATCCCGGACTCTATCCCAGATTGCATCCCGGACTGTATCCCGGACTGTATACCGGATTGTATCCCGGATTGTATACCGGACTGTATCCTGGACTGCATCCTGGACTGTATCCTGGATTGCATCCCGGACTCTATCCCGGATTGTATCCCGGACTGTATCTCGGACTGTATTCTGGACTATATCCCGGATTGTATCCCGGACTGTATCCGGGACTCTATCCAGATTGTATCCCGGATTGTGTCCCGGACTGTATACTGGACTGTATCCCGGACTTCTTCCCGGACTGTATCCCGGATTGTATCCGGGACTGCATCCCAGATTGTATCCCTGACTGTATCCCAGATTGTATCCCGGAATCTATAGTAGATTTTATCCCGGATTGTATTCCAGACTGTATCCCGGACTCTATCCCGGACTCTACCCCAGATAGCATACCGGACAGTATCCCGGACTGTATCCCGGATTGTATCCATATATCTATCCCGGACAGTATCCCGGACTGTATCCCGGATACTATCCCAGATTGTATCCCCAATTGTACACCGGACTCTATCCCAGATTGCATCCCGGACAGTATCCTGGATTGTATCCATTTATCTATCCCGGATTGTATCCCGGACTCTATCCCGGATTGCATTACGGACTGTATCCCGGACTGTATCCCGGATTGTATCTCGGAATCTATTCTGGATTGTATCCCGGACTGTATCCCGGACTCTATCCTAGATTGTATCCTGGATTGTGTCCATTACTGAATCCCAGACTCTATCCCAGACTGCATCCAGGACTGTATCGCGGATTGTATCCCGGATTTTATCCCGGACTCTATCCCTGACTCTATCTCGGATTGTATCCCGGACTCTATCCAGGATTGTATTCCAGACTGTATCTCGGACCATATCCCAGACTGTATTCCGGATGGTATCCCAATTGTATCCCTGACTCTATCCCGGATTGTATCCAGGTCTGTATCCCAGACTGTATTCTGGACTCTATCCTAGATTGTATCCTGGATTGTATCCCGGACTCCATCCCGGATTTTATCCTGGATTGTATCGCGGACTCTATCCCGGACTGCATCCTGGACTGTATCCCGGCTGTTTTCCGGACTGTATCTCGGACTGTATCCCGTACTTAATTCCGCACTGTATCCTGGACTGCATCCTGGACTGTATTCTGGGTTGTATCCCGGACTGTACCCCAGACTGTATCCTGGAATGTTTCCCGGACTTTCTAGGATTGTATCCCGGACTGTATCCTGGAATTTATCCCGGATTGTATCCCGGACTGTATCCCGGACTGTATCCCGGATTGTATCCCGGACTGTATCACGGACTGTATCCCAGACTGTATCCCAGATTGTATCCAGCACTATATTTCGGGCTGTATCCCGGACTGTAACCCAGGTTGTATCCCGGAGTGTATCACAGACTGTATCCCAGATTGTATCCCGGTCTGTATCCCAGATTGTAACCCAGATTGTATCCCGGACTGTATCCCAGACTGTATCCTGGATTGTATCCCAGCTTGTATCCCGAACTGTATCCCGGATTATATCCCGGACTGTATAACGGACTGTAGCCCGGACTGTATCCTGGACTGTATCCTGGAATGTATCCCGGATTGTAGCCCGGATTGTATCCCGGACCGAATACCGGACTGTATGCCTGACTGTATCCCGGATTGTATCCCAGACTGTATCCCAGATTGCATCCCGGTCTGTATCCCAGACTCTATCCCGGATTGTATCCCGGACTGTATCCCAGCTGTATCCCGGACTGGAGCCCGGACTGCATCCTGAACTGTATCCCGGACTGTATCCTGGATTGTGTCCCAGACTGTATCCCGGAATGAATCCCGGACTCTATCTCAGATTGCATCCCGGACTGTATTCCAGACTGTATCCCAGACTGTATCCCGGACTGTATCCCAGACTGTATCCTGGACTGTATCCCGGACTGTATCCTGGAATGTGTCACGGATTATATCCTGGACTGTATCCCGGACTGTAACTTCGAATGTATCCCGGAGTGTATCCCGGACTGTATCCTGGACTGTATCCCGGACTGTATCTCGGACTGTATCACGGACTGCATCTCAGACTGTATCCCGGACTGGAGTTCGGAATGCATCACGGATTGTATCCCGGACTGTATTCCGGAGTGTATCCTGGACTGTATCCTGGACTGTATCCCGGATTGTATCCCGGACTGTATCCCGAACTATATCCTGGACTGTATCCCGGACTGTATCCCGGACTGTATCCCGGATTATATCCCAGACTGTATCCCGGACTGTATCCCGGATTGTATCCCAGACTATATCACGGACTGTATCCCGGACTGTATCCTGGAATGTATCCCAGATTATATCCCGGACTGTATCCCGGACTGTAACTTGGAATATATCCCGGACTGCATCTCAGATTGTATCACGGACTGTATCCTGGAATGTATCCCGGACTGTATCGCGGACTGTATCCCAGACTGTATCCCGGAATGTATCGCAGTTTGTATCCTGGATTGAATACCCGATTGTATCCCGCAATGTATCCCGAACTGTATCCAGGACTGTATCCCGGATTGTAATCCAGACTGTATCCTGAACTGTATCCTGGACTGTATTCCAGACTCTGCCCAGGATTGTTTCCCAGATTATATCCTCGATTGTATCCCCAATTGTATTCCGGACTATATACCGTACTGTATCCCAGACTGTATACCAGATTATATCCAGGACTGTATCCCGTACTTTATCGCGGACTGTATCCCAGACTGTATCCCGGAATGTTTCGCGGTTTGTATCCAGGATTGAATATCCGATTGTATCCCGCACTGTATCCCGAACTGTATCCAGGACTGTATCCCGGACTATATTCCAGACTCCACCCAGGATTGTATCCCAGATTATATCATGGACTGTATCCCCAATTGTATTACGGACTGTATACCGTACTGTATCGCAGACTGTATCCCAGATTATATCCCAGACTGTATCCTGGAATGCATCCCAGAATGTATACCCGATTGTATAATGGAATGTGTCCCGAATTTTAACCTGGATTGTATCCCAGGCTGTATTCCGGTCCATATCCCGGACTGTATCCTGGACTGTATCCCGGAATGTATCGCGGACTGTATCCCGGATTGTATCCCGGACTGTATCCAGGATAGTAACCCGGACTGTATCCTGGACTGTATCCCGGACTATATCCTTGACTGTATCCCGGACAGTATCCCGGATTGTATCCCAGACTCTATCCCAGACTGTATCCCGGACTGTATCCCGGAGTGTACACCGGACTGTATCCTGGACTGTATCCCGGATTGCATCCCAGACTCTATCCCAGACTGTATCCCGGACTGTATCCCGGATAGTATTCTGGACTGTATTCCGGACTGTATTTGGATTGTATCCCGGACTGTATCCCAGACTGTATCCTGGATTGTATCCCGGACTGCATTGCGGATTGTATCCCGGACTCTATCCCATATTGTATCCGGGTTGTACCCCGAACTCTATACCGGACAGTATCCCGGAATGTATCCCGCATTATATCCCGGATTGTTTCCCGGAATCTATCCCGGGTTGTATCCTGGACTGTATCCCGGACTCTGTTCCGGACTCGGTACCGGACTCTATCCCAGACTTTATTCCGGACTGCATCCCGGAATGTATCCCGGACTGTATCCCGGGCTCTATACCATACTGTATTCAGGACTGTATCTTGGACTTTATCCCAGACTGTATCCCGGACTGTATCCCGGACTGTATCCCGGATTGTATTCTGGACTGTATTCCGGACTGTATACGGATTGTATCCCGGATTGTATCCCAGACTGTATCCTGGATTGTATCCCGGACTACATTGCGGATTGTATCTCGGACTCTATCCCACATTGTATCCGGGTTGTATCCCGAACTCTATGCCGGACTGTATCCCGGAATGTATCCTGCATTGTATCCCGGATTGTTTCCCGGAATCTATCCCGGGTTGTATCCTGGACTGTATCCCGGACTCTATTCCGGACTCGGTACCGGACTGTATCCTGGACTGTATCCCGGATTGCATCCCAGACTCTATCCCAGACTGTATCCCGGACTGTATCCCGGACTGTATACCAGACTGTATTCCGGATTGTATCCCGGATTGTATCCCAGACTTTCTCCCGGACTGCATCCGGGACTTTATCCCGGATTGTATACCGGACTTTATCCCGGATTGTATCCCGGATTGTATCCTGAACTCTATCCCGGATTGTATCCCGCACTGTATCCCGGATTGCATCCCGGATTGTATCCCGGACTCTATCCCGGATTGTATCCCAGTCTCTATCCCGGATTGTATCCGGATTATAACCCGGACTCTATCCCGGGCTGTATTCCGGACTGTATCCTGGACTATATCTTGGACTGTATCCCGATTGTATCCCGGACTGTATACCATAGTGTATTCAGGACTGTATCCTGGACTGTATCCCGGACTGTATCCCGGACTGTATCCCGGACTGTATTCCAGATAGTATCCCGGACTGTATCCCTGACTGTATGCCGGTCTGTATCCTGGAATGTATCCCGGACTGCATTCCGAATTGTATCCCGGATTGTATCCCGGACTGTATCCCGGAATCTATCCATGATTGTATCCTGGATTGTGCCCTGGACTGTATCCGGGCCTGTATCCAGGACTCTATCCCATGTTGCATCCCGGACTCTATCCCGAAATGTGTCCCGTATTGTATTCCAGATTGTATCCCGGACTCTCTCCCGGATTGTAACCCGCACTGTATCCCAGAATGTGTTCTGGACTGTATCCCGGATTGTATACCGGATTGTATCCAGTACTCTATCCCGGAATCTATCCTGGATTGTATCCCAGACTGTATCCTGGACTCTATCCCAGATTGTATCCCAGACTGTATCCCGGACTGTATCCCGGACTGCATCCTTGAATGTATCCCGGACTGTATCCCGGATTGTAACCTGGACTGCATCCTGGACTGTATCCCGGACTGTATCCCGGACTGTATCCTGGACTGTATCCCGGACTATATCCCGGATTGTATCCCGGACTGTATACCATACTGTATTCAGGACTGTATCCTGGACTGTATCCCGGACTGTATCCCGGACTGTATCCCAGATTGTATCCCTGACTGTATACCATACTGTATTCAGGAATGTATCCTGGACTTTATCCTGGACTGTATCCCGGACTGTATTCTGTATTTTATCCCGGACTGTTTCCCGGATTGTATCCTGGATTGTTTCCCGGACTGTATCCCGGACTGTATCCCAGACTGTATTCCGGATTGTATCCCAGACTTTCTCCCGGACTGCATCCGGGACTCTATCCCGGATTGTATACCGTACTCTATCCCGGACTGTGTCCCGGATTGTATCCCGAACTCTATCCCGGATTGTATCCCGCACTGTATCCCGGAATGTGTTTTGGATTGTATCCCGGATTGCATCCCAGATTGTATCCCGGACTCTATCCCGGACTCTATCCCGGATTGTATCCCAGACTGTATCCCGGATTGTATCCGGTTATAAATCGGACTCTATCCCGGGCTGTATTCCGGACTGTATCCCGGACTGTATCCCGGATAGTATCCCGGACTGTATCCCTGACTGTATGCCGGTCTGTATCCTGGAATGTATCCCGGACTGCATTCCGGATTGTATCCCGGATTGTATCCCGGACTGTATCCCGGAATCTATCCATGATTGTATCCCGGATTGTGCCCCGGACTGTATCCGGGCCTGTATCCAGGACTCTATCCCATATTGCATACCGGACTCTATCCCGAATTGTGTCCCGTATTGTATTCCAGATTGTATCCCGGACTCTCTCCCGGATTGTAACCCGCACTGTATCCCAGAATGTGTTCTGGACTGTATCCCGGATTGTATACCGGATTGTATCCAGGACTCTATCCCGGAATCTATCCTGGATTGTATCCCAGACTGTATCCTGGACTCTATCCCAGATTGTATCCCAGACTGTATCCCGGATTGTATCTGGATTGTATCCCGGACTCTATCCCGGATTGTATTTCGGATTGTATCCCAGATTGTATCCCGGATTGTATCCCGGACTTTATCCCGGATTGTATCCCGAATTGTATCCTGGACTGCATCCCGGACTGTATCCCAGACTGCATCCTTGAATGTATCCCGGATTGTATCCCGGATTGTATCCTGGACTGCATCCTGGACTGTATCCCGGACTGTATCCCGGACTGTATCCTGGACTGTATCCCGGACTGTATCCCGAATTGTATCCCGGACTGTATACCATACTGTATTCAGGACTGTATCCTGGACTGTATCCCGGACTGTATCCCGGACTGTATCCCAGATTGTATCCCTGACTGTATACCATACTGTATTCTGGACTTTATCCTGGACTGTATCCTGGACTTTATCCTGGACTGTATCCCGGACTGTATTCTGTATTTTATCCCGGACTGTTTCCCAGATTGTATCCCGGATTGTTTCCCGGACTGTATCCCGGACAGTAATGTGGAATGTAACCGGAGTGTATCCCGGATTTTATCCAGGACTGTATCCTGGACTGCATCCCGAAATGTATCTCAGAATGTATCCCAGATTGCACCCCGGACTGTATACTGGACTGTAGCTTGGACTGTATCCCGGGCTGTATCCCGGAATGTATCTTGGATTGTATCCCGGACTGAATCCCGGACTGTGTCCAGGATTGTATCCGGGACTGCATTCCGGATTGTATCCCAAACTGTATTCTGGACTGTATCCTGGATTGTATTCTGGAATGTATACCGGACTGTATCCCGGACGGTATCCTTGACTGTATTCCGGATTGTATCCCAGACTGTATCCTTGGCTGTGTCCCGGATTGTATCCCGGACTGTATCTCGGACTGCATCCCGGATTGTATCTCGGATTGAATACCGAATTGTATCGCGTACTGTATCCCAGACTGTATCCAGGACTGTATCCTGGATTGTATTCCAGACTATATCCTCAACTGTATCCCAGATTGTATTCCAGACTCTACCCAGGATTGAATCCCAGATTATATCCTGGACTGTATCCCAAATTGTATTCCGTATTGTACACCGGACTGTACACCGGACTGTATCCCGGACTGTATCCCAGATTATATCCCAGATTATATCCTGGACTCTATCCCGGACTGTATCCCTGACTGTATCCCAGACTGTATTCCGGACTCTATCCAGATTGTATCCCAGATTGTGTCTTGGACTGTATCCCGGAGTCTATCCCAGATTGTACCCAGGATTGTGTCCCAGACTGTATTCCGGATTGTGTCCCGGTCTCTATCCCGGATTGTATCCCGGATTGTATCCCAGACTCTATCCCAGATTGCACACCGGATTGTATCCAGGACTCTATTCCGGAGTGTATTCCGGACTGTATCCCAGATTGTATCCCGGACTCTATACTGGACTCTATCCCGGATTGTATTCCGGACTGTATCCTGGATTGTATCCCAGACTGTACCCCAGACTGTATCCTTGACTGTATCCTGGATTGTATCCCAGACTCTATCCCAGACTGTATCCCGGATTGTATCCCGGACTCTATGCCGGATTGTATCCCGGACTGTATACCGTACTGTATTCAGGACTGTATCCTGGACTGTATCGCGGACTGTATTCCGGATTGTATCCCCGAATGTATCCCGGACTGTATCCCAGACTGCATCCCGGACTCTATCCCGGATTGTATCCCGGAATCTATCCCAGATTGCATCCCGGACTGTATCCCGGATTGTGTCCAGGATTGTGTCCAGGATTGTATCCCGGACTGAATCCTGAACTCTATCCCAGATTGTATCTGGGTTGTATCCCAGACACTATCCTGGACTGTATCCCGGAATGTATACCGCACTGTATCCCGGATTGTTTTCCGGAATTTATCCCAGATTGTATCCTGGACTATATCCCGGACTCTATTCTGGACTCGATCCCAAATTGTATCCAGATTGTATTCCGGACTGTATCCTGGATTGTATCCCAGACTGTACCCCAGACTGTATCCTTGACTGTATCCTGGATTGTATCCCAGACTCTATCCCAGACTGTATCCCGGATTGTATCCCGGACTCTATGCCGGATTGTATCCGCGAATGTATCCCGGACTGTATCCCAGACTGCATCCCGGACTCTATCCCGGATTGTATCCCGGAATCTATCCCAGATTGCATCCCGGACTGTATCCCGGATTGTGTTCAGGATTGTATCCCGGACTGAATCCTGAACTCTATCCCAGATTGTATCTGGGTTGTATCCCAGACACTATCCTGGACTGTATCCCGGAATGTATACCGCACTGTATCCCGGATTGTTTTCCGGAATTTATCCCGGATTGTATCCTGGACTATATCCCGGACTCTATTCTGGACTCGATCCCAAATTGTATCCGGATTGTGTACCGGACTGTATCCTGGACTGTATCCCAAACTGTATCCCGGAATGTATCCCGGATTGTATCCCGGGTTCTATACCATACTGTATTCAGGACTGTATCCCGGACTGTATCCCGGACTGTATTCTGGTCTGTATCCTGGACTGTATCCCGGACTGTATCCCGGACTGTATTCCGGATTGTATCCCAGACTGTATCCCGGACTGTATCCTGGACTGTATCCTGGAATGTATCCCAGACTGTATCCCGGACTGTATCCCAGACTGTATCCTGGACTGTATCCCGGACTGTATCCTGGAATGTGTCACGGATTATATCCTGGACTGTATCCCGGACTGTAACTTCGAATGTATCCCGGAGTGTATCCGGGACTGTATCCTGGACTGTATCCCGGACTGTATCTCGGACTGTATCACGGACTGCATCTCAGACTGTATCCCGGACTGGAGTTCGGAATGCATCACGGATTGTATCCCGGACTGTATTCCGGAGTGTATCCTGGACTGTATCCTGGACTGTATCCCGGATTGTATCCCGGACTGTATCCCGAACTATATCCTGGATGGTATCCCGGACTGTATCCCGGACTGTATCCCGGATTATATCCCAGACTGTATCCCGGACTGTATCCCGGACTGTATCCCGGATTGTATCCCAGACTATATCACGGACTGTATCCCGGACTGTATCCTGGAATGTATCCCAGATTATATCCCGGACTGTATCCCGGACTGTAACTTGGAATATATCCCAGACTGCATCTCAGATTGTATCACGGACTGTATCCTGGAATGTATCCCGGACTGTATCCCGGACTGTATCCCGGACTGTATCGCGGACTGTATCCCAGACTGTATCCCGGAATGTATCGCAGTTTGTATCCTGGATTGAATACCCGATTGTATCCCGCAATGTATCCCGAACTGTATCCAGGACTGTATCCCGGATTGTAATCCAGACTGTATCCTGAACTGTATCCTGGACTGTATTCCAGACTCTGCCCAGGATTGTTTCCCAGATTATATCCTCGATTGTATCCCCAATTGTATTCCGGACTATATACCGTACTGTATCCCAGACTGTATACCAGATTATATCCAGGACTGTATCCCGTACTTTATCGCGGACTGTATCCCAGACTGTATCCCGGAATGTTTCGCGGTTTGTATCCAGGATTGAATATCCGATTGTATCCCGCACTGTATCCCGAACTGTATCCAGGACTGTATCCCGGACTATATTCCAGACTCCACCCAGGATTGTATCCCAGATTATATCATGGACTGTATCCCCAATTGTATTACGGACTGTATACCGTACAGTATCGCAGACTGTATCCCAGATTATATCCCAGACTGTATCCTGGAATGCATCCCAGAATGTATACCCGATTGTATAATGGAATGTGTCCCGAATTTTAACCTGGATTGTATCCCAGGCTGTATTCCGGTCCATATCCCGGACTGTATCCTGGACTGTATCCCGGAATGTATCGCGGACTGTATCCCGGATTGTATCCCGGACTGTATCCAGGATAGTAACCCGGACTGTATCCTGGACTGTATCCCGGACTATATCCTTGACTGTATCCCGGACAGTATCCCGGATTGTATCCCAGACTCTATCCCAGACTGTATCCCGGACTGTATCCCGGAGTGTACACCGGACTGTATCCTGGACTGTATCCCGGTTTGCATCCCAGACTCTATCCCAGACTGTATCCCGGACTGTATCCCGGATAGTATTCTGGACTGTATTCCGGACTGTATTTGGATTGTATCCCGGACTGTATCCCAGACTGTATCCTGGATTGTATCCCGGACTGCATTGCGGATTGTATCCCGGACTCTATCCCATATTGTATCCGGGTTGTACCCCGAACTCTATACCGGACAGTATCCCGGAATGTATCCCGCATTATATCCCGGATTGTTTCCCGGAATCTATCCCGGGTTGTATCCTGGACTGTATCCCGGACTCTGTTCCGGACTCGGTACCGGACTCTATCCTAGACTTTATTCCGGACTGCATCCCGGAATGTATCCCGGACTGTATCCCGGGCTCTATACCATACTGTATTCAGGACTGTATCTTGGACTTTATCCCAGACTGTATCCCGGACTGTATCCCGGACTGTATCCCGGATTGTATTCTGGACTGTATTCCGGACTGTATACGGATTGTATCCCGGATTGTATCCCAGACTGTATCCTGGATTGTATCCCGGACTACATTGCGGATTGTATCTCGGACTCTATCCCACATTGTATCCGGGTTGTATCCCGAACTCTATGCCGGACTGTATCCCGGAATGTATCCTGCATTGTATCCCGGATTGTTTCCCGGAATCTATCCTGGGTTGTATCCTGGACTGTATCCCGGACTCTATTCCGGACTCGGTACCGGACTGTATCCTGGACTGTATCCCGGATTGCATCCCAGACTCTATCCCAGACTGTATCCCGGACTGTATCCCGGACTGTATACCAGACTGTATTCCGGATTGTATCCCGGATTGTATCCCAGACTTTCTCCCAGACTGCATCCGGGACTTTATCCCGGATTGTATACCGGACTCTATCCCGGATTGTATCCCGGATTGTATCCTGAACTCTATCCCGGATTGTATCCCGCACTGTATCCCGGATTGCATCCCGGATTGTATCCCGGACTCTATCCCGGATTGTATCCCAGTCTCTATCCCGGATTGTATCCGGATTATAACCCGGACTTTATCCCGGACTGTATTCCGGACTGTATCCTGGACTGTATCCTAGACTGTATCTTGGACTGTATCCCGATTGTATCCCGGACTGTATACCATAGTGTATTCAGGACTGTATCCTGGACTGTATCCCGGACTGTATCCCGGACTGTATTCCAGATAGTATCCCGGACTGTATCCCTGACTGTATGCCGGTCTGTATCCTGGAATGTATCCCGGACTGCATTCCGGATTGTATCCCGGATTGTATCCCGGACTGTATCCCGGAATCTATCCATGATTGTATCCTGGATTGTGCCCTGGACTGTATCCGGGCCTGTATCCAGGACTCTATCCCATGTTGCATCCCGGACTCTATCCCGAATTGTGTCCCGTATTGTATTCCAGATTGTATCCCGGACTCTCTCCCGGATTGTAACCCGCACTGTATCCCAGAATGTGTTCTGGACTGTATCCCGGATTGTATACCGGATTGTATCCAGTACTCTATCCCGGAATCTATCCTGGATTGTATCCCAGACTGTATCCTGGACTCTATACCAGATTGTATCCCAGACTGTATCCCGGACTGTATCCCGGACTGCATCCTTGAATGTATCCCGGACTGTATCCCGGATTGTAACCTGGACTGCATCCTGGACTGTATCCCGGACTGTATCCCGGACTGTATCCTGGACTGTATCCCGGACTATATCCCGGATTGTATCCCGGACTGTATACCATACTGTATTCAGGACTGTATCCTGGACTGTATCCCGGACTGTATCCCGGACTGTATCCCAAATTGTATCCCTGACTGTATACCATACTGTATTCAGGAATGTATCCTGGACTTTATCCTGGACTGTATCCCGGACTGTATTCTGTATTTTATCCCGGACTGTTTCCCGGATTGTATCCTGGATTGTTTCCCGGACTGTATCCCGGACTGTATCCCAGACTGTATTCCGGATTGTATCCCAGACTTTCTCCCGGACTGCATCCGGGACTCTATCCCGGATTGTATACCGTACTCTATCCCGGACTGTGTTCTGGATTGTATCCCGGATTGCATCCCAGATTGTATCCCGGACTCTATCCCGGACTCTATCCCGGATTGTATCCCAGACTGTATCCCGGATTGTATCCGGATTATAAACCGGACTCTATCCCGGGCTGTATTCCGGACTGTATCCCGGACTGTATCGCGGATTGTATTCCAGATAGTATCCCGGGCTGTATTCCAGATAGTATCCCGGACTGTATCCCTGACTGTATGCCGGTCTGTATCCTGGAATGTATCCCGGACTGCATTCCGGATTGTGCCCCGGACTGTATCCGGGCCTGTATCCAGGACTCTATCCCATATTGCATACCGGACTCTATCCCGAATTGTGTCCCGTATTGTATTCCAGATTGTATCCCGGACTCTCTCCCGGATTGTAACCCGCACTGTATCCCAGAATGTGTTCTGGACTGTATCCCGGATTATATACCGGATTGTATCCAGGACTCTATCCCGGACTCTATCCCGGATTGTATCCCAGACTGTATCCCGGATTGTATCCAGGACTGTATCCCGGACTTTATCGCGGACTGTATCCCAGACTGTATCCCGGAATGTTTAGCGGTTTGTATCCAGGATTGAATATCCGATTGTATCCCGCACTGTATCCCGAACTGTATCCAGGACTGTATCCCGGACTATATTCCAGACTCCACCCAGGATTGTATCCCAGATTATATCATGGACTGTATCCCCAATTGTATTACGGACTGTATACCGTACTGTATCGCAGACTGTATCCCAGATTATATCCCAGACTGTATCCTGGAATGCATCCCAGAATGTATACCCGATTGTATAATGGAATGTGTCCCGAATTTTAACCTGGATTGTATCCCAGGCTGTATTCCGGTCCATATCCCGGACTGCATCCTGGACTGTATCCCGGAATGTATCGCGGACTGTATCCCGGATTGTATCCCGGACTGTATCCAGGATAGTAACCCGGACTGTATCCTGGACTGTATCCCGGATTATATCCTTGACTGTATCCCGGACAGTATCCCGGATTGTATCCCAGACGCTATCCCAGACTGTATCCCGGACTGTATCCCGGAGTGTACACCGGACTGTATCCTGGACTGTATCCCGGATTGCATCCCAGACTCTATCCCAGACTGTATCCCGGACTGTATCCCGGATAGTATTCTGGACTGTATTCCGGACTGTATTTGGATTGTATCCCGGACTGTATCCCAGACTGTATCCTGGATTGTATCCCGGACTGCATTGCGGATTGTATCCCGGACTCTATCCCATATTGTATCCGGGTTGTACCCCGAACTCTATACCGGACAGTATCCCGGAATGTATCCCGCATTATATCCCGGATTGTTTCCCGGAATCTATCCCGGGTTGTATCCTGGACTTTATCCCGGACTCTATTCCGGACTCGGTACCGGACTGTATCCTGGACTGTATCCCGGATTGCATCCCAGACTCTATCCCAGACTGTATCCCGGACTGTATCCCGGACTGTATACCAGACTGTATTCCGGATTGTATCCCGGATTGTATCCCAGACTTTCTCCCAGACTGCATCCGGGACTTTATCCCGGATTGTATACCGGACTCTATCCCGGATTGTATCCCGGATTGTATCCTGAACTCTATCCCGGATTGTATCCCGCACTGTATCCCGGATTGCATCCCGGATTGTATCCCGGACTCTATCCCGGATTGTATCCCAGTCTCTATCCCGGATTGTATCCGGATTATAACCCGGACTTTATCCCGGACTGTATTCCGGACTGTATCCTGGACTGTATCCTAGACTGTATCTTGGACTGTATCCCGATTGTATCCCGGACTGTATACCATAGTGTATTCAGGACTGTATCCTGGACTGTATCCCGGACTGTATCCCGGACTGTATTCCAGATAGTATCCCGGACTGTATCCCTGACTGTATGCCGGTCTGTATCCTGGAATGTATCCCGGACTGCATTCCGGATTGTATCCCGGATTGTATCCCGGACTGTATCCCGGAATCTATCCATGATTGTATCCTGGATTGTGCCCTGGACTGTATCCGGGCCTGTATCCAGGACTCTATCCCATGTTGCATCCCGGACTCTATCCCGAATTGTGTCCCGTATTGTATTCCAGATTGTATCCCGGACTCTCTCCCGGATTGTAACCCGCACTGTATCCCAGAATGTGTTCTGGACTGTATCCCGGATTGTATACCGGATTGTATCCAGTACTCTATCCCGGAATCTATCCTGGATTGTATCCCAGACTGTATCCTGGACTCTATACCAGATTGTATCCCAGACTGTATCCCGGACTGTATCCCGGACTGCATCCTTGAATGTATCCCGGACTGTATCCCGGATTGTAACCTGGACTGCATCCTGGACTGTATCCCGGACTGTATCCCGGACTGTATCCTGGACTGTATCCCGGACTATATCCCGGATTGTATCCCGGACTGTATACCATACTGTATTCAGGACTGTATCCTGGACTGTATCCCGGACTGTATCCCGGACTGTATCCCAGATTGTATCCCTGACTGTATACCATACTGTATTCAGGAATGTATCCTGGACTTTATCCTGGACTGTATCCCGGACTGTATTCTGTATTTTATCCCGGACTGTTTCCCGGATTGTATCCTGGATTGTTTCCCGGACTGTATCCCGGACTGTATCCCAGACTGTATTCCGGATTGTATCCCAGACTTTCTCCCGGACTGCATCCGGGACTCTATCCCGGATTGTATACCGTACTCTATCCCGGACTGTGTTCTGGATTGTATCCCGGATTGCATCCCAGATTGTATCCCGGACTCTATCCCGGACTCTATCCCGGATTGTATCCCAGACTGTATCCCGGATTGTATCCGGATTATAAACCGGACTCTATCCCGGGCTGTATTCCGGACTGTATCCCGGACTGTATCGCGGATTGTATTCCAGATAGTATCCCGGGCTGTATTCCAGATAGTATCCCGGACTGTATCCCTGACTGTATGCCGGTCTGTATCCTGGAATGTATCCCGGACTGCATTCCGGATTGTATCCCGGATTGTATCCCGGACTGTATCCCGGAATCTATCCATGATTGTATCCCGGATTGTGCCCCGGACTGTATCCGGGCCTGTATCCAGGACTCTATCCCATATTGCATACCGGACTCTATCCCGAATTGTGTCCCGTATTGTATTCCAGATTGTATCCCGGACTCTCTCCCGGATTGTAACCCGCACTGTATCCCAGAATGTGTTCTGGACTGTATCCCGGATTATATACCGGATTGTATCCAGGACTCTATCCCGGACTCTATCCCGGATTGTATCCCAGACTGTATCCCGGATTGTATCCAGGACTGTATCCCGGACTTTATCGCGGACTGTATCCCAGACTGTATCCCGGAATGTTTAGCGGTTTGTATCCAGGATTGAATATCCGATTGTATCCCGCACTGTATCCCGAACTGTATCCAGGACTGTATCCCGGACTATATTCCAGACTCCACCCAGGATTGTATCCCAGATTATATCATGGACTGTATCCCCAATTGTATTACGGACTGTATACCGTACTGTATCGCAGACTGTATCCCAGATTATATCCCAGACTGTATCCTGGAATGCATCCCAGAATGTATACCCGATTGTATAATGGAATGTGTCCCGAATTTTAACCTGGATTGTATCCCAGGCTGTATTCCGGTCCATATCCCGGACTGCATCCTGGACTGTATCCCGGAATGTATCGCGGACTGTATCCCGGATTGTATCCCGGACTGTATCCAGGATAGTAACCCGGACTGTATCCTGGACTGTATCCCGGACTATATCCTTGACTGTATCCCGGAGAGTATCCCGGATTGTATCCCAGACGCTATCCCAGACTGTATCCCGGACTGTATCCCGGAGTGTACACCGGACTGTATCCTGGACTGTATCCCGGATTGCATCCCAGACTCTATCCCAGACTGTATCCCGGACTGTATCCCGGATAGTATTCTGGACTGTATTCCGGACTGTATTTGGATTGTATCCCGGACTGTATCCCAGACTGTATCCTGGATTGTATCCCGGACTGCATTGCGGATTGTATCCCGGACTCTATCCCATATTGTATCCGGGTTGTACCCCGAACTCTATACCGGACAGTATCCCGGAATGTATCCCGCATTATATCCCGGATTGTTTCCCGGAATCTATCCCGGGTTGTATCCTGGACTTTATCCCGGACTCTGTTCCGGACTCGGTACCGGACTCTATCCCAGACTTTATTCCGGACTGCATCCCGGAATGTATCCCGGACTGTATCCCGGGCTCTATACCATACTGTATTCAGGACTGTATCTTGGACTTTATCCCAGACTGTATCCCGGACTGTATCCCGGACTGTATCCCGGATTGTATTCTGGACTGTATTCCGGACTGTATACGGATTGTATCCCGGATTGTATCCCAGACTGTATCCTGGATTGTATCCCGGACTACATTGCGGATTGTATCTCGGACTCTATCCCACATTGTATCCGGGTTGTATCCCGAACTCTATGCCGGACTGTATCCCGGAATGTATCCTGCATTGTATCCCGGATTGTTTCCCGGAATCTATCCCGGGTTGTATCCTGGACTGTATCCCAGACTCTATTCCGGACTCGGTACCGGACTGTATCCTGGACTGTATCCCGGATTGCATCCCAGACTCTATCCCAAACTGTATCCCGGACTGTATCCCGGACTGTATCCCAGACTGTATTCCGGATTGTATCCCGGATTGTATCCCAGACTTTCTCCCGGACTGCATCCGGGACTTTATCCCGGATTGTATACCGGACTCTATCCCGGATTGTATCCCGGATTGTATCCTGAACTCTATCCCGGATTGTATCCCGCACTGTATCCCGGATTGCATCCCGGATTGTATCCCGGACTCTATCCCGGATTGTATCCCAGTCTCTATCCCGGATTGTATCCGGATTATAACCCGGACTTTATCCCGGACTGTATTCCGGACTGTATCCTGGACTGTATCCTAGACTGTATCTTGGACTGTATCCCGATTGTATCCCGGACTGTATACCATAGTGTATTCAGGACTGTATCCTGGACTGTATCCCGGACTGTATCCCGGACTGTATCCCGGACTGTATTCCAGATAGTATCCCGGACTGTATCCCTGACTGTATGCCGGTCTGTATCCTGGAATGTATCCCGGACTGCATTCCGGATTGTATCCCGGATTGTATCCCGGACTGTATCCCGGAATCTATCCATGATTGTATCCTGGATTGTGCCCTGGACTGTATCCGGGCCTGTATCCAGGACTCTATCCCATGTTGCATCCCGGACTCTATCCCGAATTGTGTCCCGTATTGTATTCCAGATTGTATCCCGGACTCTCTCCCGGATTGTAACCCGCACTGTATCCCAGAATGTGTTCTGGACTGTATCCCGGATTGTATACCGGATTGTATCCAGTACTCTATCCCGGAATCTATCCTGGATTGTATCCCAGACTGTATCCTGGACTCTATACCAGATTGTATCCCAGACTGTATCCCGGACTGTATCTCGGACTGCATCCTTGAATGTATCCCGGACTGTATCCCGGATTGTAACCTGGACTGCATCCTGGACTGTATCCCGGACTGTATCCCGGACTGTATCCTGGACTGTATCCCGGACTATATCCCGGATTGTATCCCGGACTGTATACCATACTGTATTCAGGACTGTATCCTGGACTGTATCCCGGACTGTATCCCGGACTGTATCCCAGATTGTATCCCTGACTGTATACCATACTGTATTCAGGAATGTATCCTGGACTTTATCCTGGACTGTATCCCGGACTGTATTCTGTATTTTATCCCGGACTGTTTCCCGGATTGTATCCTGGATTGTTTCCCGGACTGTATCCCGGACTGTATCCCAGACTGTATTCCGGATTGTATCCCAGACTTTCTCCCGGACTGCATCCGGGACTCTATCCCGGATTGTATACCGTACTCTATCCCGGACTGTGTCCCGGATTGTATCCCGAACTCTATCCCGGATTGTATCCCGCACTGTATCCCGGAATGTGTTCTGGATTGTATCCCGGATTGCATCCCAGATTGTATCCCGGACTCTATCCCGGACTCTATCCCGGATTGTATCCCAGACTGTATCCCGGATTGTATCCGGATTATAAACCGGACTCTATCCCGGGCTGTATTCCGGACTGTATCCCGGACTGTATCGCGGATTGTATTCCAGATAGTATCCCGGACTGTATTCCAGATAGTATCCCGGACTGTATCCCTGACTGTATGCCGGTCTGTATCCTGGAATGTATCCCGGACTGCATTCCGGATTGTATCCCGGATTGTATCCCGGACTGTATCCCGGAATCTATCCATGATTGTATCCCGGATTGTGCCCCGGACTGTATCCGGGCCTGTATCCAGGACTCTATCCCATATTGCATACCGGACTCTATCCCGAATTGTGTCCCGTATTGTATTCCAGATTGTATCCCGGACTCTCTCCCGGATTGTAACCCGCACTGTATCCCAGAATGTGTTCTGGACTGTATCCCGGATTGTATACCGGATTGTATCCAGGACTCTATCCCGGAATCTATCCTGGATTGTATCCCAGACTGTATCCTGGACTCTATCCCAGATTGTATCTCAGACTGTATCCCGGATTGTATCTGGATTGTATCCCGGACTCTATCCCGGATTGTATTTCGGATTGTATCCCAGATTGTATCCCGGATTGTATCCCGGACTTTATCCCGGATTGTATCCCGAATTGTATCCTGGACTGCATCCCGGACTGTATCCCAGACTGCATCCTTGAATGTATCCCGGATTGTATCCCGGATTGTATCCTGGACTGCATCCTGGACTGTATCCCGGACTGTATCCCGGACTGTATCCTGGACTGTATCCCGGACTGTATCCCGGATTGTATCCCGGACTGTATACCATACTGTATTCAGGACTGTATCCTGGACTGTATCCCGGACTGTATCCCGGACTGTATCCCAGATTGTATCCCTGACTGTATACCATACTGTATTCTGGACTTTATCCTGGACTGTATCCTGGACTTTATCCTGGACTGTATCCCGGACTGTATTCTGTATTTTATCCCGGACTGTTTCCCAGATTGTATCCCGGATTGTTTCCCGGACTGTATCCCGGACAGTAATGTGGAATGTAACCGGAGTGTATCCCGGATTTTATCCAGGACTGTATCCTGGACTGCATCCCGAAATGTATCTCAGAATGTATCCCAGATTGCACCCCGGACTGTATACTGGACTGTAGCTTGGACTGTATCCCGGGCTGTATCCCGGAATGTATCTTGGATTGTATCCCGGACTGAATCCCGGACTGTGTCCAGGATTGTATCCGGGACTGCATTCCGGATTGTATCCCAAACTGTATTCTGGACTGTATCCTGGATTGTATTCTGGAATGTATACCGGACTGTATCCCGGACGGTATCCTTGACTGTATTCCGGATTGTATCCCAGACTGTATCCTTGGCTGTGTCCCGGATTGTATCCCGGACTGTATCTCGGACTGCATCCCGGATTGTATCTCGGATTGAATACCGAATTGTATCGCGTACTGTATCCCAGACTGTATCCAGGACTGTATCCTGGATTGTATTCCAGACTATATCCTCAACTGTATCCCAGATTGTATTCCAGACTCTACCCAGGATTGAATCCCAGATTATATCCTGGACTGTATCCCAAATTGTATTCCGTATTGTACACCGGACTGTATCCCGGACTGTATCCCAGATTATATCCCAGATTATATCCTGGACTCTATCCCGGACTGTATCCCGGACTGTATCCCAGACTGTATTCCGGACTCTATCCAGATTGTATCCCAGATTGTGTCTTGGACTGTATCCCGGAGTCTATCCCAGATTGTACCCAGGATTGTGTCCCAGACTGTATTCCGGATTGTGTCCCGGTCTCTATCCCGGATTGTATCCCGGATTGTATCCCAGACTCTATCCCAGATTGCACACCGGATTGTATCCAGGACTCTATTCCGGAGTGTATTCCGGACTGTATCCCAGATTGTATCCCGGACTCTATACTGGACTCTATCCCGGATTGTATTCCGGACTGTATCCTGGATTGTATCCCAGACTGTACCCCAGACTGTATCCTTGACTGTATCCTGGATTGTATTCCAGACTCTATCCCAGACTGTATCCCGGATTGTATCCCGGACTCTATGCCGGATTGTATCCCGGACTGTATACCGTACTGTATTCAGGACTGTATCCTGGACTGTATCGCAGACTGTATTCCGGATTGTATCCCCGAATGTATCCCGGACTGTATCCCAGACTGCATCCCGGACTCTATCCCGGAGTGTATCCCGGAATCTATCCCAGATTGCATCCCGGACTGTATCCCGGATTGTGTCCAGGATTGTATCCCGGACTGAATCCTGAACTCTATCCCAGATTGTATCTGGGTTGTATCCCAGACACTATCCTGGACTGTATCCCGGAATGTATACCGCACTGTATCCCGGATTGTTTTCCGGAATTTATCCCGGATTGTATCCTGGACTATATCCCGGACTCTATTCTGGACTCGATCCCAAATTGTATCCGGATTGTGTACCGGACTGTATCCTGGACTGTATCCCAAACTGTATCCCGGAATGTATCCCGGATTGTATCCCGGGTTCTATACCATACTGTATTCTGGACTGTATCCCGGACTGTATCCCGGACTGTATTCTGGTCTGTATCCTGGACTGTATCCTGGACTGTATCCCGGACTGTATTCCGGATTGTATCCCAGACTGTATCCCGGACTGTATCCTGGACTGTATCCTGGAATGTATCCCAGATTATATCCCGGACTGTATCCAGGTTAGTATGCCGAACTGTATCCCGGACTGTATCCTTGACTGTATCCCGGACTGTACCCTGGACTGTATTCCGGATTGTATCCGGACTTAATCCCGGATTGTATCCTGGAATGTATCCCGGACTGCATCCCGGATTGTATCCCAGACTGTATCCCAGACTGTATCCCGGATTGTATCCCGGACTGTATACCATACTGTATTCAGGAGTGTATCCTGGACTGTATCCTGGACTGTATCCCGGATTGTATCCAGGAGAGTATCCCGCACTGCATCCTGGATTGTATCCCGGGCTGTATCCCGGACTGTATCCTTGACTGTATCCCGGACAGTATCCCGGACTGTATCCCGGATTGTATCCCAGACTCTATCCCAGACTGTATCCTGGCCTGTATCCTGGAGTGTACCCCGGACTGTATCCTGGACTGAATCCCGGATTGCATCCCAGACTCTATCCCAGATTGTATCCTGGACTGTATCCCGAACTGTATTCTGGTCTGTATCCTTGACTGCATCCCGTACTGTACCCCGGACTGTATCCCGGATTGTATCCGGACTTTATACCGGATTGTATCCCGGAATGTATCCTGGACTGCATCCTTGACTGTACCCCGGACTGCATCCTGGAATGTATCCCGGACTGCATCCCGGATTGTATCCTGGACTGCATCCTGGACTGTATCCCGGATTGTATCCCGGACTGTATCCCGGACTGTATTCCGGACACGATCCCAAATTGTATCCGGAATGTGTACCGGACTGTATCCCGGACTGTATCCCGAACTGTATCCCGGAATGTATCCCGGATTGTATCCCGGGTTCTATCCCAGACTGTATTCTGGTCTGTATCCTGGACTGTATCCCGGACTGATTCCCGGACTGTATCCCGGACTGTATCCTGGACTGTATCCTGGAATGTATCCCAGATTATATCCCGGACTGTATCCAGGTTAGTATGCCGGACTGTATCCCGGACTGTATCCCGGACTGTACCCCGGACTGTATTCCGGATTGTATCTGGATTTAATCCCGGATTGTATCCTGGAATGTATCCCGGACTGCATCCCGGATTGTATCCTGGACTGCATCCTGGACTGTATCCCGGATTGTATCACGGACTGTATCCTGGACTGTATCCCAGACTGTATCCCAGACTGTATCCCGGATTGTATCCCGGACTGTATACCATAGTGTATTCAGGACTGTATCCTGGACTGTATCCCGGACTGTATCCCGGACTGTATTCCAGATAGTATCCCGAACTGTATCCCTGACTGTATGCAGGTCTGTATCCTGGAATGTATCCCGGACTGCATTCCGGATTGTATCCCGGATTGTATCCCGGACTGTATCCTGGAATCTATCCATGATTGTATCCCGGATTGTGCCCCGGACTGTATCCGGGCCTGTATCCAGGACTCTATCCCATGTTGCATCCCGGACTCTATCCCGAATTGTGTCCCGTATTGTATTCCAGATTGTATCCCGGACTCTCTCCCGGATTGTAACCCACACTGTATCCCAGAATGTGTTCTGGACTGTATCCCGGATTGTATACCGGATTGTATCCAGGACTCTATCCCGGAATCTAACCAGGATTGTATCCCGGACTGTATCCTGGACTCTATCCCAGATTGTAGCCCAGACTGTATCCCAGATTGTATCTGGATTGTATCCCGGACTCTATCCCGGATTGTATCCCGGATTGTATCCTGGACTGCATCCCGGACTGTATCCCGGACTGCATCCTTGAATGTATCCCGGACTGTATCCCGGATTGTATCCTGGACTGCATCCTGGACTGTATCCCGGACTGTATCCCGGACAGTATCCCGGACTATATCCCGGATTGCATCCCGGATTGTATCCCGGACTCTATCCCGGATTCTATTCTGGATTGTATCCCGGACTCTATCCTGGACTCTATCCCGCATTGTATCCCAGACTGTATCCCGGATTGTATCCGGTTTGTAACCCGGACTCTATCCCGGGCTGTATTCTGGACTCTATCCCAGATTGTACCCCGGATTGTATCCCGGACTTTATCCCGCATTGTATCCCGGATTGTATCCTGGACTGCATCCTGGACTGTATCCTGGACTGTATCCCGGACTGTATCCCGGATTGTATCCTGGACTGTATCTTGGACTGTATACCGGACTGTATCCCGGATTGTATCCCGGACTGTAGCCTGGACTGTACCCCGGAATGTATATCCGATTGTATAATGGAATGTGTCCCGAATTTTATCTTGGATTGTATCCCAGGCTGTATTCCGGTCCATATCCCGGACTGTATCCCGGACTGTATCCAGGATAGTATCCCGGACTGCATCCCGGATTGTATCCCAGACTGTATCCCGGACGGTATCCCGGACTTTATCCTTGACTGTATCCGGGACAGTATCCAGGACTGTATCCCGGATTGTATCCTAGACTCTATCCCGGACTGTAAGCCGTACTGTATCCCCGATTGTACCCCGGACTGTATCCTGGACTGTATCCCAGATTCCATCCCAGACTCTATCTCCGACTGTATCCCGGACTGTATCCCGGACTGTAGCCTGGACTGTACCCCGGAATGTATATCCGATTGTATAATGGAATGTGTCCCGAATTTTATCTTGGATTGTATCCCAGGCTGTATTCCGGTCCATATCCCGGACTGTATCCCGGACTGTATCCAGGATAGTATCCCGGACTGCATCCCGGATTGTATCCCAGACTGTATCCCGGACGGTATCCCGGACTTTATCCTTGACTGTATCCGGGACAGTATCCAGGACTGTATCCCGGATTGTATCCGAGACTCTATCCCGGACTGTAAGCCGTACTGTATCCCCGATTGTACCCCGGACTGTATCCTGGACTGTATCCCAGATTCCATCCCAGACTCTATCTCCGACTGTATCCCGGACTGTATCCCGGACTGTATACCGGATTGTATTCTGGACTGTATTCCGCAGTGTAAACCGGATTGTATCGCGGACTGTATCCCAGACTGTATCCTGGATTGTATCCCGGACTGCATTGCGGATTGTATCCCAGACTCTATCCCAGATTGTATCCGGGTTGTATCCCGGACTGTATCCCTGAATGTATCCCGCACTGTATCCCGGATTGTTTCCCGGAATCAATCCCGGATTGTATTCTAGACTGTATCCCAAACTCTATTCCGGACTCGATCCCAAATTGTATCCCGGACTGTATCCAGGACTGCATTCCAGAATGTATCCCGGACTGGAGCCGGAAAGCATCCTGGTCTGTATCCCGGACTGTATCGCGGACTGTATCCCAGACTGTATTCTGGACTCTATCCTGGACTGTATCCCGGACTGTATTCCGGATTGTATCCCAGAATGTATCCAGGACTGTATCCCGGACTGTATCCTGGAATGTATCCCAGATTATATCCCGGACTGTATCCGGACTATATCCAGGATAGTATCCCAGACTGCATCCCGGATTGTATCCCGGACTGTATCCCGGACAATATCCCGGACTGTATCCTTGACTGTATCCCGGACAGTATCCAGGACTGTATCCCGGATTGTATCCCGGTTTGCATCCCAGACTCTATCCCCAACTGTATCCCGTACTGTATCCCGGACTGTATACCGGATTTTATTCTGGACTGTATTCCGCAGTGTATACCGGATTGTATCGCGGACTGTATCCCAAACTGTATCCTGGATTGTATGCCGGACTGCATTGCGGATTGTATCCCAGACTCTGTCCCAGATTGTATCCGGGTTGTATCCCGGACTCTATCCCGGACTGTATCCCGGGCTGTATTCCGGACTCTATCCCAGATTGTACCCCGGATTGTATCCCGGACTTTATCCCGCATTGTATCCCGGATTGTATCCTGGACTGCATCCTGGACTGTATCCTGGACTGTATCCCGGACTGTATCCCGGATTGTATCCTGGACTGTATCTTGGACTGTATACCGGACTGTATCCCGGATTGTATCCCGGACTGTAGCCTGGACTGTACCCCGGAATGTATATCCGATTGTATAATGGAATGTGTCCCGAATTTTATCTTAGATTGTATCCCAGGCTGTATTCCGGTCCATATCCCGGACTGTATCGCGGACTGTATCCCGGATTGTATCCCGGACTGTATCCAGGATAGTATCCCGGACTGCATCCCGGATTGTATCCCAGACTGTATCCCGGACGGTATCCCGGACTTTATCCTTGACTGTATCCGGGACAGTATCCAGGACTGTATCCCGGATTGTATCCTAGACTCTATCCCGGACTGTAAGCCGTACTGTATCCCGGATTGTACCCCGGACTGTATCCTGGACTGTATCCCGGATTGCATCCCAGACTCTATCCCCGACTGTATCCCGGACTGTATCCCGGACTGTATACCGGATTGTATTCTGGACTGTATTCCGCAGTGTAAACCGGATTGTATCGCGGACTGTATCCCAGACTGTATCCTGGATTGTATCCCGGACTGCATTGTGGATTGTATCCCAGACTCTATCCCAGATTGTATCCGGGTTGTATCCCGGACTCTATCCCGGACTGTATCCCTGAATGTATCCCGCACTGTATCCCGGATTGTTTCCCGGAATCAATCCCGGATTGTATTCTAGACTGTATCACAAACTCTATTCCGGACTCGATCCCAAATTGTATCCGGATTGTGTACCGGATTGTATCCCGGACTGTATCCAGGACTGCATTCCAGAATGTATCCCGGACTGGAGCCGGAAAGCATCCTGGTCTGTATCCCGGACTGTATCGCGGACTGTATCCCGGACTGTATTCTGGACTGTATCCTGGACTGTATCCCGGACTGTATTCCGGATTGTATCCCAGAATGTATACCGGACTGTATCCCGGACTGTATCCTGGAATGTATCCCAGATTATATCCCGGACTGTATCCGGACTGTATCCAGGATAGTATCCCGGACTGCATCCCGGATTGTATCCCGGACTGTATCCCGGACAATATCCCGGACTGTATCCTTGACTGTATCCCGGACAGTATCCAGGACTGTATCCCGGACTGTATCCCGGATTGTATCACAGATTGTATCCAGGACTGTGACCGCGACTGTATCCGGGTCTGTATCCCGGACTCTATCCCAGATTGCACCCCGGACTCTATCCCGGACCGTATCCCAGATTGTGTCCCGGATTGTATCCCGGATTGTATCCCGGACTCTATCCCGGATTGTATCCCACACTGTATCCCGGATTGTATCCGGATTGTAACCCGGACTCTATCATGGACTGTATCCCGGCCTGTATCTTGGACTGTATCCCGGATTGTATCCCGCACTGTATACTATAGTGTATTCAGGACTGTATCCTGGACTGTATCCCAGACTGTATCCCAGACTGTATCCCGGATTCTATCCCGGACTGTATACCATACTGTATTCAGGACTGTATCCTGGACTGTATCCCGGACTGTATCCCGGATTGTATCCAGGATTGTATCCCGGACTGCATTGCGGATTGTATCCCGGACTGTATCCCGGAATGTATCCCGGACTGTATCCTTTACTGTATCCCGGACAGTATCCAGGACTGTATCCCGGAATGTATCCCAGACTCTATCCCAGACTGTAACCGGACTGTATCCCGGATTGTACCCCGGACTGTATCCTGGACTGTATCCCGGATTGCATCCCAGACTCTATCCCCGACTGTATCCCATACTGTATCCCGGACTGTATACCGGATTGTATTCTGGACTGTATTGCGCAGTGTATACCGGATTGTATCGTGGACTGTAACCCAGACTGTATCCTGGATTGTATGCCGGACTGCATTGTGGATTGTATCCCAGACTCTATCCCAGATTGTATCCGGGTTGTATCCCGGACTCTATCCCGGACTGTATCCCTGAATGTATCCCGCACTGTATCCCGGATTGTTTCCCGGAATCAATCCCGGATTGTATTCTAGACTGTATCCCAAACTCTATTCCGGACTCGATCCCAAATTGTATCCGGATTGTGTACCGGATTGTATCCCGGACTGTATCCAGGACTGCATTCCAGAATGTATCCCGGACTGGAGCCGGAAAGCATCCTGGTCTGTATCCCGGACTGTATCGCGGACTGTATCCCGGACTGTATTCTGGACTGTATCCTGGACTGTATCCCGGACTGTATTCCGGATTGTATCCCAGAATGTATACTGGACTGTATCCCGGACTGTATCCTGGAATGTATCCCAGATTATATCCCGGACTGTATCCGGACTGTATCCACAATAGTATCCCGGACTGCATCCCGGATTGTATCCCGGACTGTATCCTTGACTGTATCCCGGACAGTATCCAGGACTGTATCCCGGACTGTATCCCGGATTGTATCACAGATTGTATTCAGGACTGTGACCGCGACTGTATCCGGGTCTGTATCCCGGACTCTATCCCAGATTGCACCCCGGACTCTATCCCGGACCGTATCCCAGATTGTGTCCCAGATTGTATCCCGGATTGTATCCCACACTGTATCCCGGATTGTATCCGGATTGTAACCCGGACTCTATCATGGACTGTATCCCGGCCTGTATCTTGGACTGTATCCCGGATTGTATCCCGCACTGTATACTATAGTGTATTCAGGACTGTATCCTGGACTGTATCCCAGACTGTATCCCAGACTGTATCCCGGATTCTATCCCGGACTGTATACCATACTGTATTCAGGACTGTATCCTGGACTGTATCCCGGACTGTATCCCGGATTGTATCCAGGATTGTATCCCGGACTGCATCGCGGATTGTATCCCGGACTGTATCCCGGAATGTATCCCGGACTGTATCCTTTACTGTATCCCGGACAATATCCAGGACTGTATCCCGGATTGTATCCCAGACTCTATCCCAGACTGTAACCCGGACTGTATCCCGGATTGTACCCCGGACTGTATCCTGGACTGTATCCCGGATTGCATCCCAGACTCTATCCCCGACTGTATCCCATACTGTATCCCGGACTGTATACCGGATTGTATTCTGGACTGTATTGCGCAGTGTATACCGGATTGTATCGTGGACTGTAACCCGGACTGTATCCTGGATTGTATGCCGGATTGCATTGCGGATTGTATCCCAGACTCTATCCCAGATTGTATCCGGGTTGTATCCCAGACTCTATCCCGGACTGTATCCCGGGCTGTATTCCGGACTGTATCCCGGCCTGTATCCCGGCCTGTATCTTGGACTGTATCCCGGATTGTATCCCGCACTGTATACCATAGTGTATTCAGGACTGTATCCTGGACTGTATCCCGGACTGTACCCCGGACTGTATCCCGGATTGTATCCCTGACTGTGTACCATACTGTATTCAGGACTGTATCCTGGACTATATCCCGGACTGTATCCCGGATTGTATCCCTGACTGTATACCATACTGTATTCAGGACTGTATCTTGGACTATATCCGGGACTGAATCCCGGACTGTATTCCAGATAGTATCCCGGACTCCATCCCGGATTGTATCCCAGACTCTATCCCAGACTGTATCCCGGCCTGTATCCCGGAGTGTACACCGGACTGTATCCTGGACTGTCTCCCTGATTGCATCCCAGATTCTATCCCAGACTGTATCCTAGACTGTATCCCGGACTGTATCCAGGATTGTATTCTGGACTGAATCCCGGACTGTATACCGGATTGTATCCCAGACTGTATCCTGGATTGTATCCCGGACTGCATTGCGGATTGTATCCCGGACTCTATCCCAGATTGTATCCGGGTTGTATCCAGAACTCTATCCCGGAATGTATCCCTCACTGTATCCTAGATTGTTTCCCGGAATCTATCCCGGATTGTATCCCAGACTCTATCCCAGATTGTATACGGGTTGTATCCCAGACTCTATCCCGGACTGTATCCCTGAATGTATCCCACACTGTATCCCGGATTGTTTCATAGAATCTATCCCGGATTGTATTCAAGACTGTATCTCGAACTCTATTCCGGACTCGATCCCAAATTGTATCCGGATTGTGTACCGGATTGTATCCCGGATTGTATCCCGGACTGCATTCCGTATTGTATCCCAGACTGTATCCCGGACTGTATCCTGGAATGTATCCCAGATTATTTCCCGGACTGTATCCGGACTGTATCCAGAATAGTATCCCGGACTGTATCCCGGACTGTATCCCGGCATGCATCCTGGAATGTATCCCGGACTGCATCCCGGATTGTATCCTGGACTGCATTCTGGACTGTATCCCGGACTTTATCCCAGACTGTATCCTGGACTGCATCCCAGACTGTATACCAGACTGTATCCCGGATTGTATCCCGGACTGTATATCATAGTGTATTCAGGACTGTATCCTGGACTGTATCCCAGATTGTATCCTGGACTGTATCCAGGATAGTATCCTGGACTGTCTCCCTGATTGCATCCCAGACTCTATCCCAGACTGTATCCCGGCCTGTATCCCGGACTGTATCCCGGATTGTATTCTGGACTGTATCCCGGACTGTATACCGGATTGTATCCCAGACTGTATCCTGGATTGTATCCCGGACTGCATTGCGGATTGTATCCCGGACTCTATCCCAGATTGTATCCGGGTTACATCCAGAACTCTATCCCGGAATGTATCCCGCACTGTATCCCTGATTGTTTCCCGTAATCTATCCCAGATTGTATCCTGGACTGTATCCCGGACTCTATTCTGGATTCGATCCCAAATTGTATCCGGATTGTGTACCGGACTGTATCCCAGACTGTATCCGGGAATGTTTCCCGGATTGTATCCCGGACTCTATACCATACTGTATTCAGGACTGTATCTTGGACTTTATCCCGGACTGTATCCCGGACTGCATTCCGGATTGTATCCCGGACTGTATCCCGGACTGTATCCCAGACTGTATTCCGGATTGTATCCCGGATTGTATCCCAGACTTCATCCTGGACTGCATCCCGGACTCTATCCCGGATTGTATACCGGACTCTAGCCCGTATTGTATCCCGGACTGTATTCCGGATTGTATCCCAGATTGCATCCAGGACTGTATCCCGGACTGTAGCCCGGACTCTATCCCAGATTGTATCCCGGATTGTGCCGGCGACTGTATCCGGGTCTGTATCCCGGACTCTATCCCAGATTGCACCCCGGACTCAATCCCGGACCGTATCCCAGATTGTGTCCCGGATTGCATCCCGGATTGTTTCCCGGACTCTATCCTGGATTCTATTCTGGATTGTATCCCGGACTCTATCATGGACTGTATCCCGGCCTGTATCTTGGACTGTATCCCGGATTGTATCCCGCACTGCATACCATAGTGTATTCAAGACTGTATCCTGGACTGTATCCCGGACTGTACCCCGGACTGTATCCCTGATTGTATCCCTGACTGTATACCATACTGTATTCAGGACTGTATCCTGGACTATATCTCGGACTGTATCCCGGACTTTATTCCAGATAGCATCCCGGACTGTATCCCTGACTGTATGCCGATCTTTATTCTGGAATGTATTCCAGACTGTATTCTGGATTGTATCCCGGACTGTATCCCGGAATCTATCCAAGATTGTATCCCGGATTGTGCCCCGGACTGTATACGGGCCTGTATTCTGGACTGTATCCAGGATTGTACCCCGAATTGTATCCCGTACTGTATCCCGGACTGTATACCGGACTGTATTCTGGACTGTATCCTGGACTGTATCCCGGACTGTATCCCAGACTGTTTTCCGTATTGTATCCCAGACTGTATCCCAGACTGTATCCCGGATTGTATCCCGGACTGTATACCATACTGTATTCAGGAATGTATCCTGGACTGTATCCCGGACTGTATCCCAGACTGTATCCAGGATAGTATCCCGGACTGCATCGCGGATTGTATCCCGGACTGTATCCCGGACTATCCCGGACTGTATCCCGGACTCTATCTTTACTGTATCCCGGACAGTATCCAGGACTGTATCCCGGATTGTATCCCAGACTCTATCCCAGACTGTAACCCGGACTGTATCCAGGATTGTACCCTGGACTGTATCCTGGACTGTATCCCGGATTGCATCCCAGACTCTATCCCCGACTGCATCCCGGACTGTATCCCGGACTGTATACTGGATTGTATTCTGGACTGTATTCCGCAGTGTATACCGGATTGTATCGCGGACTGTATCCCAAACTGTATCCTGGATTGTATGCCGGACTGCATTGCGGATTGTATCCCAGACTCTATCCCAGATTGTATCCGGGTTGTATCCCGGATTCTATCCCGGACTGTATCCCGGGCTGTATTCCGGACTGTATCCCGGCCTGTATCCCGGCCTGTATCTTGGACTGTATCCCGGATTGTATCCCGCACTGTATACCATAGTGTATTCAGGACTGTATCCTGGACTGTATCCCGGACTGTACCCCAGACTGTATCTCGGATTGTATCCCGGACTGTATCCCTGACTGTATGCCAGTCTGTATTCTGGAATGTATTCCAGACTGTATTCCGGATTGTATCCCGGACTGTATCCCGGAATCTATCCAAGATTGTATCCCGGATGTGCCCCGGACTGTATACGGGTCTGTATCCTGGACTGTATCCAGGATTGTACCCCGGATTGTATCCCGTACTGTATCCCGGACTGTATACCGGACTATATTCTGGACTGCATCCTGGACTGTATCCCGGACTATATCCCGGACTGTATCCTGGACTGTAACCTAAAATGTATCCCAGACTGGTTCCCGGATTGTATCCCGGACTGTATATCATAGTGTATTCAGAACTGTATCCTGGACTGTATCCAGGATAGTATCCCGGACTGCATCGCGGATTGTATCCCGGACTGTATCCCGGACTGTATCCCGGATAGTATCCTTTACTGTATCCCGCACAGTATCCAGGACTGTATCCCGGATTGCATCCCAGACTCTATCCCCGACTGCATCCCGGACTGTATCCCGGACTGTATACCGGATTGTATTCTGGACTGTATTCCGCAGTGTATACCGGATTGTATCGCGGACTGTATCCCAAACTGTATCCTGGATTGTATGCCGGACTGCATTGCGGATTGTATCCCAGACTCTATCCCAGATTGTATCCGGGTTGTATCCCGGACACTATCCCGGACTGTATCCCGGGCTGTATTCCGGACTGTATCCCGGCCTATATCCCGGCCTGTATCTTGGACTGTATCCCGGATTGTATCCCTGACTGTATACCATATTGTATTCAGGACTGTATCCTGGACTATATCCCGGACTGAATTCCGGACTGTATTCCAGATAGTATCCCGGACTGCATCCCGGATTGTATACCAGACTCTATCCCAGACTGTATCCCGGCCTGTATCCCGGAGTGTATCCCGGCCTGTATCCTGGACTGTCTCCCGGATTGCATCCCAGATTCTATCCCAGACTATCCTAGACTGTATCCCGGACTGTATCCCGGAATGTATTCTGGACTGAATCCCGGACTATATACCGGATTGTATCCCAGACTGTATCCTGGATTGTATCCCGGACTGCATTGCGGATTGTATCCCGGACTCTATCCCAGATTGTATCCGGGTTGTATCCAGAACTCTATCCCGGAATGTATCCCGCACTGTATCCCAGATTGTTTCCCGGAATCTATCCCGGATTGTATCCCAGACTCTATCCCAGATTGTATCCGGGTTGTATCCCAGACTCTATCCCGGACTGTATCCCTGAATGTATCCCGCACTGTAAATCGGATTGTTTCATGGAATCTATCCTGGATTGTATTCAAGACTGTATCTCGAACTCTATTCCGGACTCGATCCCAAATTGTATCCAGATTGTGTACCGGATTGTATCCCGGATTGTATCCCGGACTGCATTCCGTATTGTATCCCAGACTGTATCCCGGACTGTATCCTGGAATGTATCCCAGATTATTTCCCGGACTGTATCCGGACTGTATCCAGAATAGTATCCCAGACTCTATCCCCGACTGCATCCCGTCTGTATTCCAGATAGTATCCCGGACTGTATCCCGGATTGTATGCCGATCTGTATTCTGGAATGTATTCCAGACTGTATTCCGGATTGTATCCCGGACTGTATCCCGGAATCTATCCAAGATTGTATCCCGCATTGTGCCCCAGACTGTATACGGGTCTGTATCCTGGACTGTATCCAGGATTGTACCCCGGATGGTATCCCGTACTGTATCCAGGACTGTATTCCGGACTGTATTCTGGACTGTATCCCGGACTGTATACCGGATTGTATCCCAGACTGTATCCTGGATTGTATCCCGGACTGCATTGCGGATTGTATCCCGGACTCTATCCCAGATTGTATCCGGGTTATATCCAGAACTCTATCCCGGAATGTATCCCGCACTGTATCCCTGATTGTTTCCCGTAATCTATCCCAGATTGTATCCTGGACTGTATCCCGGACTCTATTCCGGACTCGATCCCAAATTGTATCCGGATTGTGTACCGGACTGTATCCCAGACTGTATCCAGGAATGTTTCCCGGATTGTATCCCGGACTCTATACCATACTGTATTCAGGACTGTATCTTGGACTTTATCCCGGACTGTATCCCGGACTGCATTCCGGATTGTATCCCGGACTGTATCCCGGACTGTATCCCAGACTGTATTCTGGATTGTATCCCGGATTGTATCCCAGACTTCATCCTGGACTGCATCCCGGACTCTATCCCGGATTGTATACCGGACTCTAGCCCGTATTGTATCCCGGACTGTATTCCGGATTGTATCCCAGATTGCATCCAGGACTGTATCCCGGACTGTATCCCGAACTCTATCCCAGATTGTATCCCGGATTGTGCCGGCGACTGTATCCGGGTCTGTATCCCGGACTCTATCCCAGATTGCACCCCGGACTCAATCCCGGACCGTATCCCAGATTGTGTCCCGGATTGCATCCCGGATTGTTTCCCGGACTCTATCCTGGATTCTATTCTGGATTGTATCCCGGACTCTATCATGGACTGTATCCCGGCCTGTATCTTGGACTGTATCCCGGATTGTATCCCGCACTGTATACCATAGTGTATTCGGGACTGTATCCTGGACTGTATCCCGGACTGTACCCCGAACTGTATCACTGATTGTATCCCTGACTGTATACCATACTGTATTCAGGACTGTATCCTGGACTATATCTCGGACTGTATCCCGGACTGTATTCCAGATATTATCCCGGACTGTATCCCTGACTGTATGCCGATCTGTATTCTGGAATGTATTCCAGACTGTATTCCGGATTGTATCCCGGACTGTATCCCGGAATCTATCCAAGATTGTATCCCGGATTGTGCCCCGGACTGTATACGGGTCTGTATCCTGGACTGTATCCAGGATTGTACCCCGGATTGTATCCCGTACTGTATCCCGGACTGTATACCGGACTGTATTCTGGACTGTATCCTGGACTGTATCCCGGACTGTATCCTGGACTGTATTCCGTATTGTATCCCAGACTGTATCCCGGACTGTATCCCAGACTGTATCCTGGAATGTATCCCAGATTGTATCCCAGACTGTATCCCAGACTGTATCCCAGACTGTATCCCGGATTGTATCCCAGACTGTATACCATACTGTATTCAGGAATGTATCCTGGACTGTATCCCGGACTGTATCCCGGACTGTATCCAGGATAGTATCCCGGACTGCATCGCGGATTGTATCCCGGACTGTATCCCGGACTGTATCCCGGACTGTATCCTTTACTGTATCCCGGACAGTATCCAGGACTGTATCCCGGATTGTATCCCAGACTCTATCCCAGACTGTAACCCGGACTGTATCCAGGATTGTACCCTGGACTGTATCCTGGACTGTATCCCGGATTGCATCCCAGACTCTATCCGCGACTGCATCCCGGATTGTATCCCGGACTGTATACCGGATTGTATTCTGGACTGTATTCCGCAGTGTATACCGGATTGTATCGCGGACTGTATCCCAAACTGTATCCTGGATTGTATGCCGGACTGCATTGCGGATTGTATCCCAGACTCTATCCCAGATTGTATCCGGGTTGTATCCCGGATTCTATCCCGGACTGTATCCCGGGCTGTATTCCGGACTGTATCCCGGCCTGTATCCCGGCCTGTATCTTGGACTGTATCCCGGATTGTATCCCGCACTGTATACCATAGTGTATTCAGGACTGTATCCTGGACTGTATCCTGGACTGTACCCCAGACTGTATCTCGGATTGTATCCCGGACTGTATCCCAGACTGTATCCCAGACTGTATCCCGGATTGTATCCCAGACTGTATACCATACTGTATCTCGGAATGTATTCTGGACTGAATCCCGGACTATATACCGGATTGTATCCCAGACTGTATCCTGGATTGTATCCCGGACTGCATTGCGGATTGTATCCCGGACTCTATCCCAGATTGTATCCGGGTTGTATCCAGAACTCTATCCCGGAATGTATCCCGCACTGTATCCCAGATTGTTTCCCGGAATCTATCCCGGATTGTATCCCAGACTCTATCCCAGATTGTATCCGGGTTGTATCCCAGACTCTATCCCGGACTGTATCCCTGAATGTATCCCGCACTGTAAATCGGATTGTTTCATGGAATCTATCCTGGATTGTATTCAAGACTGTATCTCGAACTCTATTCCGGACTCGATCCCAAATTGTATCCAGATTGTGTACCGGATTGTATCCCGGATTGTATCCCGGACTGCATTCCGTATTGTATCCCAGACTGTATCCCGGACTGTATCCTGGAATGTATCCCAGATTATTTCCCGGACTGTATCCGGACTGTATCCAGAATAGTATCCCAGACTCTATCCCCGACTGCATCCCGGACTGTATTCCAGATAGTATCCCGGACTGTATCCCGGATTGTATGCCGATCTGTATTCTGGAATGTATTCCAGACTGTATTCCGGATTGTATCCCGGACTGTATCCCGGAATCTATCCAAGATTGTATCCCGCATTGTGCCCCGGACTGTATACGGGTCTGTATCCTGGACTGTATCCAGGATTGTACCCCGGATTGTATCCCGTACTGTATCCAGGACTGTATTCCGGACTGTATTCTGGACTGTATCCCGGACTGTATACCGGATTGTATCCCAGACTGTATCCTGGATTGTATCCCGGACTGCATTGCGGATTGTATCCCGGACTCTATCCCAGATTGTATCCAGGTTATATCCAGAACTCTATCCCGGAATGTATCCCGCACTGTATCCCTGATTGTTTCCCGTAATCTATCCCAGATTGTATCCTGGACTGTATCCCGGACTCTATTCCGGACTCGATCCCAAATTGTATCTGGATTGTGTACCGGACTGTATCCCAGACTGTATCCAGGAATGTTTCCCGGATTGTATCCCGGACTCTATACCATACTGTATTCAGGACTGTATCTTGGACTTTATCCCGGACTGTATCCCGGACTGCATTCCGGATTGTATCCCGGACTGTATCCCGGACTGTATCCCAGACTGTATTCCGGATTGTATCCCGGATTGTATCCCAGACTTCATCCTGGACTGCATCCCGGACTCTATCCCGGATTGTATACCGGACTCTAGCCCGTATTGTATCCCGGACTGTATTCCGGATTGTATCCCAGATTGCATCCAGGACTGTATCCCGGACTGTATCCCGAACTCTATCCCAGATTGTATCCCGGATTGTGCCGGCGACTGTATCCGGGTCTGTATCCCGGACTCTATCCCAGATTGCACCCCGGACTCAATCCCGGACCGTATCCCAGATTGTGTCCCGGATTGCATCCCGGATTGTTTCCCGGACTCTATCCTGGATTCTATTCTGGATTGTATCCCGGACTCTATCATGGACTGTATCCCGGCCTGTATCTTGGACTGTATCCCGGATTGTATGCCGCACTGTATACCATAGTGTATTCGGGACTGTATCCTGGACTGTATCCCGGACTGTACCCCGAACTGTATCACTGATTGTATCCCTGACTGTATACCATACTGTATTCAGGACTGTATCCTGGACTATATCTCGGACTGTATCCCGGACTGTATTCCAGATATTATCCCGGACTGTATCCCTGACTGTATGCCGATCTGTATTCTGGAATGTATTCCAGACTGTATTCCGGATTGTATCCCGGACTGTATCCCAGAATCTATCCAAGATTGTATCCCGGATTGTGCCCCGGACTGTATATGGGTCTGTATCCTGGACTGTATCCAGGATTGTACCCCGGATTGTATCCCGTACTGTATCCCGGACTGTATACCGGACTGTATTCTGGACTGTATCCTGGACTGTATCCCGGACTGTATCCTGGACTGTATTCCGTATTGTATCCCAGACTGTATCCCGGACTGTATCCCGGACTGTATCCTGGAATGTATCCCAGATTGTATCCCAGACTGTATCCCAGACTGTATCCCAGACTGTATCCCGGATTGTATCCCAGACTGTATACCATACTGTATTCAGGAATGTATCCTGGACTGTATCCCGGACTGTATCCCGGACTGTATCCAGGATAGTATCCCGGACTGCATCGCGGATTGTATCCCGGACTGTGTCCCGGACTGTATCCCGGACTGTATCCTTTACTGTATCCCGGACAGTATCCAGGACTGTATCCCGGATTGTATCCCAGACTCTATCCCAGACTGTAACCCGGACTGTATCCAGGATTGTACCCTGGACTGTATCCTGGACTGTATCCCGGATTGCATCCCAGACTCTATCCCCGACTGCATCCCGGATTGTATCCCGGACTGTATACCGGATTGTATTCTGGACTGTATTCCGCAGTGTATACCGGATTGTATCGCGGACTGTATCCCAAACTGTATCCTGGATTGTATGCCGGACTGCATTGCGGATTGTATCCCAGACTCTATCCCAGATTGTATCCGGGTTGTATCCCGGATTCTATCCCGGACTGTATCCCGGGCTGTATTCCGGACTGTATCCCGGCCTGTATCCCGGCCTGTATCTTGGACTGTATCCCGGATTGTATCCCGCAATGTATACCATAGTGTATTCGGGACTGTATCCTGGACTGTATCCCGGACTGTACCCCGAACTGTATCACGGATTGTATCCCTGACTGTATACCATACTGTATTCAGGACTGTATCCTGGACTATATCTCGGACTGTATCCCGGACTGTATTCCAGATATTATCCCGGACTGTATCCCTGACTGTATGCCGATCTGTATTCTGGAATGTATTCCAGACTGTATTCCGGATTGTATCCCGGACTGTATCCCGGAATCTATCCAAGATTGTATCCCGGATTGTGCCCCGGACTGTATACGGGTCTGTATCCTGGACTGTATCCAGGATTGTACCCCGGATTGTATCCCGTACTGTATCCCGGACTGTATACCGGACTGTATTCTGGACTGTATCCTGGACTGTATCCCGGACTGTATCCTGGACTGTATTCCGTATTGTATCCCAGACTGTATCCCGGACTGTATCCCAGACTGTATCCTGGAATGTATCCCAGATTGTATCCCAGACTGTATCCCAGACTGTATCCCAGACTGTATCCCGGATTGTATCCCAGACTGTATACCATACTGTATTCAGGAATGTATCCTGGACTGTATCCCGGACTGTATCCCGGACTGTATCCAGGATAGTATCCCGGACTGCATCGCGGATTGTATCCCGGACTGTATCCCGGACTGTATCCCGGACTGTATCCTTTACTGTATCCCGGACAGTATCCAGGACTGTATCCCGGATTGTATCCCAGACTCTATCCCAGACTGTAACCCGGACTGTATCCAGGATTGTACCCTGGACTGTATCCTGGACTGTATCCCGGATTGCATCCCAGACTCTATCCCCGACTGCATCCCGGATTGTATCCCGGACTGTATACCGGATTGTATTCTGGACTGTATTCCGCAGTGCATACCGGATTGTATCGCGGACTGTATCCCAAACTGTATCCTGGATTGTATGCCGGACTGCATTGCGGATTGTATCCCAGACTCTATCCCAGATTGTATCCGGGTTGTATCCCGGATTCTATCCCGGACTGTATCCCGGGCTGTATTCCGGACTGTATCCCGGCCTGTATCCCGGCCTGTATCTTGGACTGTATCCCGGATTGTATCCCGCAATGTATACCATAGTGTATTCAGGACTGTATCCTGGACTGTATCCTGGACTGTACCCCAGACTGTATCTCGGATTGTATCCTGGACTGTATCCCAGACTGTATCCCAGACTGTATCCCGGATTGTATCCCAGACTGTATACCATACTGTATCCCGGAATGTATTCTGGACTGAATCCCGGACTATATACCGGATTGTATCCCAGACTGTATCCTGGATTGTATCCCGGACTGCATTGCGGATTGTATCCCGGACTCTATCCCAGATTGTATCCGGGTTGTATCCAGAACTCTATCCCGGAATGTATCCCGCACTGTATCCCAGATTGTTTCCCGGAATCTATCCCGGATTGTATCCCAGACTCTATCCCAGATTGTATCCGGGTTGTATCCCAGACTCTATCCCGGACTGTATCCCTGAATGTATCCCGCACTGTAAATCGGATTGTTTCATGGAATCTATCCTGGATTGTATTCAAGACTGTATCTCGAACTCTATTCCGGACTCGATCCCAAATTGTATCCAGATTGTGTACCGGATTGTATCCCGGATTGTATCCCGGACTGCATTCCGTATTGTATCCCAGACTGTATCCCGGACTGTATCCTGGAATGTATCCCAGATTATTTCCCGGACTGTATCCGGACTGTATCCAGAATAGTATCCCAGACTCTATCCCCGACTGCATCCCGGACTGTATTCCAGATAGTATCCCGGACTGTATCCCGGATTGTATGCCGATCTGTATTCTGGAATGTATTCCAGACTGTATTCCGGATTGTATCCCGGACTGTATCCCGGAATCTATCCAAGATTGTATCCCGCATTGTGCCCCGGACTGTATACGGGTCTGTATCCTGGACTGTATCCAGGATTGTACCCCGGATTGTATCCCGTACTGTATCCAGGACTGTATTCCGGACTGTATTCTGGACTGTATCCCGGACTGTATACCGGATTGTATCCCAGATTGTATCCTGGATTGTATCCCGGACTGCATTGCGGATTGTATCCCGGACTCTATCCCAGATTGTATCCAGGTTATATCCAGAACTCTATCCCGGAATGTATCCCGCACTGTATCCCTGATTGTTTCCCGTAATCTATCCCAGATTGTATCCTGGACTGTATCCCGGACTCTATTCCGGACTCGATCCCAAATTGTATCTGGATTGTGTACCGGACTGTATCCCAGACTGTATCCAGGAATGTTTCCCGGATTGTATCCCGGACTCTATACCATACTGTATTCAGGACTGTATCTTGGACTTTATCCCGGACTGTATCCCGGACTGCATTCCGGATTGTATCCCGGACTGTATCCCGGACTGTATCCCAGACTGTATTCCGGATTGTATCCCGGATTGTATCCCAGACTTCATCCTGGACTGCATCCCGGACTCTATCCCGGATTGTATACCGGACTCTAGCCCGTATTGTATCCCGGACTGTATTCCGGATTGTATCCCAGATTGCATCCAGGACTGTATCCCGGACTGTATCCCGAACTCTATCCCAGATTGTATCCCGGATTGTGCCGGCGACTGTATCCGGGTCTGTATCCCGGACTCTATCCCAGATTGCACCCCGGACTCAATCCCGGACCGTATCCCAGATTGTGTCCCGGATTGCATCCCGGATTGTTTCCCGGACTCTATCCTGGATTCTATTCTGGATTGTATCCCGGACTCTATCATGGACTGTATCCCGGCCTGTATCTTGGACTGTATCCCGGATTGTATCCCGCACTGTATACCATAGTGTATTCGGGACTGTATCCTGGACTGTATCCCGGACTGTACCCCGAACTGTATCACTGATTGTATCCCTGACTGTATACCATACTGTATTCAGGACTGTATCCTGGACTATATCTCGGACTGTATCCCGGACTGTATTCCAGATATTATCCCGGACTGTATCCCTGACTGTATGCCGATCTGTATTCTGGAATGTATTCCAGACTGTATTCCGGATTGTATCCCGGACTGTATCCCAGACTGTATCCCGGATTGTATCCCAGACTGTATACCATACTGTATTCAGGAATGTATCCTGGACTGTATCCCGGACTGTATCCCGGACTGTATCCAGGATAGTATCCCGGGCTGCATCGCGGATTGTATCCCGGACTGTGTCCCGGACTGTATCCCGGACTGTATCCTTTACTGTATCCCGGACAGTATCCAGGACTGTATCCCGGATTGTATCCCAGATTCTATCCCAGACTGTAACCCGGACTGTATCCAGGATTGTACCCTGGACTGTATCCTGGACTGTATCCCGGATTGCATCCCAGACTCTATCCCCGACTGCATCCCGGATTGTATCCCGGACTGTATACCGGATTGTATTCTGGACTGTATTCCGCAGTGTATACCGGATTGTATCGCGGACTGTATCCCAAACTGTATCCTGGATTGTATGCCGGACTGCATTGCGGATTGTATCCCAGACTCTATCACAGTTTGTATCCGGGTTGTATCCCGGATTCTATCCCGGACTGTATCCCGGGCTTTATTCCGGACTGTATCCCGGCCTGTATCCCGGCCTGTATCTTGGACTGTATCCCGGATTGTATCCCGCAATGTATACCATAGTGTATTCGGGACTGTATCCTGGACTGTATCCCGGACTGTACCCCGAACTGTATCACTGATTGTATCCCTGACTGTATACCATACTGTATTCAGGACTGTATCCTGGACTATATCTCGGACTGTATCCCGGACTGTATTCCAGATATTATCCCGGACTGTATCCCTGACTGTATGCCGATCTGTATTCTGGAATGTATTCCAGACTGTATTCCGGATTGTATCCCGGACTGTATCCCAGAATCTATCCAAGATTGTATCCCGGATTGTGCCCCGGACTGTATATGGGTCTGTATCCTGGACTGTATCCAGGATTGTACCCCGGATTGTATCCCGTACTGTATCCCGGACTGTATACCGGACTGTATTCTGGACTGTATCCTGGACTGTATCCCGGACTGTATCCTGGACTGTATTCCGTATTGTATCCCAGACTGTATCCCGGACTGTATCCCGGACTGTATCCTGGAATGTATCCCAGATTGTATCCCAGACTGTATCCCAGACTGTATCCCAGACTGTATCCCGGATTGTATCCCAGACTGTATACCATACTGTATTCAGGAATGTATCCTGGACTGTATCCCGGACTGTATCCCGGACTGTATCCAGGATAGTATCCCGGACTGCATCGCGGATTGTATCCCGGACTGTGTCCCGGACTGTATCCCGGACTGTATCCTTTACTGTATCCCGGACAGTATCCAGGACTGTATCCCGGATTGTATCCCAGACTCTATCCCAGACTGTAACCCGGACTGTATCCAGGATTGTACCCTGGACTGTATCCTGGACTGTATCCCGGATTGCATCCCAGACTCTATCCCCGACTGCATCCCGGATTGTATCCCGGACTGTATACCGGATTGTATTCTGGACTGTATTCCGCAGTGTATACCGGATTGTATCGCGGACTGTATCCCAAACTGTATCCTGGATTGTATGCCGGACTGCATTGCGGATTGTATCCCAGACTCTATCCCAGATTGTATCCGGGTTGTATCCCGGATTCTATCCCGGACTGTATCCCGGGCTGTATTCCGGACTGTATCCCGGCCTGTATCCCGGCCTGTATCTTGGACTGTATCCCGGATTGTTCCCGCAATGTATACCATAGTGTATTCAGGACTGTATCCTGGACTGTATCCTGGACTGTACCCCGGTCTGTATCCCGGATTGTATCCCTGACTGTATACCATATTGTATTCAGGACTGTATCCTGGACTATATCGCGGACTGAATTCCGGACTGTATTCCAGATAGTATCCCGGACTGCATCCCGGATTGTATACCAGACTCTATCCCAGATTGTATCCCGGCCTGTATCCCGGAGTGTACCCCGGCCTGTATCCTGGACTGTCTCCCGGATTGCATCCCAGATTCTATCCCAGACTATCCTAGACTGTATCCCGGACTGTATCCCGGAATGTATTCTGGACTGAATCCCGGACTATATACCGGATTGTATCCCAGACTGTATCCTGGATTGTATCCCGGACTGCATTGCGGATTGTATCCCGGACTCTATCCCAGATTGTATCCGGGTTGTATCCAGAACTCTATCCCGGAATGTATCCCGCACTGTATCCCAGATTGTTTCCCGGAATCTATCCCGGATTGTATCCCAGACTCTATCCCAGATTGTATCCGGGTTGTATCCCAGACTCTATCCCGGACTGTATCCCTGAATGTATCCCGCACTGTATCCCGGATTGTTTCATGGAATCTATCCCGGATTGTATTCAAGACTGTATCTCGAACTCTATTCCGGACTCGATCCCAAATTGTATCCGGATTGTGTACCGGATTGTATCCCGGACTGTATCCCGGACTGTATTCTGGACTGTATCCTGAACTCTATCCCGGACTGTATTCCGTATTGTATCCCAGACTGTATCCCGGACTGTATCCTGGACTGTATCCTGGAATGTATCCCAGATTATATCCCGGACTGTATCCGGACTGTATCCAGGATAGTATCCCGGACTGTATCCCGGACTGTATCCCAGACTGTATCCTTGACTGTATCCCGGACTGTACCCCGGACTTGATCACGGATTGTATCCCGGACTTTATCCCGGATTGTATCCCGGATTGTATCCTGGACTGCATCCCGGACTGTATCCCGGACTGCATCCTGGAATGTATCCCGGACTGCATCCCGGATTGTATCCTGGACTGCATCCTGGACTGTATCCCGGACTATATCCCGGACTGTATCCTGGACTGTAACCTAGAATGTATCCCAGACTGTATCCCGGATTGTATCCCGGACTGTATATCATAGTGTATTCAGAACTGTATCCTGGACTGTATCCCGGACTGTATCCCGGACTGTATCCAGGATAGTATCCCGGACTGCATCCCGGATTGTATCCCAGACTCTATCCCAGACTGTATCCCGGCCTGTATCCCGGAGTGTACCCCGGACTGTATCTGGACTGTCTCCCGGATTGCAACCCAGACTCTATCCCAGACTGTATCCTAGACTGTATCCCGGACTGTATCCCGGATTGTATTCTGGACTGTATCCCGGACTGTATACCGGATTGTATCCCAGACTGTATCCTGGATTGTATCCCGGACTGCATTGTGGATTGTATCCCGGACTCTATCCCAGATTGTATCCGGGTTGTATCCAGAAATCTATCCCGGAATGTATCCCGCACTGTATCCCTGATTGTTTCCCGGAATCTATCCCGGATTGTATCCTGGACTATATCCCGGACTCTATTCCGGACTCGATCCCAAATTGTATCCGGATTGTGTACCGGACTGTATCCCGGACTGTATCCCAGACTGTATCCGGGAATGTTTCCCGGATTGTATCCCGGACTCTATACCATACTGTATTCAGGACTGTATCTTAGACTTTATCCCGGACTGTATCCCGGACTGCATTCCGGATTGTATCCCGGACTGTATCCCGGACTGTATCCCAGACTGTATTCCGGATTGTATCCCGGATTGTATCCCAGACTTCATCCTGGATTGCATCCCGGACTCTATCCCGGATTGTATACCGGACTCTAGCCCATATTGTATCCTGGACTGTATTCCGGATTGTATCCCAGATTGTATCCAGGACTGTGTCCCGGACTGTATCCCGGACTCTATCCCAGATTGTATCCCGGATTGTGCCCGCGACTGAATCCTGGTCTGTATCCCGGACTCTATCCCAGATTGCACCCGGACTCTATCCCGGACCGTATCCCAGATTGTGTCCCGGATTGTTTCCCGGATTGTATCACGGATTGTATTACGGATTGTATCCCACACTGTATCCCGGAATGTGTTCTGGACTGTATCCCGGATTGCATCCCGGATTGTATCCCGGACTCTATCCTGGATTCTATTCTGGATTGTATCCCGGACTGTATCCTGGACTCTATCCCGGATTGTATCCCAGACTGTATCCCGGATTGTATCCGGATTGTAACCCGGATTCTATCATGGACTGTATCCCGGCCTGTATCTTGGACTGTATCCCGGATTGTATCCCGCACTGTATACCATAGTGTATTCGGGACTGTATCCTGGACTGTATCCCAGACTGTACCCCAGACTGTATCCCTGATTGTATCCCTGACTGTATACCATACTATATTCAGGACTGTATCCTGGACTATATCTCGGACTGTATCCCGGACTGTATTCCAGATATTATCCCGGACTGTATCCCTGACTGTATACCGGTCTGTATTCTGGAATGTATTCCAGACTGTATTCCGGATTGTATCCCGGACTGTATCCCGGAATCTATCCAAGATTGTATCCCGGATTGTGCTCCGGACTGTATACGGGTCTGTATCCTGGACTGTATCCAGGATTGTACCCCGGATTGTATCCCGGACTGTATCCCGGACTGTATACCGGACTGTATTCTGGACTGTATCCTGGACTGTATCCCGGACTGTATCCCGGACTGTATTCCGTATTGTATCCCAGACTGTATCCCGGACTGTATGCCGGACTGTATCCTGGAATGTATCCCAGATTGTATCCTGGACTGTATCCCAGACTGTAACCCAGATTGTATCCCGGACTGTATACCATACTGTATTCAGGAATGTATCCTGGACTGTATCCCGGACTGTATCCCGGACTGTATCCCGGATAGTATCCTTTACTGTATCCCGCACAGTATCCAGGACTGTATCCCGGATTGTATCCCAGACTCTATCCCAGACTGTAACCCGGACTGTATCCCGGATTGTACCCCGGACTGTATCCTGGACTGTATCCCAGACTGTATCCGGGAATGTTTCCCGGATTGTATCCCGGACTCTATACCATACTGTATTCAGGACTGTATCTTAGACTTTATCCCGGACTGTATCCCGGACTGCATTCCGGATTGTATCCCGGACTGTATCCCGGACTGTATCCCAGACTGTATTCCGGATTGTATCCCGGATTGTATCCCAGACTTCATCCTGGATTGCATCCCGGACTCCATCCCGGATTGTATACCGGACTCTAGCCCATATTGTATCCTGGACTGTATTCCGGATTGTATCCCAGATTGTATCCAGGACTGTGTCCCGGACTGTATCCCGGACTCTATCCCAGATTGTATCCCGGATTGTGCCCGCGACTGAATCCTGGTCTGTATCCCGGACTCTATCCCAGATTGCACCCGGACTCTATCCCGGACCGTATCCCAGATTGTGTCCCGGATTGTTTCCCGGATTGTATCACGGATTGTATTACGGATTGTATCCCACACTGTATCCCGGAATGTGTTCTGGACTGTATCCCGGATTGCATCCCGGATTGTATCCCGGACTCTATCCTGGATTCTATTCTGGATTGTATCCCGGACTGTATCCTGGACTCTATCCCGGATTGTATCCCAGACTGTATCCCGGATTGTATCCGGATTGTAACCCGGACTCTATCATGGACTGTATCCCGGCCTGTATCTTGGACTGTATCCCGGATTGTATCCCGCACTGTATACCATAGTGTATTCGGGACTGTATCCTGGACTGTATCCCAGACTGTACCCCAGACTGTATCCCTGATTGTATCCCTGACTGTATACCATACTATATTCAGGACTGTATCCTGGACTATATCTCGGACTGTATCCCGGACTGTATTCCAGATATTATCCCGGACTGTATCCCTGACTGTATACCGGTCTGTATTCTGGAATGTATTCCAGACTGTATTCCGGATTGTATCCCGGACTGTATCCCGGAATCTATCCAAGATTGTATCCCGGATTGTGCTCCGGACTGTATACGGGTCTGTATCCTGGACTGTATCCAGGATTGTACCCCGGATTGTATCCCGGACTGTATCCCGGACTGTATACCGGACTGTATTCTGGACTGTATCCTGGACTGTATCCCGGACTGTATCCCGGACTGTATTCCGTATTGTATCCCAGACTGTATCCCGGACTGTATGCCGGACTGTATCCTGGAATGTATCCCAGATTGTATCCTGGACTGTATCCCAGACTGTAACCCAGATTGTATCCCGGACTGTATACCATACTGTATTCAGGAATGTATCCTGGACTGTATCCCGGACTGTATCCCGGACTGTATCCCGGATAGTATCCTTTACTGTATCCCGCACAGTATCCAGGACTGTATCCCGGATTGTATCCCAGACTCTATCCCAGACTGTAACCCGGACTGTATCCCGGATTGTACCCCGGACTGTATCCTGGACTGTATCCCGGATTGCATCCCAGACTCTATCCCCGACTGCATCCCGGACTGTATCCCGGACTGTATACCGGATTGTATTCTGGACTGTATTCCGCAGTGTATACCGGATTGTATCGCGGACTGTATCCCAAACTGTATCCTGGATTGTATGCCGGACTACATTAAGGATTGTATCCCAGACTCTATCCCAGATTGTATCCGGGTTGTATCCCGGACTCTATCCCGGACTGTATCCCGGGCTGTATTCCGGACTGTATCCCGGCCTATATCCCAGCCTGTATCTTGGACTGTATCCCGGATTGTATCCCGCACTGTATACCATAGTGTATTCAGGACTGTATCCTGGACTGTATCCCGGACTGTACCCCGGACTGTATCCCGGATTGTATCCCTGACTGTATACCATATTGTATTCAGGACTGTATCCTGGACTATATCGCGGACTGAATTCCGGACTGTATTCCAGATAGTATCCCGGACTGCATCCCGGATTGTATACCAGACTCTATCCCAGACTGTATCCCGGCCTGTATCCCGAGTGTACCCCGGCCTGTATCCTGGACTGTCTCCCAGATTGCATCCCAGATTCTATCCCAGACTATCCTAGACTGTATCCCGGACTGTATCCCGGAATGTATTCTGGACTGAATCCCGGACTATATACCGGATTGTATCGCAGACTGTATCCTGGATTGTATCCCGGACTGCATTGCGGATTGTATCCCGGACTCTATCCCAGATTGTATCCGGATTGTATCCAGAACTCTATCCCGGAATGTATCCCGCACTGTATCCCAGATTGTTTCCCGGAATCTATCCCGGATTGTATCCCAGACTCTATCCCAGATTGTATCCGGGTTGTATCCCAGACTCTATCCCGGACTGTATCCCTGAATGTATCCCGCACTGTAAATCGGATTGTTTCATGGAATCTATCTTGGATTGTATTCAAGACTGTATCTCGAACTCTATTCCGGACTCGATCCCAAATTGTATCCGGATTGTGTACCGGATTGTATCCCGGATTGTATCCCGGACTGTATTCTGGACTGTATCCTGAACTGTATCCCAGACTGTATCCCGGACTGTATTCCGTATTGTATCCCAGACTGTGTCCCGGACTTTATCCCGGACTGTATCCTGGAATGTATCCCAGATTATATCCCGGACTGTATCCGGACTGTATCCAGGATAGTATCCCGGACTGTATCCCGGACTGTATCCCGGACTGTATCCCGGACTGTATCCTTGACTGTATCCCGGACTGTACCCCGGACTGTATCACGGATTGTATCCCGGACTTTATCCCGGAATGTATCCCAGATTGTATCCTGGACTGCATCCCGGACTGTATCCCGGACTGCATCCTGGAATGTACCGGACTGCATCCCGGATTGTATCCTGGACTGCATCCTGGACTGTATCCCGGACTTTATCCTGGACTGTAACCTAGAATGTATCCCAGACTGTATCCCGGATTGTATCCCAGACTGTATATCATAGTGTATTCAGAACTGCATCCTGGACTGTATCCCGGACTGTATCCCGGACTGTATCCAGGATAGTATCCCGGACTGCATCCCGGATTGCAACCCAGACTCTATCCCAGACTGTATCCTAGACTGTATCCCGGACTGTATCCCGGAATGTATCCCGGACTGTATCCTTTACTGTATCCCGAACAGTATCCAGGACTGTATCCCGGATTGTATCCCAGACTCTATCCCAGACTGTAACCCGGACTGTATCCCGGATTGTACCCCGGACTGTATCCTGGACTGTATCCCGGATTGCATCCCAGACTCTATCCCCGACTGTATCCCGTACTGTATCCCGCACTGTATACCGGATTGTATTCTGGACTGTATTGCGCAGTGTATACCGGATTGTATCGTGGACTGTAACCCGGACTGTATCCTGGATTGTATGCCAGACTGCATTGCGGATTGTATCCCAGACTCTATCCCAGATTGTATCCGGGTTGTATCCCGGACTCTATCCCGGACTGTATCCCGGGCTGTATTCCGGACTGTATCCCGGCCTGTATGCCGGCCTGTATCTTGGACTGTATCCCGGATTGTATCCCGCACTGTATACCATAGTGTATTCAGGACTGTATCCTGGACTGTATCCCGGACTGTACCCCGGACTGTATCCCGGATTGTATCCCTGACTGTATACCATACTGTATTCAGGACTGTATCCTGGACTATATCCTGGACTGTATCCCGGATTGTATCCCTGACTGTATACCATACTGTATTCAGGACTGTATCTTGGACTATATCCCGGACTGAGTCCCGGACTGTATTCCAGATAGTATCCCGGACTCCATCGCGGATTGTATCCCAGACTCTATCCCAGACTGTATCCCGGCCTGTATCCCGGAGTGTACACCGGACTGTATCCTGGACTGTCTCCCTGATTGCATCCCAGATTCTATCCCAGACTGTATCCTAGACTGTATCCCGGACTGTATCCAGGATTGTATTCTGGACTGAATCCCGGACTGTATACCAGATTGTATCCCAGACTGTATCCTGGATTGTATCCCGGACTGCATTGCGGATTGTATCCCGGACTCTATCCCAGATTGTATCCGGGTTGTATCCAGAACTCTATCCCGGAATGTATCCCTCACTGTATCCTAGATTGTTTCCCGGAATCTATCCCGGATTTTATCCCAGACTCTATCCCAGATTGTATCCGGGTTGTATCCCAGACTCTATCTCGGACTGTATCCCTGAATGTATCCCACACTGTATCCCGGATTGTTTCATGGAATCTATCCCGGATTGTATTCAAGACTGTATCTCGAACTCTATTCCGGACTCGATCCCAAATTGTATCCGGATTGTGTACCAGATTGTATCCCGGATTGTATCCCGGACTGCATTCCGTATTGTATCCCAGACTGTATCCCGGACTGTATCCTGGAATGTATCCCAGATTATTTCCCGGACTGTATCCGGACTGTATCCAGAATAGTATCCCGGACTGTATCCCGGACTGTATCCCGGCATGCATCCTGGAATGTATCCCGGACTGCATCCCGGATTGTATCCTGGACTGCATCCTGGACTGTTTCCCGGACTTGATCCCAGATTGTATCCTGGACTGCATCCCAGACTGTATCCCAGACTGTATCCCGGATTGTATCCCGGACTGTATATCATAGTGTATTCAGGACTGTATCCTGGACTGTATCCCAGACTGTATCCTGGACTGTATCCAGGATAGTATCCCGGACTGCATCCCGGATTATATCCCAGACTCTATCCCAGACTGTATCCCGGCCTGTATCCCGGAGTGTACCCCGGACTGTATCCTGGACTGTCTCCCGGATTGCATCCCAGACTCTATCCCAGACTGTATCCTAGACTGTATCCCGGACTGTATCCCGGATTGTATTCTGGACTGTATCCCGGACTGTATACCGGATTGTATCCCAGACTGTATCCTGGATTGTATCCCGGACTGCATTGCGGATTGTATCCCGGACTCTATCCCAGATTGTATCCGGGTTATATCCAGAACTCTATCCCGGAATGTATCCCGCACTGTATCCCTGATTGTTTCCCGTAATCTATCCCAGATTGTATCCTGGACTGTATCCCGGACTCTATTCCGGACTCGATCCCAAATTGTATCTGGATTGTGTACCGGACTGTATCCCAGACTGTATCCGGGAATGTTTCCCGGATTGTATCCCGGACTCTATACCATACTGTATTCAGGACTGTATCTTGGACTTTATCCCGGACTGTATCCCGGACTGCATTCCGGACTGTATCCCGGACTGTATCCTGGAATGTATCCCAGATTATTTCCCGGACTGTATCCGGACTGTATCCAGAATAGTATCCCGGACTGTATCCCGGACTGTATCCCGACATGCATCCTGGAATGTATCCCGGACTGCATCCCGGATTGTATCCTGGACTGCATCCTGGACTGTTTCCCGGACTTGATTCCAGACTGTATCCTGGACTGCATCCCAGACTGTATCCCAGACTGTATCCCGGATTGTATCCCGGACTGTATATCATAGTGTATTCAGGACTGTATCCTGGACTGTATCCCAGACTGTATCCTGGACTGTATCCAGGATAGTATCCCGGACTGCATCCCGGATTATATCCCAGACTCTATCCCAGACTGTATCCCGGCCTGTATCCCGGAGTGTACCCCGGACTGTATCCTGGACTGTCTCCCGGATTGCATCCCAGACTCTATCCCAGACTGTATCCTAGACTGTATCCCGGACTGTATCCCGGATTGTATTCTGGACTGTATCCCGGACTGTATACCGGATTGTATCCCAGACTGTATCCTGGATTGTATCCCGGACTGCATTGCGGATTGTATCCCGGACTCTATCCCAGATTGTATCCGGGTTATATCCAGAACTCTATCCCGGAATGTATCCCGCACTGTATCCCTGATTGTTTCCCGTAATCTATCCCAGATTGTATCCTGGACTGTATCCCGGACTCTATTCCGGACTCGATCCCAAATTGTATCTGGATTGTGTACCGGACTGTATCCCAGACTGTATCCGGGAATGTTTCCCGGATTGTATCCCGGACTCTATACCATACTGTATTCAGGACTGTATCTTGGACTTTATCCCGGACTGTATCCCGGACTGCATTCCGGACTGTATCCCGGACTGTATCCTGGAATGTATCCCAGATTATTTCCCGGACTGTATCCGGACTGTATCCAGAATAGTATCCCGGACTGTATCCCGGACTGTATCCCGGCATGCATCCTGGAATGTATCCCGGACTGCATCCCGGATTGTATCCTGGACTGCATCCTGGACTGTTTCCCGGACTTGATCCCAGACTGTATCCTGGACTGCATCCCAGACTGTATCCCAGACTGTATCCCGGATTGTATCCCGGACTGTATATCATAGTGTATTCAGGACTGTATCCTGGACTGTATCCCAGACTGTATCCTGGACTGTATCCAGGATAGTATCCCGGACTGCATCCCGGATTATATCCCAGACTCTATCCCAGACTGTATCCCGGCCTGTATCCCGGAGTGTACCCCGGACTGTATCCTGGACTGTCTCCCGGATTGCATCCCAGACTCTATCCCAGACTGTATCCTAGACTGTATCCCGGACTGTATCCCGGATTGTATTCTGGACTGTATCCCGGACTGTATACCGGATTGTATCCCAGACTGTATCCTGGATTGTATCCCGGACTGCATTGCGGATTGTATCCCGGACTCTATCCCAGATTGTATCCGGGTTATATCCAGAACTCTATCCCGGAATGTATCCCGCACTGTATCCCTGATTGTTTCCCGTAATCTATCCCAGATTGTATCCTGGACTGTATCCCGGACTCTATTCCGGACTCGATCCCAAATTGTATCTGGATTGTGTACCGGACTGTATCCCAGACTGTATCCGGGAATGTTTCCCGGATTGTATCCCGGACTCTATACCATACTGTATTCAGGACTGTATCTTGGACTTTATCCCGGACTGTATCCCGGACTGCATTCCGGATTGTATCCCGGACTGTATCCCGGACTGTATCCCAGACTGTATTCCAGATTGTATCCCGGATTGTATCCCAGACTTCATCCTGGACTGCATCCCGGACTCTATCCCGGATTGTATACCGGACTCTAGCCCGTATTGTATCCCGGACTGTATTCCGGATTGTATCCCAGATTGCATCCAGGACTGTATCCCGGACTCTATCCCAGATTGTATCCCGGATTGTGCCGGCGACTGTATCCGGGTCTGTATCCCGGACTCTATCCCCAATTGCACCCCGGACTCAATCCCGGACCGTATCTCAGATTGTGTCCCGGATTGCATCCCGGATTGTTTCCCGGACTCTATCCTGGATTCTATTCTGGATTGTATCCCGGACTGTATCCTGGACTCTATCCCGGATTGTATCCCAGACTGTATCCCGGATTGTATCCGGATTGTAACCCGGACTCTATCATGGACTGTATCTTGGACTGTATCCCGGATTGTATCCCGCACTGCATACCATAGTGTATTCAAGACTGTATCCTGGACTGTATCTCGGACTGTACCCCGGACTGTATCCCTGATTGTATCCCTGACTGTATACCATACTGTATTCAGGACTGTATCCTGGACTATATCTCGGACTGTATCCCGGACTGTATTCCAGATAGCATCCCGGACTGTATCCCTGACTGTATGCCGATCTTTATTCTGGAATGTATCCCAGACTGTATTCTGGAGTGTATCCCGGACTGTATCCCGGAATCTATCCAAGATTGTATCCCGGATTGTGCCCCGGACTGTATACGGGCCTGTATTCTGGACTGTATCCAGGATTGTACCCCGAATTGTATCCCGTACTGTATCCCGGACTGTATACCGGACTGTATTCTGGACTGTATCCTGGACTGTATCCCGGACTGTATCCCGGACTGTATTCCGTATTGTATCCCAGACTGTATCCCAGACTGTATCCCGGATTGTATCCCGGACTGTATACCATACTGTATTCAGGAATGTATCCTGGACTGTATCCCGGACTGTATCCCAGACTGTATCCAGGATAGTATCCCGGACTGCATCGCGGATTGTATCCCGGACTGTATCCCGGACTATCCCGGACTGTATCCCGGACTCTATCTTTACTGTATCCCGGACAGTATCCAGGACTGTATCCCGGATTGTATCCCAGACTCTATCCCAGACTGTAACCCGGACTGTATCCAGGATTGTACCCTGGACTGTATCCTGGACTGTATCCCGGATTGCATCCCAGACTCTATCCCCGACTGCATCCCGGACTGTATCCCGGACTGTATACTGGATTGTATTCTGGACTGTATTCCGCAGTGTATACCGGATTGTATCGCGGACTGTAGCCCAAACTGTATCCTGGATTGTATGCCGGACTGCATTGCGGATTGTATCCCAGACTCTATCCCAGATTGTATCCGGCTTGTATCCCGGATTCTATCCCGGACTGTATCCCGGGCTGTATTCCGGACTGTATCCCGGCCTGTATCCCGGCCTGTATCTTGGACTGTATCCCGGATTGTATCCCGCACTGTATACCATAGTGTATTCAGGACTGTATCCTGGACTGTATCCCGGACTGTACCCCAGACTGTATCTCGGATTGTATCCCGGACTGTATCCCTGACTTTATGCCAGTCTGTATTCTGGAATGTATTCCAGACTGTATTCCGGATTGTATCCCGGACTGTATCCCGGAATCTATCCAAGATTGTATCCCGGATGTGCCCCGGACTGTATACGGGTCTGTATCCTGGACTGTATCCAGGATTGTACCCCGGATTGTATCCCGTACTGTATCCCGGACTGTATACCGGACTATATTCTGGACTGCATCCTGGACTGTATGCCGGACTATATCCCGGACTGTATCCTGGACTGTAACCTAAAATGTATCCCAGACTGGTTCCCGGATTGTATCCCGGACTGTATATCATAGTGTATTCAGAACTGTATCCTGGACTGTATCCAGGATAGTATCCCGGACTGCATCGCGGATTGTATCCCGGACTGTATCCCGGACTGTATCCCGGATAGTATCCTTTACTGTATCCCGCACAGTATCCAGGACTGTATCCCGGATTGCATCCCAGACTCTATCCCCGACTGCATCCCGGACTGTATCCCGGACTGTATACCGGATTGTATTCTGGACTGTATTCCGCAGTGTATACCGGATTGTATCGCGGACTGTATCCCAAACTGTATCCTGGATTGTATGCCGGACTGCATTGCGGATTGTATCCCAGACTCTATCCCAGATTGTATCCGGGTTGTATCCCGGACACTATCCCGGACTGTATCCCGGGCTGTATTCCGGACTGTATCCCGGCCTATATCCCGGCCTGTATCTTGGACTGTATCCCGATTGTATCCCGCACTGTATACCATAGTGTATTCAGGACTGTATCCTGGACTGTATCCCGGACTGTACCCCGGACTGTATCCCGGATTGTATCCCTGACTGTATACCATATTGTATTCAGGACTGTATCCTGGACTATATCCCGGACTGAATTCCGGACTGTATTCCAGATAGTATCCCGGACTGCATCCCGGATTGTATACCAGACTCTATCCCAGACTGTATCCCGGCCTGTATCCCGGAGTGTATCCCGGCCTGTATCCTGGACTGTCTCCCGGATTGCATCCCAGATTCTATCCCAGACTATCCTAGACTGTATCCAGGACTGTATCCCGGAATGTATTCTGGACTGAATCCCGGACTATATACCGGATTGTATCCCAGACTGTATCCTGGATTGTATCCCGGACTGCATTGCGGATTGTATCCCGGACTCTATCCCAGATTGTATCTGGGTTGTATCCAGAACTCTATCCCGGAATGTATCCCGCACTGTATCCCAGATTGTTTCGCGGAATCTATCCCGGATTGTATCCCAGACTCTATCCCAGATTGTATCCGGGTTGTATCCCAGACTCTATCCCGGACTGTATCCCTGAATGTATCCCGCACTGTAAATCGGATTGTTTCATGGAATCTATCCTGGATTGTATTCAAGACTGTATCTCGAACTCTATTCCGGACTCGATCCCAAATTGTATCCAGATTGTGTACCGGATTGTATCCCGGATTGTATCCCGGACTGCATTCCGTATTGTATCCCAGACTGTATCCCGGACTGTATCCTGGAATGTATCCCAGATTATTTCCCGGACTGTATCCGGACTGTATCCAGAATAGTATCCCAGACTCTATCCCCGACTGCATCCCGGACTGTATCCCGGACTGTACACCGGATTGTATTCTGGACTGTATTCCGCAGTGTATACCGGATTGTATCCCAGACTGTATTCCAGACTGTATCCTGGAATGTATCCCAGATTATATCCCGGACTGTATCCGGAATGTATCCAGGATAGTATCCCGGACTGTATCCCGGACTGTATCCCAGATTGTATCCCGGACTGTATACCATACTGTATTCAGGACTGTATCCTGTACTGTATCCCGGATTGCATCCCAGACTCTATCCCCGACTGCATCCCCGACTGTATCCAGGACTGTATACCGGATTGTATTCTGGACTGTATTCCGCAGTGCATAGCGGATTGTATCGCGGACTGTATCCCAGACTGTATCCTGGATTGTATGCCGGACTGCATTGCGGATTGTATCCTGGACTCTATCCCAGATTGTATCCGGATTGTATCCCGGACTCTATCCCGGACTGTATCCCGGGCTGTATTCCGGACTGTATCCCGGACTGTATCCCGGCCTGTATCTTGGACTGTATCCCGTATTGTATCCCGCACTGTATACCATAGTGTATTCAGGACTGTATCCTGGACTGTATCCCGGACTGTACCCCGGACTGTATCCCGGAATGTATCCCTGACTGTATACCATACTGTATTCAGGACTGTATCCTGGACTATATCCCGGACTGAATCCAGGACTGTATTCCAGATAGTATCCCGGACTGCATCCCGGACTGTATCCTGGACTGTATCCAGGATAGTATCCCGGACTGCATCCCGGATTGTATCCCGGACAGTATCCTGGACTGTCTCCCGGATTGCATCCCAGACTCTATCCCAGACTGTATCCTAGACTGTATCCCGGACTGTATCCCGGATTGTGTTCTGGACTGAATCCCGGACTGTATACCGGATTGTATCCCAGACTGTTTCCTGGATTGTATCCCGCACTGCATTGCGGATTGTATCCCGGACTCTATCCCAGATTGTATCCGGGTTGTATCCAGAACTCTATCCCGGAATATATCCCGCACTGTATCCCAGATTGTTTCGCGGAATCTATCCCAGATTGTATCCCAGACTCTATCCCAGATTGTATCCGGGTTGTATCCCAGACTCTATCCCGGACTGTATCCCTGAATGTATCCCTCACTGTATCCCGGATTGTTTCATGGAATCTATCCCGGATTGTATTCAAGACTGTATCTCGAACTCTATTCCGGACTCGATCCCAAATTGTATCCGGATTGTGTACCGGATTGTATCCCGGACTGTATCCCGGACTGCATTCCGGAATGTATCCCGGAACGTATCAAGGGTTCTATCACATACTGTATCCAGGACTGTATCTTGGACTTTATCCCGGACTGTATGTCGGACTGTATTCCGAATTGTATCCCGGACTTTATCCCGGACTGTATCCCAGACTTTATCCTCGACTGCATCCCGGACTCTATCCCGGATTGTATACCGGACTCTATCCCAGATTGTATCCGGGTTGTATCCAGAACTCTATCCCGGAATATATCCCGCACTGTATCCCAGATTGTTTCGCGGAATCTATCCTAGATTGTATCCCAGACTCTGTCCCAGATTGTATCCGGGTTGTATCCCAGACTCTATCCCGGACTGTATCCCTGAATGTATCCCGCACTGTATCCCGGATTGTTTCATGGAATCTATCCCGGATTGTATTCAGGACTGTATCTCGAACTCTATTCCGGACTCGATCCCAAATTGTATCCGGATTGTGTACCGGATTGTATCCCGGACTGTATCCCGGACTGCATTCCGGAATGTATCCCGGAACGTATCAAGGGTTCTATCACATACTGTATCCAGGACTGTATCTTGGACTTTATCCCGGACTGTATCTCGGACTGTATTCCGAATTGTATCCCGGACTTTATCCCGGACTGTATCCCAGACTTTATCCTGGACTGCATCCCGGACTCTATCCCGGATTGTATACCGGACTCTATCCCGGATTGTATCATGGACTGCATCCCGGACTGTATCCCGGACTGGAGCCGGAATGCATCCTGGACTGTATCCCGGACTGTATTCCATATTGTATCCCAGACTGTATCCCGGACTGTATCCCGGACTGTATCCTGGAATGTATCCCAGATTATATCCCGGACTGTATCCGGAATGTATCCAGGATAGTATCCCGGACTGTATCCCGGACTGTATCCTGGACTGTATCCTTGACTGTATCCCGGAATGTACCCCAGACTGTATCCCAGATTGTATACTGGACTTTATCCCGGATTGTATCCCGGATTGTATCCTGGACTGCATCCCGGACTGTATCCCAGACTGCATCCTGGAATGTATCCCGGACTGCATCCTGGACTTTATCCCGGACTATATCCCGGACTGTATCCTGGACTGTATCCCAGACTGTATCCCAGACTGTATCCCGGATTGTATCCTGGACTGTATATCATAGTGTATTCAGGACTGTATCTTGGACTGTATCCCGGACTGTATCCAGGATAGTATCCCGGACTGCATCGCGGATTGTATCCCGGACTGTATCCCAGACTGTATCCTTTACTTTATCCCGGACAGTATCCAGGACTGTATCCCGGATTGTATCCCAGACTCTATCCCAGACTGTAACCCGGACTGTATCCCGGACTGTACACCGGATTGTATTCTGGACTGTATTCCGCAGTGTATACCGGATTGTATCCCAGACTGTATCCCAGACTGTATCCTGGAATGTATCCCAGATTATATCCCGGACTGTATCCGGAATGTATCCCGGACTGTATCCCGGACTGTATCCTGGACTGTATCCTTGACTGTATCCCGGACTGTACCCCGGACTGTATCCCAGATTGTATCCCGGACTTTATCCCGGATTGTATCCCGGATTGTATCCTGGACTGCATCCCGGACTGTATCCCAGACTGCATCCTGGAATGTATCCCGGACTGCATCCTGGACTGCATACCGGACTATATTCCGGACTGTATCCTGGACTGTATCCCAGACTGTATCCCAGACTGTATCCCGGATTGTATCCTGGACTGTATATCATAGTGTATTCAGGACTGTATCCTGGACTATATCCCGGACTGTATCCAGGATAGTATCCCGGACTGCATCGCGGATTGTATCCCGGACTGTATCCTGGACTGTATCCTTTACTGTATCCCGGACAGTATCCAGGACTGTATCCCGGATTGTATCCCAGACTCTATCCCAGACTGTAACCCGGACTGTATCCCGGATTGTACCCCGGACTGTATCCTGGACTGTATCCCGGATTGCATCCCAGACTCTATCCCCGACTACATCCTGGACTGTACACCGGATTGTATTCTGGACTGTATTCCGCAGTGTATACCGGATTGTATCCCAGACTGTATCCCAGACTGTATCCTGGATTGTATCCCGGACTGCATTGCGGATTGTATCCCGGACTCTATCCCAGATTGTATCTGGGTTGTATCCAGAACTCTATCCCGGAATGTATCCCGCACTGTATCCCTGATTGTTTCCCGGAATCTATCCCGGATTGTATTCCAGACTCTATCCCAGATTGTATCCGGGTTGTATCCCAGACTCTATCCTGGACTGTATCCCTGAATGTATCCCGTACTGTATCCCGGATTGTTTCATGGAATCTATCCCAGATTGTATTCAAGACTGTATCTCGAACTCTATTCCGGACTCGATCCAAAATTGTATCTGGATTGAGTACCGGATTGTATCCCGGAGTGTATCCCGGACTGCATTCCGGAATGTATCCCGAAATGTATCCCGGGTTCTATCACATACTGTATCCAGGACTGTATCTTGGACTTTATCCCGGACTGTATCCCGGACTGTATTCCGAATTGTATCCCGGACTTATCCCGGACTGTATCCCAGACTTTATCCTGGACTGCATCCCGGATTCTATCCCGGATTGTATACCGGACTCTATCTCGGATTGTATCATGGACTGCATCCCGGACTGTATCCCGGACTGGAGCCGGAATGCATCCTGGACTGTATCCCGGACTGTATCCCGGACTGTATTCCGAATTGTATCCCGGACTTTATGCCGGACTGTATCCCAGACTTTATCCTGGACTGCATCCCGGACTCTATCCCGGATTGTATACCGGACTCTATCCTGGATTGTATCATGGACTGCATCCCGGACTGTATCCCGGACTGGAGCCGGAATGCATCCTGGACTGTATCCCGGACTGTATTCCGTATTGTATCCCAGACTGTATCCCGGACTGTATCCCGGACTGTATCCTGGAATGTATCCCAGATTATATCCCGGACTGTATCCGGAATGTATCCAGGATAGGATCCCGGACTGTATCCCGGACTGTATCCTGGACTGTATCCTTGACTGTATCCCGGAATGTACCCCAGACTGTATCCCAGATTGTATCCCGGACTTTATCCCGGATTATATCCCGGATTGTATCCTGGACTGCATCCCGGACTGTATCCCAGACTGCATCCTGGAATGTATCCCGGACTGCATCCTGGACTGCATCCCGGACTATATCCCGGACTGTATCCTGGACTGTATCCCAGACTGTATCCCAGACTGTATCCCGGATTGTATCCTGGACTGTATATCATAGTGTATTCAGGACTGTATCCTGGACTGTATACCGGATTGTATCCCAGACTGTTTCCTGGATTGTATCCCGGACTGCATTGCAGATTGTATCCCGGACTCTATCCCAGATTGTATCCGGGTTGTATCCATAACTCTATCCCGGAATATATCCCGCACTGTATCCCAGATTGTTTCGCGGAATCTATCCCAGATTGTATCCCAGACTCTATCCCAGATTGTATCCGGGTTGTATCCCAGACTCTATCCCGGACTGTATCCCTGAATGTATCCCGCACTGTATCCCGGATTGTTTCATGGAATCTATCCCGGATTGTATTCAAGACTGTATCTCGAACTCTATTCCGGACTCGATCCCAAATTGTATCCGGATTGTGTACCGGATTGTATACCGGACTGTATCCCGGACTGTATCCCGGACTGCATTCCGGAATGTATCCTGGAACGTATCAAGGGTTCTATCACATACTGTATCCAGGACTGTATCTTGGACTTTATCCCAGACTGTATCTCGGACTGTATTCCGAATTGTATCCCGGACTTTATCCCGGACTGTATCCCAGACTTTATCCTGGACTGCATCCCGGACTCTATCCCGGATTGTATACCGGACTCTATCCCAGATTGTATCCGGGTTGTATCCAGAACTCTATCCCGGAATATATCCCGCACTGTATCCCAGATTGTTTTGCGGAATCTATCCCAGATTGTATCCCAGACTCTGTCCCAGATTGTATCCGGGTTGTATCCCAGACTCTATCCCGGACGGTATCCCGCACTGTATCCCGGATTGTTTCATGGAATCTATCCCGGATTGTATTCAGGACTGTATCTCGAACTCTATTCCGGACTCGATCCCAAATTGTATCCGGATTGTGTACCGGATTGTATCCCGGACTGTATCCCGGACTGCATTCCGGAATGTATCCCGGAACGTATCAAGGGTTCTATCACATACTGTATCCAGGACTGTATCTTGGACTTTATCCCGGACTGTACCTCGGACTGTATTCCGAATTGTATCCCGGACTTTATCCCGGACTGTATCCCAGACTTTATCCTGGACTGCATCCCGGACTCTATCCCGGATTGTATACCGGACTCTATCCCGGATTGTATCATGGACTGCATCCCGGACTGTATCCCGGACTGGAGCCGGAATGCATCCTGGACTGTATCCCGGACTGTATTCCGTATTGTATCCCAGACTGTATCCCGGACTGTATCCCGGACTGTATCCTGGAATGTATCCCAGATTATATCCCGGACTGTATCCAGAATGTATCCAGGATAGTATCCCGGACTGTATCCCGGACTGTATCCTGGACTGTATCCTTGACTGTATCCCGGAATGTACCCCAGACTGTATCCCAGATTGTATACTGGACTTTATCCCGGATTGTATCCCGGATTGTATCCTGGACTGCATCCCGGACTGTATCCCAGACTGCATCCTGGAATGTATCCCGGACTGCATCCTGGACTTTATCCCGGACTATATCCCGGACTGTATCCTGGACTGTATCCCAGACTGTATCCCGGATTGTATCCTGGACTGTATATCATAGTGTATTCAGGACTGTATCTTGGACTGTATCCCGGACTGTATCCCGGACTGTATCCAGGATAGTATCCCGGACTGCATCGCGGATTGTATCCCGGACTGTATCCCGGACTGTATCCTTTACTGTATCCCGGACAGTATCCAGGACTGAATCCCGGATTGTATCCCAGACTCTATCCCAGACAGTAACCCGGACTGTATCCCGGATTGTACACCGGATTGTATTCTGGACTGTATTCCGCAGTGTATACCGGATTGTATCCCAGACTGTATCCCAGACTGTATCCTGGAATGTATCCCAGATTATATCCCGGACTGTATCCGGAATGTATCCAGGATAGTATCCCGGACTGTATCCCGGACTGTATCCTGGACTGTATCCTTGACTGTATCCCGGACTGTACCCCGGACTGTATTCCAGATTGTATCCCGGACTTTATCCCGGATTGTATCCCGGATTGTATCCTGGACTGCATCCCGGACTGTATCCCAGACTGCATCCTGGAATGTATCCCGGACTGCATCCTGGACTGCATCCCGGACTATATTCCGGACTGTATCCTGGACTGTATCCCAGACTGTATCCCAGACTGTATCCCGGATTGTATCCTGGACTGTATATCATAGTGTATTCAGGACTGTATCCTGGACTGTATCCCGGACTGTATCCCGGACTGTATCCAGGATAGTATCCCGGACTGCATCGCGGATTGTATCCCGGACTGTATCCTGGACTGTATCCTTTACTGTATCCCGGACAGTATCCAGGACTGTATCCCGGATTGTATCCCAGACTCTATCCCAGACTGTAACCCGGACTGTATCCCGGATTGTAACCCGGACTGTATCCTGGACTGTATCCCGGATTGCATCCCAGACTCTATCCCCGACTGCATCCTGGACTGTACACCGGATTGTATTCTGGACTGTATTCCGCAGTGTATACCGGATTGTATCCCAGACTGTATCCCAGACTGTATCCTGGATTGTATCCCGGACTGCATTGCGGATTGTATCCCGGACTCTATCCCAGATTGTATCTGGGTTGTATCCAGAACTCTATCCCGGAATGTATCCCGCACTGTATCCCTGATTGTTTCCCGGAATCTATCCCGGATTGTATTCCAGACTCTATCCCAGATTGTATCCGGGTTGTATCCCAGACTCTATCTCGGACTGTATCCCTGAATGTATCCCGCACTGTATCCCGGATTGTTTCATGGAATCTATCCCAGATTGTATTCAAGACTGTATCTCGAACTCTATTCCGGACTCGATCCAAAATTGTATCTGGATTGAGTACCGGATTGTATCCCGGACTGTATCCCGGACTGCATTCCGGAATGTATCCCGAAATGTATCCCGGGTTCTATCACATACTGTATCCAGGACTGTATCTTGGACTTTATCCCGGACTGTATCCCGGACTGTATTCCGAATTGTATCCCGGACTTATCCCGGACTGTATCCCAGACTTTATCCTGGACTGCATCCCTGATTCTATCACGGATTGTATACCGGACTCTATCCCGGACTGTATCATGGACTGCATCCCGGACTGTATCCCGGATTGGAGCCGGAATGCATCCTGGACTGTATCCCGGACTGTATCCCGGACTGTATGCCGAATTGTATCCCGGACTTTATCCCGGACTGTATCCCAGACTTTATCCTGGACTGCATCCCGGACTCTATCCCGGATTGTATACCGGACTCTATCCCGGATTGTATCATGGACTGCATCCCGGACTGTATCCCGGACTGGAGCCGGAATGCATCCTGGACTGTATCCCGGACTGTATTCCGTAATGTATCCCAGACTGTATCCCGGACTTTATCCCGGACTGTATCCCAGACTTTATCCTGGACTGCATCCCGGACTCTATCCCGGATTGTATACTGGACTCTATCCCGGATTGTATCATGGACTGCATCCCGGACTGTATCCCGGACTGGAGCCGGAATGCATCCTGGACTGTATCCCGGACTGTATTCCGTAATGTATCCCAGACTGTATCCCGGACTGTATCCTGGAATGTATCCCAGATTATATCCCGGACTGTATCCGGAATGTATCCAGGATAGGATCCCGGACTGTATCCCGGACTGTATCCTGGACTGTATCCTTGACTGTATCCCGGAATGTACCCCAGACTGTATCCCAGATTGTATCCCGGACTTTATCCCGGATTGTATCTCGGATTGTATCCTGGACTGCATCCCGGACTGTATCCCAGACTGCATCCTGGAATGTATCCCGGACTGCATCCTGGACTGCATCCCGGACTATATCCCGGACTGTATCCTGGACTGTATCCCAGACTGTATCCCAGACTATATCCCGGATTGTATCCTGGACTGTATATCATAGTGTATTCAGGACTGTATCCTGGACTGTATACCGGATTGTATCCCAGACTGTTTCCTGGATTGTATCCCGGACTGCATTGCGGATTGTATCCCGGATTCTATCCCAGATTGTATCCGGGTTGTATCCATAACTCTACCCCGGAATATATCCCGCACTGTATCCCAGATTGTTTCGCGGAATCTATCCCAGATTGTATCCCAGACTCTATCCCAGATTGTATCCGGGTTGTATCCCAGACTCTATCCCGGACTGTATCCCTGAATGTATCCCGCACTGTATCCCGGATTGTTTCATGGAATCTATCCCGGATTGTATTCAAGACTGTATCTCGAACTCTATTCCGGACTCGATCCCAAATTGTATCCGGATTGTGTACCGGATTGTATCCCGGACTGTATCCCGGACTGCATTCCGGAATGCATCCCGAACGTATCAAGGGTTCTATCACATAATGAATCCAGTACTGTATCTTGGACTTTATCCCGGACTGTATGTCGGACTGTATTCCGAATTGTATCCCGGACTTTATCTCGGACTGTATCCCAGACTTTATCCTGGACTGCATCCCGGACTCTATCCCGGATTGTATACCGGACTCTATCCCGGATTGTATCCGGGTTGTATCCAGAACTCTATCCCGGAATATATCCCGCACTGTATCCCAGATTGTTTCGCGGAATCTATCCCAGATTGTATCCCAGACTCTGTCCCAGATTGTATCCGGGTTGTATCCCAGACTCTATCCCGGACTGTATCCCGCACTGTATCCCGGATTGTTTCATGGAATCTATCCCGGATTGTATTCAGGACTGTATCTCGAACTCTATTCCGGACTCGATCCCAAATTGTATCCGGATTGTGTACCGAATTGTATCCCGGACTGTATCCCGGACTGCATTCCGGAATGTATCCCGGAACGTATCAAGGGTTCTATCACATACTGTACCCAGGACTGTATCTTGGACTTTATCCCGGACTGTATCTCGGACTGTATTCCGAATTGTATCCCGGGCTTTATCCCGGACTGTATTCCAGACTTTATCCTGGACTGCATCCCGGACTCTATCCCGGATTGTATACCGGACTCTATCCCGGATTGTATCATGGACTGCATCCCGGACTGTATCCCGGACTGGAGCCGGAATGCATCCTGGACTGTATCCCGGACTGTATTCCGTATTGTATCCCAGACTGTATCCCGGACTGTATCCCGGACTGTATCCTGGAATGTATCCCAGATTATATCCCGGACTGTATCCGGAATGTATCCAGGATAGTATCCCGGACTGTATCCCGGACTGTATCCTGGACTGTATCCTTGACTGTATCCCGGAATGTACCCCAGACTGTATCCCAGATTGTATCCCGGACTTTATCCCGGATTGTATCCCGGATTGTATCCTGGACTGTATCCTGGACTGTATCCCAGACTGTATCCCAGACTGTATCCCGGATTGTATCCTGGACTGTATATCATAGTGTATTCAGGACTGTATCTTGGACTGTATCCCGGACTGTATCCCAGATTGCATCCTGGAATGTATCCCGGACTGCATCCTGGACTTTATCCCGGACTATATCCCGGACTGTATCCTGGACTGTATCCCAGACTGTATCCCAGACTGTATCCCGGATTGTATCCTGGACTGTATATCATAGTGTATTCAGGACTGTATCTTGGACTGTATCCCGGACTGTATCCCGGACTGTATCCAGGATAGTATCCCGGACTGCATCGCGGATTGTATCCCGGACTGTATCCCGGACTGTATCCTTTACTGTATCCCGGACAGTATCCAGGACTGTATCCCGGATTGTATCCCAGACTCTATCCCAGACTGTAACCCGGACTGTATCCCGGATTGTACCCCGGACTGTATCCTGGACTGTATCCCGGATTGCATCCCAGACTCTATCCCCGACTGCATCCCGGACTGTATCCCGGACTGTACACCGGATTGTATTCTGGACTGTATTCCGCAGTGTATACCGGATTGTATCCCAGACTGTATCCCAGACTGTATCCTGGAATGTATCCCAGATTATATCCCGGACTGTATCCGGAATGTGTCCAGGATAGTATCCCAGACTGTATCCCGGACTGTATCCTGGACTGTATCCTTGACTGTATCCCGGACTGTACCCCGGACTGTATCCCAGATTGTATCCCGGACTTTATCCCGGATTGTATCCCGTATTGTATCCTGGACTGCATCCCGGACTGTATCCCAGACTGCATCCTGGAATGTATCCCGGACTGCATCCTGGACTGCATCCCGGACTATATTCCGGACTGTATCCTGGACTGTATCCCAGACTGTAATCCAGACTGTATCCCGGATTGTATCCTGGACTGTATATCATAGTGTATTCAGGACTGTATCCTGGACTGTATCCCGGACTGTATCCCGGACTGTATCCAGGATAGTATCCCGGACTGCATCGCGGATTGTATCCCGGACTGTATCCTGGACTGTATCCTTTACTGTATCCCGGACAGTATCCAGGACTGTATCCCGGATTGTATCCCAGACTCTATCCCAGACTGTAACCCGGACTGTATCCCGGATTGTACCCCGGACTGTATCCTGGACTGTATCCCGGATTGCATCCCAGACTCTATCCCCGACTGCATCCCGGACTGTACACCGGATTGTATTCTGGACTGTATTCCGCAGTGTATACCGGATTGTATCCCAGACTGTATCCCAGACTGTATCCTGGATTGTATCCCGGACTGCATTGCGGATTGTATCCCGGACTCTATCCCAGATTGTATCTGGGTTGTATCCAGAACTCTATCCCGGAATGTATCCCGCACTGTATCCCTGATTGTTTCCCGGAATCTATCCCGGATTGTATTCCAGACTCTATCCCAGATTGTATCCGGGTTGTATCCCAGACTCTATCTCGGACTGTATCCCTGAATGTATCCCGCACTGTATCCCGGATTGTTTCATGGAATCTATCCCAGATTGTATTCAAGACTGTATCTCGAACTCTATTCCGGACTCGATCCCAAATTGTATCTGGATTGAGTACCGGATTGTATCCCGGACTGTATCCCGGACTGCATTCCGGAATGTATCCCGAAATGTATCCCGGGTTCTATCACATACTGTATCCAGGACTGTATCTTGGACTTTATCCCGGACTGTATCCCGGACTGTATTCCGAATTGTATCCCGGACTTATCCCGGACTGTATCCCAGACTTTATCCTGGACTGCATCCCTGATTCTATCCCGGATTGTATACCGGACTCTATCCCGGACTGTATCATGGACTGCATCCCGGACTGTATCCCGGATTGGAGCCTGAATGCATCCTGGACTGTATCCCGGACTGTATCCCGGACTGTATTCCGAATTGTATCCCGGACTTTATCCCGGACTGTATCCCAGACTTTATCCTGGACTGCATCCCGGACTCTATCCCGGATTGTATACCGGACTCTATCCCGGATTGTATCATGGACTGCATCCCGGACTGGAGCCGGAATGCATCCTGGACTGTATCCCGGACTGTATTCCGTAATGTATCCCAGACTGTATCCCGGACTGTATCCCGGACTGTATCCTGGAATGTATCCCAGATTATATCCCGGACTGTATCCGGAATGTATCCAGGATAGGATCCCGGACTGTATCCCGGACTGTATCCTGGACTGTATCCTTGACTGTATCCCGGAATGTACCCCAGACTGTATCCCAGATTGTATCCCGGACTTTATCCCGGATTGTATCTCGGATTGTATCCTGGACTGCATCCCGGACTGTATCCCAGACTGCATCCTGGAATGTATCCCGGACTGCATCCTGTACTGCATCCCGGACTATATCCCGGACTGTATCCTGGACTGTATCCCAGACTGTATCCCAGACTGTATCCCGGATTGTATCCTGGACTGTATATCATAGTGTATTCAGGACTGTATCCTGGACTGTATACCGGATTGTATCCCAGACTGTTTCCTGGATTGTATCCGGACTGCATTGCGGATTGTATCCCGGACTCTATCCCAGATTGTATCCGGGTTGTATCCATAACTCTATCCCGGAATATATCCCGCACTGTATCCCAGATTGTTTCGCGGAATCTATCCCAGATTGTATCCCAGACTCTATCCCAGATTGTATCCGGGTTGTATCCCAGACTCTATCCCGGACTGTATCCCTGAATGTATCCCGCACTGTATCCCGGATTGTTTCATGGAATCTATCCCGGATTGTATTCAAGACTGTATCTCGAACTCTATTCCGGACTCGATCCCAAATTGTATCCGGATTGTGTACCGGATTGTATCCCGGACTGTATCCCGGACTGCATTCCGGAATGTATCCCGAACGTATCAAGGGTTCTATCACATACTGTATCCAGGACTGTATCTTGGACTTTATCCCGGACTGTATGTCGGACTGTATTCCGAATTGTATCCCGGACTTTATCCCGGACTGTATCCCAGACTTTATCCTGGACTGCATCCCGGACTCTATCCCGGATTGTATACCGGACTCTATCCCGGATTGTATCCGGGTTGTATCCAGAACTCTATCCCGGAATATATCCCGCACTGTATCCCAGATTGTTTCGCGGAATCTATCCCAGATTGTATCCCAGACTCTGTCCCAGATTGTATCCGGGTTGTATCCCAGACTCTATCCCGGACTGTATCCCGCACTGTATCCCGGATTGTTTCATGGAATCTATCCTGGATTGTATTCAGGACTGTATCTCGAACTCTATTCCTGACTCGATCCCAAATTGTATCCGGATTGTGTACCGAATTGTATCCCGGACTGTATCCCGGACTGCATTCCGGAATGTATCCCGGAACGTATCAAGGGTTCTATCACATACTGTATCCAGGACTGTATCTTGGACTTTATCCCGGACTGTATCTCGGACTGTATTCCGAATTGTATCCCGGGCTTTATCCCGGACTGTATTCGAGACTTTATCCTGGACTGCATCCTGGACTCTATCCCGGATTGTATACCGGACTCTATCCCGGATTGTATCATGGACTGCATCCCGGACTGTATCCCGGACTGGAGCCGGAATGCATCCTGGACTGTATCCCGGACTGTATTCCGTATTGTATCCCAGACTGTATCCCGGACTGTATCCCGGACTGTATCCTGGAATGTATCCCAGATTATATCCCGGACTGTATCCGGAATGTATCCAGGATAGTATCCCGGACTGTATCCCGGACTGTATCCTGGACTGTATCCTTGACTGTATCCCGGAATGTACCCCAGACTGTATCCCAGATTGTATCCCGGACTTTATCCCGGATTGTATCCCGGATTGTATCCTGGACTGTATCCTGGACTGTATCCCAGACTGTATCCCAGACTGTATCCCGGATTGTATCCTGGACTGTATATCATAGTGTATTCAGGACTGTATCTTGGACTGTATCCCGGACTGTATCCCAGACTGCATCCTGGAATGTATCCCGGACTGCATCCTGGACTTTATCCCGGACTATATCCCGGACTGTATCCTGGACTGTATCCCAGACTGTATCCCAGACTGTATCCCGGATTGTATCCTGGACTGTATATCATAGTGTATTCAGGACTGTATCTTGGACTGTATCCCGGACTGTATCCCGGACTGTATCCAGGATAGTATCCCGGACTGCATCGCGGATTGTATCCCGGACTGTATCCCGGACTGTATCCTTTACTGTATCCCGGACAGTATCCAGGACTGTATCCCGGATTGTATCCCAGACTCTATCCCAGACTGTAACCCGGACTGTATCCCGGATTGTACCCCGACTGTATCCTGGACTGTATCCCGGATTGCATCCCAGACTCTATCCCCGACTGCATCCCGGACTGTATCCCGGACTGTACACCGGATTGTATTCTGGACTGTATTCCGCAGTGTATACCGGATTGTATCCCAGACTGTATCCCAGACTGTATCCTGGAATGTATCCCAGATTATATCCCGGACTGTATCCGGAATGTATCCAGGATAGTATCCCGGACTGTATCCCGGACTGTATCCTGGACTGTATCCTTGACTGTATCCCGGACTGTACCCCGGACTGTATCCCAGATTGTATCACGGACTTTATCCCGGATTGTATCCCGTATTGTATCCTGGACTGCATCCCGGACTGTATCCCAGACTGCATCCTGGAATGTATCCCGGACTGCATCCTGGACTGCATCCCGGACTATATTCTGGACTGTATCCTGGACTGTATCCCAGACTGTAATCCAGACTGTATCCCGGATTGTATCCTGGACTGTATATCATAGTGTATTCAGGACTGTATCCTGGACTGTATCCCGGACTGTATCCCGGACTGTATCCAGGATAGTATCCCGGACTGCATTGCGGATTGTATCCCGGACTGTATCCTGGACTGTATCCTTTACTGTATCCCGGACAGTATCCAGGACTGTATCCCGGATTGTATCCCAGACTCTATCCCAGACTGTAACCCGGACTGTATCCCGGATTGTACCCCGGACTGTATCCTGGACTGTATCCCGCATTGCATCCCAGACTCTATCCCCGACTGCATCCCGGACTGTACACCGGATTGTATTCTGGACTGTATTCCGCAGTGTATACCGGATTGTATCCCAGACTGTATCCCAGACTGTATCCTGGATTGTATCCCGGACTGCATTGCGGATTGTATCCCGGACTCTATCCCAGATTGTATCTGGGTTGTATCCAGAACTCTATCCCGGAATGTATCCCGCACTGTATCCCTGATTGTTTCCCGGAATCTATCCCGGATTGTATTCCAGACTCTATCCCAGATTGTATCCGGGTTGTATCCCAGACTCTATCCTGGACTGTATCCCTGAATGTATCCCGCACTGTATCCCGGATTGTTTCATGGAATCTATCCCAGATTGTATTCAAGACTGTATCTCGAACTCTATTCCGGACTCGATCCCAAATTGTATCTGGATTGAGTACCGGATTGTATCCCGGACTGTATCCCGGACTGCATTCCGGAATGTATCCCGAAATGTATCCCGGGTTCTATCACATACTGTATCCAGGACTGTATCTTGGACTTTATCCCGGACTGTATCCCGGACTGTATTCCGAATTGTATCCCGGACTTATCCCGGACTGTATCCCAGACTTTATCCTGGACTGCATCCCGGATTCTATCCCGGATTGTATACCGGACTCTATCCCGGATTGTATCATGGACTGCATCCTGGACTGTATCCCGGACTGGAGCCGGAATGCATCCTGGGCTGTATCCCGGACTGTATCCCGGACTGTATTCCGAATTGTATCCCGGCCTTTATCCCGGACTGTATCCCAGACTTTATCCTGGACTGCATTCCGGACTCTATCCCGGATTGTATACCGGACTCTATCCCGGATTGTATCATGGACTGCATCCCGGACTGTATCCCGGACTGGAGCCGGAATGCATCCTGGACTGTATCCCGGACTGTATTCCGTATTGTATCCCAGACTGTATCCCGGACTGTATCCCGGACTGTATCCTGAAATGTATCCCAGATTATATCCCGGACTGTATCCGGAATGTATCCCGGATAGTATCCCGGACTGTATCCCGGACTGTATCCTGGACTGTATCCTTGACTGTATCCCGGAATGTACCCCAGACTGTATCCCAGATTGTATCCCGGACTTTATCCCGGATTGTATCTCGGATTGTATCCTGGACTGCATCCCGGACTGTATCCCAGACTGCATCCTGGAATGTATCCCGGACTGCATCCTGGACTGCATCCCGGACTGTATCCCGGATTGTATCCTGGACTGTATATCATAGTGTATTCAGGATTGTATCCTGGACTGTATCCCGGACTGTATCCCGGACTGTATTCAGGATAGTATCCCGGACTGCATCGCGGATTGTATCCCGGACTGTATCCCGGACTGTATCCTTTACTGTATCCCGGACAGTATCCAGGACTGTATCCCGGATTGTATCCCAGACTCTATCCCAGACTGTAACCCGGACTGTATCCCGGATTGTACCCCGGACTGTATCCTGGACTGTATCCCGCATTGCATCCCAGACTCTATCCCCGACTGCATCCTGGACTGTACACCGGATTGTATTCTGGACTGTATTCCGCAGTGTATACCGGATTGTATCCCAGACTGTATCCCAGACTGTATCCTGGATTGTATCCCGGACTGCATTGCGGATTGTATCCCGGACTCTATCCCAGATTGTATCTGGGTTGTATCCAGAACTCTATCCCGGAATGTATCCCGCACTGTATCCCTGATTGTTTCCTGGAATCTATCCCGGATTGTATTCCAGACTCTATCCCAGATTGTATCCGGGTTGTATCCCAGACTCTATCCCGGACTGTATCCCTGAATGTATCCCGCACTGTATCCCGGATTGTTTCATGGAATCTATCCCAGATTGTATTCAAGACTGTATCTCGAACTTTATTCCGGACTCGATCCCAAATTGTATCTGGATTGAGTACCGGATTGTATCCCGGACTGTATCCCGGACTGCATTCCGGAATGTATCCCGAAATGTATCCCGGGTTCTATCACATACTGTATCCAGGACTGTATCTTGGACTTTATCCCGGACTGTATCCTGGACTGTATTCCGAATTGTATCCCGGACTTATCCCGGACTGTATCCCAGACTTTATCCTGGACTGCATCCCGGATTCTATCCCGGATTGTATACCGACTCTATCCCGGATTGTATCATGGACAGCATCCCGGACTGTATCCCGGACTGGAGCCGGAATGCATCCTGGACTGTATCCTGGACTGTATCCCGGACTGTATTCTGGACTGTATCCTGAACTGTATCCCGGACTGTATCCCAGACTGTATTCCGTATTGTATCCCAGACTGTATCCCGGACTGTATCCCGGACTGTATCCTGAAATGTATCCCAGATTATATCCCGGACTGTATCCGGACTGTATCCAGGATAGTATCCCGGACTGTATCCCGGACTGTATCCCGGTCTGTATTCTTGACTGTATCCCGGACTGTACCCCGGACTGTATCCCGGATTGTATCCCGGACTTTATCCCAGATTGTATCCCGGATTGTATCCTGGACTGCATCCCGGACTGTATCCCGGACTGCATCCTGGAATGTATCCCGGACTGCATCCCGGATTGTATCCTTTACTGCATCCTGGACTGTATCCCGGTCTATATCTCGGACTGTAGCCCGGTCTATATTCCGGACTGTATCCTGGACTGTATGCCAGACTGTATCCCAGACTGTATCCCGGATTGTATCCCGGACTGTATATCATAGTGTATTCAGCACTGTATCCTGGACCGTATCCCGGACTGTATCCCGGACTGTATCCAGGATAGTATCCCGGACTGCATCCCGGATTGTATCCCAGACTCTATCCCAGACTGTATCCCGGCCTGTATCCCGGAGTGTACCCCGGACTGTATCCTGGACTGTCTCCTGGATTGCATCCCAGACTCTATCCCAGACTGTATCCTTTACTGTATCCCGGTCTGTCTCCCGGATTGTATTCTGGACTGTATCCCGGACTGTATACCGGATTTTATCCCAGACTATGTCCTGGATTGTATCCCGGACTGCATTGCGGATTGTATCCCGGACTCTATCCCAGATTGTATCCGGGTTGTATCCAGAACTCTATGTGGAATGTATCCCGCACTGTATCCATGATTGTTTCCCGGAATCTATCCCGGATTGTATCCTGGACGATATCCTGGACTCTATTCCGGACTCGATCCCAAATTGTATCCAGATTGTGTACCGGACTGTATCCCGGACTGTATCCCACACTGTAGCCGGGAATGTTTCCCGGATTGTATCCCAGACTCTATACCGTACTGTATTCAGGACTATATTTTTGACTTTATCCCGGACTGTATCCTGGTCTGCATTCCGGATTGTATCCCGGACTGTATCCCGGACTGTATCGCAGACTGTATTCCGGATTGTATCCCAGATTGTATCCCAGATTTCATCCTGGACTGCATCCCGGACTCTATCGCGAATTGTATACCGGACTCTAGCCCGTATTGTATCCCGGACTGTATTCCGGATTGTATCATAGATTGTATCCAGGACTGTATCCCGGACTCTATCCCAGATTGTATCCCAGATTGTGCCCGCGACTGTATCAAGGTCTGTATCCCGGACTCTATCCCAGATTGCACCCCGGACTCTATCCCGGACCGTATCCCAGATTGTGTCCCGGATTGTATCCTGGATTGTATCCCGGACTCTATCCCGGATTGTATCCCACACTGTATCCCGGAATGTGTTCTGGACTGTATCCCGGATTGTACCCCGGACTGTATCCTGGACTGTATCCCGGATTGCATCCCAGACTCTATCCCTGACTGCATCCCGGACTGTATCCCGGACTGTATACCGGATTGTATTCTGGACTATATTCCACAGTGTATACCGGATTGTATCGCGGACTGTATCCCAGACTGTATCCTGGATTGTATGCCGGACTTCATTGCAGATTGTATCCCAGACTCTATCCCAGATTGTATCCGGGTTGTATCTCGGACTGCATCCTGGACTGTATCCCGGGCTGTTTTCCGGACTGTATCCCGGCCTGTATCCCGGCCTGTATCTTGGACTGTATCCCAGATTCTATCCCGCACTGTATACCATAGTGTATTCAGGACTGTATCCTGGACTGTATCCCGGACTGTACCCCGGACTGTATCCCTGATTGTATCCCTGACTGTATACCATACTGTATTCAGGACTGTATACTGGACTATATCCCGGAATGTATCCCGGACTGTATTCCAGATAGTATCCCGGACTGTATCCCTGACTGTATGCTGGTCTGTATTCTGGAAAGTATTCCAGACTGTATTCCGGATTGTATCCCGGACTGTATCCCGGAATCTATCCAAGATTGTATCCCGGATTGTGCCCCAGACTGTATACGGGTATGTATCTTGGACTGTATCCAGGATTGTACCCCGGATTGTATCCCGTACTGTATCCCGGACTGTACCCCGGACTGTATTCCGTATTGTACCCCGGACTGTATCCCGGACTGTATCCCGGACTGTATCCTGGAATGTATCCCAGATTGTGTCCTGGACTGTATCCCAGACTGTATCCCAGACTGTATCCCGGATTGTATCCCGGACTGTATCCCAGACTGTATTCCGTATTGTACCCCGGACTGTATCCTGGACTGTATCCCGGACTGTATCCTGGAATGTATCCCAGATTGTATCCTGGACTGTATCCCAGACTGTATCCCAGACTGTATCCCGGATTGTATCCCGGACTGTATACCATACTGTATCCCGGACTGTATCCCGGACTGTATCGAGGATAGTATCCCGGACTGCCTCGCGGATTGTATCCCGGACTGTATCCCGGACTGTATCCTTTACTGTATCCCGAACAGTATCCAGGACTGTATCCCGGATTGTATCCCAGACTCTATCCCGGACTGTATCTCGGGCTGTATTCCGGACTGTATCCCAGATTGTATCCCGGCCTGTATCTTGGACTGTATCCCGGATTGTATCCCGCACTGTATACCATAGTGTATTCAGGACTGTATCCTGGACTGTATCCCGGATTGTATTCTGGACTGTATCCCGGACTGTATACCGGATTGTATCCCAGACTGTATCCTGGATTGTATCCCGGACTGCATTGCGGATTGTATCCCGGACTCTATCCCAGATTGTATCCGGGTTGTATCCAGAACTCTATCCCGGAATGTATCCCGCACTGTATCCCAGATTGTTTCCCGGAATCTATCCCGGATTGTATCCCAGACTCTATCCCAGATTGTATCCGGGTTGTATCCCAGACTCTATCCCGGACTGTATCCCTGAATGTATCCCGCACTGTATCCCGGATTGTTTCATGGAATCTATCCCGGATTGTATTCAAGACTGTATTTCGAACTCTATTCCGGACTCGATCCCAAATTGTATCTGGATTGTGTACGAGAATGGAACCCGGACTGTATCCCAGACTGCATTCCGGAATGTATCCCGGAATGTATCCCGGGTTCTATCACATACTGTATCCAGGACTGTATCTTGGACTTTATCCCGGACATTATCCCGGACTGTATTCCAAATTGTATCCCGGACTGTATCCCGGACTGTATCCCAGACTTTATCCTGGACTACATCCCGGACTCTATCCCAGATTGTATACCGGACTCTATCCTGGATTGTATCATGGACTGCATCTCGGACTGTATCCCGGACTGGAGCCGGAATGCATCTTGGACTGTATCCTGGACTGTATCCCGGACTGTATTCTGGACTGTATCCTGAACTGTATCCCGGACTATATTCCGGACTGTATTCTGTATTGTATCCCAGACTGTATCCCGGACTGTATCCCGGACTGTATCCTGGAATGTATCCCAGATTATATCCCGGACTGTATCCGGACTGTATCCAGGATAGTATCCCGGACTGTATCCCGGACTGTAGCCATGACTGTATCCTGGTATGTGTCCCTGAATGTAGCCGGACTGTATCCAGGATTCTATCCCGCAATGTGTCAGGGACTGTATCGCAGAATGTATCCCGGACCGTATCTCGGTCTCTATCCCGGACTGTATCCCAGACTGTATCCCGGATTGGAAACTGGCTTGTATGCCGGACTGCATCGCAGATTGTATCCCGGACTATATCTCGTCTTTATTCCGGAATGTATCCCAGAATGTATCCTGGACTGTATCCTGGAATGTGTCCTGGTCTGTATCCCGTACTGTATCCCAGACTGTATATCGGAATGTATCCTCGACTGTATCCTGGATTGTATTCCAGAATGTATCCCGGACTGTATCCCGGATTGTATCCTGTATTCTATCCCAGGCTCTCTCCCGGATTATATCCTGGACTGTATCCCGGAATTTGTCCCGGACTTTATCCCGGTATGTGTCCCGGATTATATCCCAAAATGTATCCCGGACAGTATCCTGTACTGCATTCTGGACTGTATCCCGGATTGTATCCCTGACTGTATCCTGGACTGTATCCCGACTGTATCCCTGACTGTATCCCAGATTGTATCCTGGATTGTATCGCTGATTGTATCCCAGACTGTATCCCAGACTGTATCCCGGACTGTATCTTGGTTTGTATCCCGGACTGTATCCCGGTCTATATCCCGGAATGTGTCCTGGATTATATCCCGAAATGTATCCTGACTGTATCCCGGACTGTTTCCCAGACTGTATCCCAAATTGTATCCCGGATTTTATCCTGGACTGTATCCCGGACTGTATCCCGGATTGTATCCCGGACTGTATCCCGGACTGTATCCTGGATTGTATCCTGGATTGTATCCCATACTGTATCACGGACTGTATCCCGGACTGTATTCCAGAATGTATTACGGACAGCACACCGGAATGTACCCCGGACTGTATCCTGGACTGTATCCCGGATTGTATTCTGGAATGTATCGCGGACTGTATCCTTGACTGTATCCCGGGTTGTACCCCGGACTGTATCCCGGACTGTATCACAGATTGTATCCCAGAGTGAATCCCGGAATGTATTCCGGATTGTATCCCGGATTGTATCACGGGCCGTATCCCGGTTTGTATCCCAGAATCTATCCCGGACTGTATCCCGGACTGTTTTCCGGATTGTGTCCAGGATTGTAGCCTGTACTGTATCCTGGATTGTATCTCGGATTGTATCCCAGACTCTATCCCGGATTGTATCCCGGTCTGTATCCCGGACTGTAGCCATGACTGTATCCTGGTATGTGTCCCTGAATGTATCCCGGACTGTATCCCGGATTCTATCCCGCAATGTGTCAGGGACTGTATCGCAGAATGTATCCCGGACTGTATCCCAGATTGTATCCCAGACCGTATCCCGGACTTTATACTGTACTGCATCCCGGACTGTATCCCGGATTCTATCCCGGCATGTATCCTGGTCTGTATCCCGGTATGTATCCCGGACTTTATCCGGTAATCTATCCTGGACTGTATCCCGGACTGTATCCCGCAATGTGTCAGGAACTGCATCCCAGAATGTATCCCGGACTGTATCCCGGACTGTATCCCAGATTGTATCCCAGACCGTATCCTGGACTGTATCTCGGACTGTATGCTGTACTGTATCCCGGACTGTATCCTGAATTGTATCCAGACTGTATCCCGGAATGCATCCTGGTCTGTATCCCGGACTGTATCCCGGATTGTATCATGGACTGTATCCCGGACTGTATCTCGGACTATATCCCGGACTGTATCCCAGACGGTATCCCCGATTGTATCCCGGAATTTATCCCGGATCCCGGACCGTATCTCGGTCTCTATCCCGGACTGTATCCCAGACTGTATCTCGGACTGTATCCCGGATTGTAACCTGGCTTGTATCCAGGACTGTACCCCGGACTGTATCCATGACTGTATCCTTGTATGTGTCCCTGAATGTATCCCGGACTGTATCCCAGATTCTATCCCGGCCTGTATCCTGGACTGTATCCCGGTATGTATCCCGCACTGTATCCTGGAATCTATCCTGGACTGTATCCCGGATTGTATCCTGGACTGTATCGCGGACTGTATCTCGGACTATATCCCAGACTGTATTCCGGACTGTATCCCCGATTGTATCCCGGACTATATCCCGGACCGTATCTCGGTCTCTATCCCGGACAGTATCCCAGACTGTATCCCGGACTGTATCTCGGATTGTAACCTGGCTTGTATGCCGGACTGCATCGTAGATTGTATCTCGGGCTGTATCTCGTCTTTATTCCGGAATGTATCCCAGACTGTATCCCGGACTGTATCCCCAATTGTATCTGGGAGTGTTTCCCAGAATTTATCCCGGATTGTATCCAGGATTGTATACTGGACTGTATCCCGGATTGTATCCCGGTCTGTATCCCGGACTGTATCCATGACTTTAACCCGATATGTGTCACTGAATGTATCCCGGACTATATCCCGGATTCTATCCCGGCCTGTATCCTGGACTGTATCCCGTTATGTATCCCGGACTGTATCCTGGAATCTATCTTGGACTGTATCCAGGATTGTATCCTGGACTGTATCGCGGACTGTATCTCGGACTATATCCCAGACTGTATTCCGGACTGTATCCCCGATTGTATCCCGGACTATATCCCGGACCGTATCTCGGTTTCTATCCCGGACTGTATCCCAGACTGTATCCCAGATTATAACCTGGCTTGTATCCCGGACTGTACCCAGGACTGTATCCATGACTGTATCCTGGTATGTGTCCCTGAATGTGTCCCGGACTGTATCCCGGATTCTATCCCCGCCTGTATCCTGGACTGTATCCCGGTATGTATCCTGCACTGTATCCTGGAATCTATCCTGGACTGTATCCCGGATTGTATCCTGGACTGTATCGCGGACTGTATCTCGGACTATATCCCAGACTGTATTCCGGTCTGTATCCCCGATTGTATCCCGGACTATATCCCGGACTGTATCTCGGTCTCTATCCCGGACTGTATCCCAGACTGTATCCCGGACTGTATCCCGGATTGTAACCTGGGTTGTATCCCGGACTGTATCCCGGACCGTATCTTGGTCTCTATCCCGGACTGTATCCCAGACTATATCGCGGGCTGTATCCCGGATTGTAACCCGGACTGTATCCTGGACTGTATCTCGGTCTCTATCCCGGACTGTATCCCGGACTATATCCCGGACTGTATCTTGGATTGTAACCTGGCTTGTATGCCGGACTGCATCGCAGATTGTATCTTGGACTGTATCTCGTCTTTATTTCGGAATGTATCCCAGACTGTATCCCGGACTGTACCCCGATTGTATCTGGAAGTGTTTCCCAGACTTTATCCCGTATTGTATACCGGACTGTATCCCGGATTGTATCCCGGTCTGTATCCCGGACTGTATCCATGACTGTATCCCGATATGTGTCCCTGAATGTATCCCGGACTGTATCCTGGATTCTATCCCGGCCTGTATCCTGGACTGTATCCCGATATGTATCCCAGACTGTATCCTGGAATCTATCCTGGACTGAATCCCGGATTGTATCCTGGACTGTATCGCGGAGTGTAGCCATGACTGTATCCCGATATGTATCCCCGATTGTATCCCGGAATATATCCCGGATCCCGGACCGTATCTCGGACTCTATCCCGTACTCTAGCCCAGACTGTATCCCGGACTGTATCCCGGATTGTAACCTGGCTTGTATCCCGGACTGTATCCCAGACCGTATCTCAGTCTCTATCCCGGACTGTATCCCGGACTGTATCCCGGAGTGTAACCTGGCTTGTATGCCGGACTACATCGCAGATTGTATCCCGGACTGTATCTCGTCGTTATTCCGGAATGTATCCCAGACTGTATCCTGGACTGTATCCTGGAATGTGTCCCAGTCTGTATCCCGTACTGGATCCCACACTGTATCTCGGACTGTATCCTTGACTGTATCCTGGACTGTATTCCAGAATGTATCCCGGATTGTATCCCAGATTGTATCCCGGATTGTATCCCAGATTGTATCTGGGAGTCTTTCCCAGACTTTTTCCCAGATTGTATCCCGGATTGTATACCGGACTGTATCCCGCATTGTATCCCGGTCAGTATCCCGGACTGTATCCATGACTGTATCCCGGTATGTGTCCCTGAATGTATCCCGGACTGTATCCCGGATTCTATCCCGGCATGTATCCTGGACTGTATCCTGGTATGTATCCCGGACTGTATCCTGGACTGTATCCCGGACTGTATATTGTACTGTATCCCGGACTGTATCCCGGATTGTATCCAGACTGTATCCCGGAATGTATCCCGGTCTGTATCCCGGACTGTGTCCCAGACTGTATCCCGGATTGTATCCTGGACTGTATCTGGACTGTATCTCGGACTATATCCTGGACTGTATCCCGTACTGTATCCCCGATTGTATCCCGGAATATATCCCGGAGCCCGGACCGGATCTCGGATCTATCCCGGACTGTATCCCAGACTGTATCCCGGACTGTATCCCTGATTGTAACCTGGCTTGTATCCCGGACTGTATCCCGGACCGTATCTCGGTCTCTATCTCGGACTGTATCCCAGACTGTATCCCGGATTGGAAACTGGCTTGTATCCCAGACTGTATCCCGGACTGTATCTTGGTTTGTATCCCGGACTGTATCCCGGTCTATATCCCGGAATGTGTCCTGGATTATATCCCGAAATGTATCCCGGACTGTTTCCCAGACTGTATCCCAAATTGTATCCCGGATTTTATCCTGGACTGTATCCCGGATTGTATCCCGGACTGTATCACGGGCCGTATCCCGGTTTGTATCCCAGAATCTATCCCGGACTGTATCCCGGACTGTTTTCCGGATTGTGTCCAAGATTGTAGCATGTACTGTATCCCGGATTATATCTCGGATTGTATCCCAGACTCTATCCCGGATTGTATCCCGGTCTGTATCCCGGACTGTAGCCATGACTGTATCCTGGTATGTGTCCCTGAATGTATCCCGGACTGTATCCCGGATTGGAAACTGGCTTGAATGCCGGACAGCATCGCAGATTGTATCCCGGACTGTATCTCGTCTTTATTCCGGAATGTATCCCAGAATGTATCCTGGACTGTTTCCTGGAATGTGTCCTGGTCTGTATCCCGTACTGTATCCCAGACTGTATATCGGACTGTATCCTCGACTGCATCCTGGATTGTATTCCAGAAGGTATCCCGGACTGTATCCCGGATTGTATCCTGTATTGTATCCCAGGCTCTCTCCCAGATTATATCTTGGACTGTATCCCGGAATTTGTCCCGGACTGTATCCTGGTATGTGTCCCGGATTATATCCCAAAATGTATCCCAGACTGTATCCTGTACTGCATTCTGGACTGTATCCCGGATTGTATCCCTGACTGTATCCTGGACTGTATCCCGACTGTATCTCTGACTGTATCCCGGACTGTATCTTGGTTTGTATCCCGGACTGTATCCCGGTCTATATCCCGGAATGTGTCCTGGATTATATCCCGAAATGTATCCCGGCCTGTATCCCGGACTGTTTCCCAGCCTGTATCCCAAATTGTATCCCGGATTTTATCCTGGACTGTATCCCGGACTGTATACTGTACTGTATCCCGGACTGTATCCCGGATTCTATCCCGGTATGTATCCTGGTCTGTATCCCGGTATGTATCCCGGACTGTATCCGTTAATCTGTCCTGGACTGTATCCCGGACTGTATCCCGCAATGTGTCAGGAACTGTATCCCAGAATGTATCCTGGACTGTATCCCAGACTGTATCCCAGATTGTATCCCAGACCGTATCCTGGACTGTATCTCGGACTGTATGCTGTACTGTATCCCGGACTGTATCCTGGATTGTATCCAGACTGTATCCCGGAATGCATCCTGGTCTGTATCCCGGACTGTATCCCGGATTGTATCCTGGACTGTATCCCGGACTGTATCTCGGACTATATCCCGGACTGTATCCCAGACAGTATCCCCGATTGTATCCCGGAATTTATCCCGGATCCCGGACCGTATCTCGGTCTCTATCCCGGACTGTATCCCAGACTGTATCCCGGACTGTATCCCGGATTGTAACCTGGCTTGTATCCCGGACTGTACCCCGGACTGTATCCATGACTGTATCCTTGTATGTGTCCCTGAATATATCCCGGACTGTATCCCGGATTCTATCCCGGCCTGTATCCTGGACTGTATCCCGGTATGTATCCCGGACTGTATCCTGGAATCTATCCTGGACTGTATCCCGGATTGTATCCTGGACTGTATCGCGGACTGTATCTCGGACTATATCCCAGACTGTATTCCGGACTGTATCCCCGATTGTATCCCGGACTATATCCCGGACCGTATCTCGGTCTCTATCCCGGACTGTATCCCAGACTGTATCCCGGACTGTATCTCGGATTGTAACCTGGCTTGTTTGCCGGACTGCATCGTAGATTGTATCTCGGATGTATCTCGTCTTTATTCCAGAATGTATCCCACACTGTATCCCGTACTGTATCCCCGATTGTATCTGGGAGTGTTTCCCAGAATTTATCCCGGATTGTATCCAGGATTGTATACTGGACTGCATCCCGGATTGTATCCCGGTCTGTATCCCGGACTGTATCCATGACTGTAACCCGATATGTGTCACTGAATGTATCCCGGACTATATCCCGGATTCTATCCCGGCCTGTATCCTGGACTGTATCCCGTTATGTATCCCGGACTGTATCCTGGAATCTATCTTGGACTGTATCCAGGATTGTATCCTGGACTGTATCGCGGACTGTATCTCGGACTATATCCCAGACTGTATTCCGGACTGTATCCCCGATTGTATCCGGGACTATATCCCGGACCGTATCTCGGTCTCTATCCCGGACTGTATCCCAGACTGTATCCCGGACTGTATCCCAGATTATAACCTGGCTTGTATCCCGGACTGTACCCCGGACTGTATCCATGACTGTATCCTGGTATGTGTCCCTGAATGTGTCCCGGACTGTATCCCGGATTCTATCCCCGCCTGTATCCTGGACTGTATCCCGGTATGTATCCCGCACTGTATCCTGGAATCTATCCTGGACTGTATCCCGGATTGTATCCTGGACTGTATCGCGGACTGTATCTCGGACTATATCCCAGACTGTATTCCGGTCTGTATCCCCGATTGTATCCCGGACTATATCCCGGACTGTATCTCGGTCTCTATCCCGGACTGTATCCCAGACTGTATCCCGGACTGTATCCCGGATTGTAACCTGGGTTGTGTCCCGGACTGTATCCCGGACCGTATCTTGGTCTCTATCCCGGACTGTATCCCAGACTGTATCGCGGGCTGTATCCCGGATTGTAACTCGGACTGTATCCTGGACTGTATCTCGGTCTCTATCCCGGACTGTATCCCGGACTATATCCCGGACTGTATCTTGGATTGTAACCTGGCTTGTATGCCGGACTGCATCGCAGATTGTATCTCGGACTGTATCTCGTCTTTATTCCGGAATGTATCCCAGACTGTATCCCGGACTGTACCCCGATTGTATCTGGAAGTGTTTCCCAGACTTTATCCCGGATTGTATCCAGGATTGTATACCGGACTGTATCCCAGACTGTATCTCGGACTATATCCCGGACTGTATCCCAGACAGTATCCCCGATTGTATCCCGGAATTTATCCCGGATCCCGGACCGTATCTCGGTCTCTATCCCGGACTGTATCCCAGACTGTATCCCGGACTGTATCCCGGATTGTAACCTGGCTTGTATCCCGGACTGTACCCCGGACTGTATCCATGACTGTATCCTTGTATGTGTCCCTGAATGTATCCCGGACTGTATCCCGGATTCTATCCCGGCCTGTATCCTGGACTGTATCCCGGTATGTATCCCGGACTGTATCCTGGAATCTATCCTGGACTGTATCCCGGATTGTATCCTGGACTGTATCGCGGACTGTATCTCGGACTATATCCCAGACTGTATTCCGGACTGTATCCCCGATTGTATCCCGGACTATATCCCGGACCGTATCTCGATCTCTATCCCGGACTGTATCCCAGACTGTATCACGGACTGTATCTCGGATTGTAACCTGGTTTGTATGCCGGACTGCATCGTAGATTGTATCTCGGACTGTATCTCGTCTTTATTCCAGAATGTATCCCAGACTGTATCCCCGATTGTATCTGGGAGTGTTTCCCAGAATTTATCCCGGATTGTATCCAGGATTGTATACTGGAGTGTATCCCGGATTGTATCCCGGTCTGTATCCCGGACTGTATCCATGACTGTAATCCGATATGTGTCACTGAATGTATCCCGGACTATATCCCGGATTCTATCCCGGCCTGTATCCTGGACTGTATCCCGTTATGTATCCCGGACTGTATCCTGGAATCTATCTTGGACTGTATTCAGGATTGTATCCTGGACTGTATCGCGGACTGTATCTCGGACTATATCCCAGACTGTATTCCGGACTGTATCCCCGATTGTATCCCGGACTATATCCCGGACCGTATCTCGGTCTCTATCCCGGACTGTATCCCAGACTGTATCCCAGACTGTATCCCAGATTATAACCTGGCTTGTATCCCAGACTGTACCCCGGACTGTATCCATGACTGTATCCTGGTATGTGTCCCTGAATGTGTCCCGGACTGTATCCCGGATTCTATCCCCGCCTGTATCCTGGACTGTATCCCGGTATGTATCCCGCACTGTATCCTGGAATCTATCCTGGACTGTATCCCGGATTGTATCCTGGACTGTATCGCGGACTGTATCTCGGACTATATCCCAGACTGTATTCCGGTCTGTATCCCCGATTGTATCCCGGACTGTATCCCGGACTGTATCTCGGTCTCTATCCGGACTGTATCCCAGACTGTATCCCGGACTGTATCCCGGATTGTAACCTGGGTTGTGTCCCGGACTGTATCCCGGACCGTATCTTGGTCTCTATCCCGGACTGTATCCCAGACTGTATCGCGGGCTGTATCCCCGATTGTAACCCGGACTGTATCCTCGACCGTATCTCGGTCTCTATCCCGGACTGTATCCCAGACTGTATCCCGGACTGTATCTCGGATTGTAACCTGGCTTGTATGCCGGACTGCATCGCAGATTGTATCTTGGACTGTATCTCGTCTTTATTTCGGAATGTATCCCAGACTGTATCCCGGACTGTACCCCGATTGTATCTGGAAGTGTTTCCCAGACTTTATCCCGTATTGTATACCGGACTGTATCCCGGATTGTATCCCGGTCTGTATCCCGGACTGTATCCATGACTGTATCCCGATATGTGTCCCTGAATGTATCCCGGACTGTATCCTGGATTCTATCCCGGCCTGTATCCTGGACTGTATCCCGATATGTATCCCAGACTGTATCCTGGAATCTATCCTGGACTGAATCCCGGATTGTATCCTGGACTGTATCGCGGAGTGTAGCCATGACTGTATCCCGATATGTATCCCCGATTGTATCCCGGAATATATCCCGGATCCCGGACCGTATCTCGGACTCTATCCCGTACTCTAGCCCAGACTGTGTCCCGGACTGTATACCGGATTGTAACCTGGCTTGTATCCCGGACTGTATCCCAGACCGTATCTCAGTCTCTATCCCGGACTGTATCCCGGACTGTATCCCGGAGTGTAACCTGGCTTGTATGCCGGACTACATCGCAGATTGTATCCCGGACTGTATCTCGTCGTTATTCCGGAATGTATCCCAGACTGTATCCTGGACTGTATCCTGGAATGTGTCCCAGTCTGTATCCCGTACTGGATCCCACACTGTATCTCGGACTGTATCCTTGACTGTATCCTGGACTGTATTCCAGAATGTATCCCGGATTGTATCCCAGATTGTATCCCGGATTGTATCCCAGATTGTATCTGGGAGTCTTTCCCAGACTTTTTCCCAGATTGTATCCCGGATTGTATACCGGACTGTATCCCGCATTGTATCCCGGTCAGTATCCCGGACTGTATCCATGACTGTATCCCGGTATGTGTCCCTGAATGTATCCCGGACTGTATCCCGGATTCTATCCCGGCATGTATCCTGGACTGTATCCTGGTATGTATCCCGGACTGTATCCTGGACTGTATCCCAGATTGTATCCCAGACCCTATCCTGGACTGTATCCCGGACTGTATATTGTACTGTATCCCGGACTGTATCCCGGATTGTATCCAGACTGTATCCCGGAATGTATCCCGGTCTGTATCCCGGACTGTGTCCCAGACTGTATCCCGGATTGTATCCTGGACTGTATCTGGACTGTATCTCGGACTATATCCTAGACTGTATCCCGTACTGTATCCCCGATTGTATCCCGGAATATATCCCGGAGCCCGGACCGGATCTCGGATCTATCCCGGACTGTATCCCAGACTGTATCCCGGACTATATCCCTGATTGTAACCTGGCTTGTATCCCGGACTGTATCCCGGACCGTATCTCGGTCTCTATCTCGGACTGTATCCCAGACTGTATCCCGGATTGGAAACTGGCTTGTATCCCAGACTGTATCCCGGACTGTATCTTGGTTTGTATCCCGGACTGTATCCCGGTCTATATCCCGGAATGTGTCCTGGATTATATCCCGAAATGTATCCCGGACTGTTTCCCAGACTGTATCCCAAATTGTATCCCGGATTTTATCCTGGACTGTATCCCGGATTGTATCCCGGACTGTATCACGGGCCGTATCCCGGTTTGTATCCCAGAATCTATCCCGGACTGTATCCCGGACTGTTTTCCGGATTGTGTCCAAGATTGTAGCATGTACTGTATCCCGGATTGTATCTCGGATTGTATCCCAGACTCTATCCCGGATTGTATCCCGGTCTGTATCCCGGACTGTAGCCATGACTGTATCCTGGTATGTGTCCCTGAATGTATCCCGGACTGTATCCCGGATTGGAAACTGGCTTGAATGCCGGACTGCATCGCAGATTGTATCCCGGACTGTATCTCGTCTTTATTCCGGAATGTATCCCAGAATGTATCCTGGACTGTTTCCTGGAATGTGTCCTGGTCTGTATCCCGTACTGTATCCCAGACTGTATATCGGACTGTATCCTCGACTGCATCCTGGATTGTATTCCAGAAGGTATCCCGGACTGTATCCCGGATTGTATCCTGTATTGTATCCCAGGCTCTCTCCCAGATTATATCTTGGACTGTATCCCAGAATTTGTCCCGGACTGTATCCTGGTATGTGTCCCGGATTATATCCCAAAATGTATCCCAGACTGTATCCTGTACTGCATTCTGGACTGTATCCCGGATTGTATCCCTGACTGTATCCTGGACTGTATCCCGACTGTATCTCTGACTGTATCCCGGACTGTATCTTGGTTTGTATCCCGGACTGTATCCCGGTCTATATCCCGGAATGTGTCCTGGATTATATCCCGAAATGTATCCCGGCCTGTATCCCGGACTGTTTCCCAGCCTGTATCCCAAATTGTATCCCGGATTTTATCCTGGACTGTATCCCGGACTGTATACTGTACTGTATCCCGGACTGTATCCCGGATTCTATCCCGGCATGTATCCTGGTCTGTATCCCGGTATGTATCCCGGACTGTATCCGGTAATCTGTCCTGGACTGTATCCCGGACTGTATCCCGCAATGTGTCAGGAACTGTATCCCAGAATGTATCCCGGACTGTATCCCGGACTGTATCCCAGATTGTATCCCAGACCGTATCCTGGACTGTATCTCGGACTGTATGCTGTACTGTATCCCGGACTGTATCCTGGATTGTATCCAGACTGTATCCCGGAATGCATCCTGGTCTGTATCCCGGACTGTATCCCGGATGGTATCCTGGACTGTATCCCGGACTGTATCTCGGACTATATCCCGGACTGTATCCCAGACAGTATCCCCGATTGTATCCCGGAATTTATCCCGGATCCCGGACCGTATCTCGGTCTCTATCCCGGACTGTATCCCAGACTGTATCCCGGACTGTATCCCGGATTGTAACCTGGCTTGTATCCCGGACTGTACCCCGGACTGTATCCATGACTGTATCCTTGTATGTGTCCCTGAATATATCCCGGACTGTATCCCGGATTCTATCCCGGCCTGTATCCTGGACTGTATCCCGGTATGTATCCCGGATTGTATCCTGGAATCTATCCTGGACTGTATCCCGGATTGTATCCTGGACTGTATCGCGGACTGTATCTCGGACTATATCCCAGACTGTATTCCGGACTGTATCCCCGATTGTATCCCGGACTATATCCCGGACCGTATCTCGGTCTCTATCCCGGACTGTATCCCAGACTGTATCCCGGACTGTATCTCGGATTGTAACCTGGCTTGTTTGCCGGACTGCATCGTAGATTGTATCTCGGACTGTATCTCGTCTTTATTCCAGAATGTATCCCACACTGTATCCCGGACTGTATCCCCGATTGTATCTGGGAGTGTTTCCCAGAATTTATCCCGGATTGTATCCAGGATTGTATACTGGACTGCATTCCGGATTGTATCCCGGTCTGTATCCCGGACTGTATCCATGACTGTAACCCGATATGTGTCACTGAATGTATCCCGGACTATATCCCGGATTCTATCCCGGCCTGTATCCTGGACTGTATCCCGTTATGTATCCCGGACTGTATCCTGGAATCTATCTTGGACTGTATCCAGGATTGTATCCTGGACTGTATCGCGGACTGTATCTCGGACTATATCCCAGACTGTATTCCGGACTGTATCCCCGATTGTATCCGGGACTATATCCCGGACCGTATCTCGGTCTCTATCCCGGACTGTATCCCAGACTGTATCCCGGACTGTATCCCAGATTATAACCTGGCTTGTATCCCGGACTGTACCCCGGACTGTATCCATGACTGTATCCTGGTATGTGTCCCTGAATGTGTCCCGGACTGTATCCCGGATTCTATCCCCGCCTGTATCCTGGACTGTATCCCGGTATGTATCCCGCACTGTATCCTGGAATCTATCCTGGACTGTATCCCGGATTGTATCCTGGACTGTATCGCGGACTGTATCTCGGACTATATCCCAGACTGTATTCCGGTCTGTATCCCCGATTGTATCCCGGACTATATCCCGGACTGTATCTCGGTCTCTATCCCGGACTGTATCCCAGACTGTATCCCGGACTGTATCCCGGATTGTAACCTGGGTTGTGTCCCGGACTGTATCCCGGACCGTATCTTGGTCTCTATCCCGGACTGTATCCCAGACTGTATCGCGGGCTGTATCCCGGATTGTAACCCGGACTGTATCCTGGACTGTATCTCGGTCTCTATCCCGGACTGTATCCCGGACTATATCCCGGACTGTATCTTGGATTGTAACCTGGCTTGTATGCCGGACTGCATCGCGGACTGTATCTCGGACTATATCCCAGACTGTATTCCGGACTGTATCCCCGATTGTATCCCGGACTATATCCCGGACCGTATCTCGGTCTCTATCCCGGACTGTATCCCAGACTGTATCCCGGACTGTATCTCGGATTGTAACCTGGCTTGTATGCCGGACTGCATCGTAGATTGTATCTCGGACTGTATCTCGTCTTTATTCCAGAATGTATCCCAGACTGTATCCCGGACTGTATCCCCGATTGTATCTGGGAGTGTTTCCCAGAATTTATCCCGGATTGTATCCAGGATTGTATACTGGACTGTATCCCGGATTGTATCCCGGTCTGTATCCCGGACTGTATCCATGACTGTAACCCGATATGTGTCACTGAATGTATCCCGGACTATATCCCGGATTCTATCCCGGCCTGTATCCTGGACTGTATCCCGTTATGTATCCCGGACTGTATCCTGGAATCTATCCTGGACTGTATCCCGGATTGTATCCTGGACTGTATCGCGGACTGTATCTCGGACTATATCCCAGACTGTATTCCGGTCTGTATCCCCGATTGTATCCCGGACTATATCCCGGACTGTATCTCGGTCTCTATCCCGGACTGTATCCCAGACTGTATCCCGGACTGTATCCCGGATTGTAACCTGGGTTGTGTCCCGGACTGTATCCCGGACCGTATCTTGGTCTCTATCCCGGACTGTATCCCAGACTGTATCGCGGGCTGTATCCCGGATTGTAACTCGGACTGTATCCTGGACTGTATCTCGGTCTCTATCCCGGAATGTATCCCGGACTATATCCCGGACTGTATCTTGGATTGTAACCTGGCTTGTATGCCGGACTGCATCGCAGATTGTATCTCGGACTGTATCTCGTCTTTATTCCGGAATGTATCCCAGACTGTATCCCGGACTGTACCCCGATTGTATCTGGAAGTGTTTCCCAGACTTTATCCCGGATTGTATCCAGGATTGTATACCGGACTGTATCCCAGACTGTATCTCGGACTATATCCCGGACTGTATCCCAGACAGTATCCCCGATTGTATCCCGGAATTTATCCCGGATCCCGGACCGTATCTCGGTCTCTATCCCGGACTGTATCCCAGACTGTATCCCGGACTGTATCCCGGATTGTAACCTGGCTTGTATCCCGGACTGTACCCCGGACTGTATCCATGACTGTATCCTTGTATGTGTCCCTGAATGTATCCCGGACTGTATCCCGGATTCTATCCCGGCCTGTATCCTGGACTGTATCCCGGTATGTATCCCGGACTGTATCCTGGAATCTATCCTGGACTGTATCCCGGATTGTATCCTGGACTGTATCGCGGACTGTATCTCGGACTATATCCCAGACTGTATTCCGGACTGTATCCCCGATTGTATCCCGGACTATATCCCGGACCGTATCTCGGTCTCTATCCCGGACTGTATCCCAGACTGTATCACGGACTGTATCTCGGATTGTAACCTGGTTTGTATGCCGGACTGCATCGTAGATTGTATCTCGGACTGTATCTCGTCTTTATTCCAGAATGTATCCCAGACTGTATCCCGGGCTGTATCCCCGATTGTATCTGGGAGTGTTTCCCAGAATTTATCCCGGATTGTATCCAGGATTGTATACTGGAGTGTATCCCGGATTGTATCCCGGTCTGTATCCCGGACTGTATCCATGACTGTAACCCGATATGTGTCACTGAATGTATCCCGGACTATATCCCGGATTCTATCCCGGCCTGTATCCTGGACTGTATCCCGTTATGTATCCCGGACTGTATCCTGGAATCTATCTTGGACTGTATCCAGGATTGTATCCTGGACTGTATCGCGGACTGTATCTCGGACTATATCCCAGACTGTATTCCGGACTGTATCCCCGATTGTATCCCGGACTATATCCCGGACCGTATCTCGGTCTCTATCCCGGACTGTATCCCAGACTGTATCCCGGACTGTATCCCAGATTATAACCTGGCTTGTATCCCGGACTGTACCCCGGACTGTATCCATGACTGTATCCTGGTATGTGTCCCTGAATGTGTCCCGGACTGTATCCCGGATTCTATCCCCGCCTGTATCCTGGACTGTATCCCGGTATGTATCCCGCACTGTATCCTGGAATCTATCCTGGACTGTATCCCGGATTGTATCCTGGACTGTATCGCGGACTGTATCTCGGACTATATCCCAGACTGTATTCCGGTCTGTATCCCCGATTGTATCCCGGACTGTATCCCGGACTGTATCTCGGTCTCTATCCGGACTGTATCCCAGACTGTATCCCGGACTGTATCCCGGATTGTAACCTGGGTTGTGTCCCGGACTGTATCCCGGACCGTATCTTGGTCTCTATCCCGGACTGTATCCCAGACTGTATCGCGGGCTGTATCCCCGATTGTAACCCGGACTGTATCCTCGACCGTATCTCGGTCTCTATCCCGGACTGTATCCCAGACTGTATCCCGGACTGTATCTCGGATTGTAACCTGGCTTGTATGCCGGACTGCATCGCAGATTGTATCTTGGACTGTATCTCGTCTTTATTTCGGAATGTATCCCAGACTGTATCCCGGACTGTACCCCGATTGTATCTGGAAGTGTTTCCCAGACTTTATCCCGTATTGTATACCGGACTGTATCCCGGATTGTATCCCGGTCTGTATCCCGGACTGTATCCATGACTGTATCCCGATATGTGTCCCTGAATGTATCCCGGACTGTATCCTGGATTCTATCCCGGCCTGTATCCTGGACTGTATCCCGATATGTATCCCAGACTGTATCCTGGAATCTATCCTGGACTGAATCCCGGATTGTATCCTGGACTGTATCGCGGAGTGTAGCCATGACTGTATCCCGATATGTATCCCCGATTGTATCCCGGAATATATCCCGGATCCCGGACCGTATCTCGGACTCTATCCCGTACTCTAGCCCAGACTGTGTCCCGGACTGTATCCCGGATTGTAACCTGGCTTGTATCCCGGACTGTATCCCAGACCGTATCTCAGTCTCTATCCCGGACTGTATCCCGGACTGTATCCCGGAGTGTAACCTGGCTTGTATGCCGGACTACATCGCAGATTGTATCCCGGACTGTATCTCGTCGTTATTCCGGAATGTATCCCAGACTGTATCCTGGACTGTATCCTGGAATGTGTCCCAGTCTGTATCCCGTACTGGATCCCACACTGTATCTCGGACTGTATCCTTGACTGTATCCTGGACTGTATTCCAGAATGTATCCCGGATTGTATCCCAGATTGTATCCCGGATTGTATCCCAGATTGTATCTGGGAGTCTTTCCCAGACTTTTTCCCAGATTGTATCCCGGATTGTATACCGGACTGTATCCCGCATTGTATCCCGGTCAGTATCCCGGACTGTATCCATGACTGTATCCCGGTATGTGTCCCTGAATGTATCCCGGACTGTATCCCGGATTCTATCCCGGCATGTATCCTGGACTGTATCCTGGTATGTATCCCGGACTGTATCCTGGACTGTATCCCAGATTGTATCCCAGACCCTATCCTGGACTGTATCCCGGACTGTATATTGTACTGTATCCCGGACTGTATCCCGGATTGTATCCAGACTGTATCCCGGAATGTATCCCGGTCTGTATCCCGGACTGTGTCCCAGACTGTATCCCGGATTGTATCCTGGACTGTATCTGGACTGTATCTCGGACTATATCCTAGACTGTATCCCGTACTGTATCCCCGATTGTATCCCGGAATATATCCCGGAGCCCGGACCGGATCTCGGATCTATCCCGGACTGTATCCCAGACTGTATCCCGGACTATATCCCTGATTGTAACCTGGCTTGTATCCCGGACTGTATCCCGGACCGTATCTCGGTCTCTATCTCGGACTGTATCCCAGACTGTATCCCGGATTGGAAACTGGCTTGTATCCCAGACTGTATCCCGGACTGTATCTTGGTTTGTATCCCGGACTGTATCCCGGTCTATATCCCGGAATGTGTCCTGGATTATATCCCGAAATGTATCCCGGACTGTTTCCCAGACTGTATCCCAAATTGTATCCCGGATTTTATCCTGGACTGTATCCCGGATTGTATCCCGGACTGTATCACGGGCCGTATCCCGGTTTGTATCCCAGAATCTATCCCGGACTGTATCCCGGACTGTTTTCCGGATTGTGTCCAAGATTGTAGCATGTACTGTATCCCGGATTGTATCTCGGATTGTATCCCAGACTCTATCCCGGATTGTATCCCGGTCTGTATCCCGGACTGTAGCCATGACTGTATCCTGGTATGTGTCCCTGAATGTATCCCGGACTGTATCCCGGATTGGAAACTGGCTTGAATGCCGGACTGCATCGCAGATTGTATCCCGGACTGTATCTCGTCTTTATTCCGGAATGTATCCCAGAATGTATCCTGGACTGTTTCCTGGAATGTGTCCTGGTCTGTATCCCGTACTGTATCCCAGACTGTATATCGGACTGTATCCTCGACTGCATCCTGGATTGTATTCCAGAAGGTATCCCGGACTGTATCCCGGATTGTATCCTGTATTGTATCCCAGGCTCTCTCCCAGATTATATCTTGGACTGTATCCCAGAATTTGTCCCGGACTGTATCCTGGTATGTGTCCCGGATTATATCCCAAAATGTATCCCAGACTGTATCCTGTACTGCATTCTGGACTGTATCCCGGATTGTATCCCTGACTGTATCCTGGACTGTATCCCGACTGTATCTCTGACTGTATCCCGGACTGTATCTTGGTTTGTATCCCGGACTGTATCCCGGTCTATATCCCGGAATGTGTCCTGGATTATATCCCGAAATGTATCCCGGCCTGTATCCCGGACTGTTTCCCAGCCTGTATCCCAAATTGTATCCCGGATTTTATCCTGGACTGTATCCCGGACTGTATACTGTACTGTATCCCGGACTGTATCCCGGATTCTATCCCGGCATGTATCCTGGTCTGTATCCCGGTATGTATCCCGGACTGTATCCGGTAATCTGTCCTGGACTGTATCCCGGACTGTATCCCGCAATGTGTCAGGAACTGTATCCCAGAATGTATCCCGGACTGTATCCCGGACTGTATCCCAGATTGTATCCCAGACCGTATCCTGGACTGTATCTCGGACTGTATGCTGTACTGTATCCCGGACTGTATCCTGGATTGTATCCAGACTGTATCCCGGAATGCATCCTGGTCTGTATCCCGGACTGTATCCCGGATTGTATCCTGGACTGTATCCCGGACTGTATCTCGGACTATATCCCGGACTGTATCCCAGACAGTATCCCCGATTGTATCCCGGAATTTATCCCGGATCCCGGACCGTATCTCGGTCTCTATCCCGGACTGTATCCCAGACTGTATCCCGGACTGTATCCCGGATTGTAACCTGGCTTGTATCCCGGACTGTACCCCGGACTGTATCCATGACTGTATCCTTGTATGTGTCCCTGAATATATCCCGGACTGTATCCCGGATTCTATCCCGGCCTGTATCCTGGACTGTATCCCGGTATGTATCCCGGACTGTATCCTGGAATCTATCCTGGACTGTATCCCGGATTGTATCCTGGACTGTATCGCGGACTGTATCTCGGACTATATCCCAGACTGTATTCCGGACTGTATCCCCGATTGTATCCCGGACTATATCCCGGACCGTATCTCGGTCTCTATCCCGGACTGTATCCCAGACTGTATCCCGGACTGTATCTCGGATTGTAACCTGGCTTGTTTGCCGGACTGCATCGTAGATTGTATCTCGGACTGTATCTCGTCTTTATTCCAGAATGTATCCCACACTGTATCCCGGACTGTATCCCCGATTGTATCTGGGAGTGTTTCCCAGAATTTATCCCGGATTGTATCCAGGATTGTATACTGGACTGCATTCCGGATTGTATCCCGGTCTGTATCCCGGACTGTATCCATGACTGTAACCCGATATGTGTCACTGAATGTATCCCGGACTATATCCCGGATTCTATCCCGGCCTGTATCCTGGACTGTATCCCGTTATGTATCCCGGACTGTATCCTGGAATCTATCTTGGACTGTATCCAGGATTGTATCCTGGACTGTATCGCGGACTGTATCTCGGACTATATCCCAGACTGTATTCCGGACTGTATCCCCGATTGTATCCGGGACTATATCCCGGACCGTATCTCGGTCTCTATCCCGGACTGTATCCCAGACTGTATCCCGGACTGTATCCCAGATTATAACCTGGCTTGTATCCCGGACTGTACCCCGGACTGTATCCATGACTGTATCCTGGTATGTGTCCCTGAATGTGTCCCGGACTGTATCCCGGATTCTATCCCCGCCTGTATCCTGGACTGTATCCCGGTATGTATCCCGCACTGTATCCTGGAATCTATCCTGGACTGTATCCCGGATTGTATCCTGGACTGTATCGCGGACTGTATCTCGGACTATATCCCAGACTGTATTCCGGTCTGTATCCCCGATTGTATCCCGGACTATATCCCGGACTGTATCTCGGTCTCTATCCCGGACTGTATCCCAGACTGTATCCCGGACTGTATCCCGGATTGTAACCTGGGTTGTGTCCCGGACTGTATCCCGGACCGTATCTTGGTCTCTATCCCGGACTGTATCCCAGACTGTATCGCGGGCTGTATCCCGGATTGTAACCCGGACTGTATCCTGGACTGTATCTCGGTCTCTATCCCGGACTGTATCCCGGACTATATCCCGGACTGTATCTTGGATTGTAACCTGGCTTGTATGCCGGACTGCATCGCGGACTGTATCTCGGACTATATCCCAGACTGTATTCCGGACTGTATCCCCGATTGTATCCCGGACTATATCCCGGACCGTATCTCGGTCTCTATCCCGGACTGTATCCCAGACTGTATCCCGGACTGTATCTCGGATTGTAACCTGGCTTGTATGCCGGACTGCATCGTAGATTGTATCTCGGACTGTATCTCGTCTTTATTCCAGAATGTATCCCAGACTGTATCCCGGACTGTATCCCCGATTGTATCTGGGAGTGTTTCCCAGAATTTATCCCGGATTGTATCCAGGATTGTATACTGGACTGTATCCCGGATTGTATCCCGGTCTGTATCCCGGACTGTATCCATGACTGTAACCCGATATATGTCACTGAATGTATCCCGGACTATATCCCGGATTCTATCCCGGCCTGTATCCTGGACTGTATCCCGTTATGTATCCCGGACTGTATCCTGGAATCTATCCTGGACTGTATCCCGGATTGTATCCTGGACTGTATCGCGGACTGTATCTCGGACTATATCCCAGACTGTATTCCGGTCTGTATCCCCGATTGTATCCCGGACTATATCCCGGACTGTATCTCGGTCTCTATCCCGGACTGTATCCCAGACTGTATCCCGGACTGTATCCCGGATTGTAACCTGGGTTGTGTCCCGGACTGTATCCCGGACCGTATCTTGGTCTCTATCCCGGACTGTATCCCAGACTGTATCGCGGGCTGTATCCCGGATTGTAACTCGGACTGTATCCTGGACTGTATCTCGGTCTCTATCCCGGACTGTATCCCAGACTGTATCCCGGACTGTATCTCGGATTGTAACCTGGCTTGTATGCCGGACTGCATCGCAGATTGTATCTCGGACTGTATCTCGTCTTTATTCCGGAATGTATCCCAGACTGTATCCCGGACTGTACCCCGATTGTATCTGGAAGTGTTTCCCAGACTTTATCCCGGATTGTATCCAGGATTGTATACCGGACTGTATCCCAGACTGTATCTCGGACTATATCCCGGACTGTATCCCAGACAGTATCCCCGATTGTATCCCGGAATTTATCCCGGATCCCGGACCGTATCTCGGTCTCTATCCCGGACTGTATCCCAGACTGTATCCCGGACTGTATCCCGGATTGTAACCTGGCTTGTATCCCGGACTGTACCCCGGACTGTATCCATGACTGTATCCTTGTATGTGTCCCTGAATGTATCCCGGACTGTATCCCGGATTCTATCCCGGCCTGTATCCTGGACTGTATCCCGGTATGTATCCCGGACTGTATCCTGGAATCTATCCTGGACTGTATCCCGGATTGTATCCTGGACTGTATCGCGGACTGTATCTCGGACTATATCCCAGACTGTATTCCGGACTGTATCCCCGATTGTATCCCGGACTATATCCCAGACCGTATCTCGGTCTCTATCCCGGACTGTATCCCAGACTGTATCACGGACTGTATCTCGGATTGTAACCTGGTTTGTATGCCGGACTGCATCGTAGATTGTATCTCGGACTGTATCTCGTCTTTATTCCAGAATGTATCCCAGACTGTATCCCGGGCTGTATCCCCGATTGTATCTGGGAGTGTTTCCCAGAATTTATCCCGGATTGTATCCAGGATTGTATACTGGAGTGTATCCCGGATTGTATCCCGGTCTGTATCCCGGACTGTATCCATGACTGTAACCCGATATGTGTCACTGAATGTATCCCGGACTATATCCCGGATTCTATCCCGGCCTGTATCCTGGACTGTATCCCGTTATGTATCCCGGACTGTATCCTGGAATCTATCTTGGACTGTATCCAGGATTGTATCCTGGACTGTATCGCGGACTGTATCTCGGACTATATCCCAGACTGTATTCCGGACTGTATCCCCGATTGTATCCCGGACTATATCCCGGACCGTATCTCGGTCTCTATCCCGGACTGTATCCCAGACTGTATCCCGGACTGTATCCCAGATTATAACCTGGCTTGTATCCCGGACTGTACATCGGACTGTATCCATGACTGTATCCTGGTATGTGTCCCTGAATGTGTCCCGGACTGTATCCCGGATTCTATCCCCGCCTGTATCCTGGACTGTATCCCGGTATGTATCCCGCACTGTATCCTGGAATCTATCCTGGACTGTATCCCGGATTGTATCCTGGACTGTATCGCGGACTGTATCTCGGACTATATCCCAGACTGTATTCCGGTCTGTATCCCCGATTGTATCCCGGACTGTATCCCGGACTGTATCTCGGTCTCTATCCGGACTGTATCCCAGACTGTATCCCGGACTGTATCCCGGATTGTAACCTGGGTTGTGTCCCGGACTGTATCCCGGACCGTATCTTGGTCTCTATCCCGGACTGTATCCCAGACTGTATCGCGGGCTGTATCCCCGATTGTAACCCGGACTGTATCCTCGACCGTATCTCGGTCTCTATCCCGGACTGTATCCCAGACTGTATCCCGGACTGTATCTCGGATTGTAACCTGGCTTGTATGCCGGACTGCATCGCAGATTGTATCTCGGACTGTATCTCGTCTTTATTCCAGAATGTATCCCAAACTGTATCCCGGACTGTATCCCCGATTGTATCTGGGAGTGTTTCCCAGAATTTATCCCGGATTGTATCCAGGATTGTATACTGGACTGTATCCCGGATTGTATCCCGGTCTGTATCCCGGACTGTATCCATGACTGTAACCCGATATGTGTCACTGAATGTATCCCGGACTATATCCCGGATTCTATCCCGGCCTGTATCCTGGACTGTATCCCGTTATGTATCCCGGACTGTATCCTGGAATCTATCTTGGACTGTATCCAGGATTGTATCCTGGACTGTATCGCGGACTGTATCTCGGACTATATCCCAGACTGTATTCCGGACTGTATCCCCGATTGTATCCCGGACTATATCCCGGACCGTATCTCGGTCTCTATCCCGGACTGTATCCCAGACTGTATCCCGGACTGTATCCCAGATTATAACCTGGCTTGTATCCCGGACTGTACCCCGGACTGCATCCATGACTGTATCCTGGTATGTGTCCCTGAATGTGTCCCGGACTGTATCCCGGATTCTATCCCCGCCTGTATCCTGGACTGTATCCCGGTATGTATCCCGCACTGTATCCTGGAATCTATCCTGGACTGTATCCCGGATTGTATCCTGGACTGTATCGCGGACTGTATCTCGGACTATATCCCAGACTGTATTCCGGTCTGTATCCCCGATTGTATCCCGGACTATATCCCGGACTGTATCTCGGTCTCTATCCCGGACTGTATCCCAGACTGTATCCCGGACTGTATCCCGGATTGTAACCTGGGTTGTGTCCCGGACTGTATCCCGGACCGTATCTTGGTCTCTATCCCGGACTGTATCCCAGACTGTATCGCGGGCTGTATCCCGGATTGTAACTCGGACTGTATCCTGGACTGTATCTCGGTCTCTATCCCGGAATGTATCCCGGACTATATCCCGGACTGTATCTTGGATTGTAACCTGGCTTGTATGCCGGACTGCATCGCAGATTGTATCTCGGACTGTATCTCGTCTTTATTCCGGAATGTATCCCAGACTGTATCCCGGACTGTACCCCGATTGTATCTGGAAGTGTTTCCCAGACTTTATCCCGGATTGTATCCAGGATTGTATACCGGACTGTATCCCAGACTGTATCTCGGACTATATCCCGGACTGTATCCCAGACAGTATCCCCGATTGTATCCCGGAATTTATCCCGGATCCCGGACCGTATCTCAGTCTCTATCCCGGACTGTATCCCAGACTGTATCCCGGACTGTATCCCGGATTGTAACCTGGCTTGTATCCCGGACTGTACCCCGGACTGTATCCATGACTGTATCCTTGTATGTGTCCCTGAATATATCCCGGACTGTATCCCGGATTCTATCCCGGCCTGTATCCTGGACTGTATCCCGGTATGTATCCCGGACTGTATCCTGGAATCTATCCTGGACTGTATCCCGGATTGTATCCTGGACTGTATCGCGGACTGTATCTCGGACTATATCCCAGACTGTATCGCGGGCTGTATCCCCGATTGTAACCCGGACTGTATCCTCGACCGTATCTCGGTCTCTATCCCGGACTGTATCCCAGACTGTATCCCGGACTGTATCTCGGATTGTAACCTGGCTTGTATGCCGGACTGCATCGTAGATTGTATCTCGGACTGTATCTCGTCTTTATTCCAGAATGTATCCCACACTGTATCCCGGACTGTATCCCCGATTGTATCTGGGAGTGTTTCCCAGAATTTATCCCGGATTGTATCCAGGATTGTATGCTGGACTGTATCCCGGATTGTATCCCGGTCTGTATCCCGGACTGTATCCATGACTGTATCCCGATATGTGTCACTGAATGTATCCCGGACTATATCCCGGACCGTATCTCGGTCTCTATCCCGGACTGTATCCCAGACTGTATCCCGGACTGTATCCCAGATTATAACCTGGCTTGTATCCCGGACTGTACCCCGGACTGTATCCATGACTGTATCCTGGTATGTGTCCCTGAATGTGTCCCGGACTGTATCCCGGATTCTATCCCCGCCTGTATCCTGGACTGTATCCCGGTATGTATCCCGCACTGTATCCTGGAATCTATCCTGGACTGTATCCCGGATTGTATCCTGGACTGTATCGCGGACTGTATCTCGGACTATATCCCAGACTGTATTCCGGTCTGTATCCCCGATTGTATCCCGGACTATATCCCGGACTGTATCTCGGTCTCTATCCCGGACTGTATCCCAGACTGTATCCCGGACTGTATCCTGGATTGTAACCTGGGTTGTGTCCCGGACTGTATCCCGGACCGTATCTTGGTCTCTATCCCGGACTGTATCCCAGACTGTATCGCGGGCTGTATCCCGGATTGTAACCCGGACTGTATCCTGGACTGTATCTCGGTCTCTATCCCGGACTGTATCCCGGACTATATCCCGGACTGTATCTTGGATTGTAACCTGGCTTGTATGCCGGACTGCATCGCAGATTGTATCTCGGACTGTATCTCGTCTTTATTCCGGAATGTATCCCAGACTGTACCCCGATTGTATCTGGAAGTGTTTCCCAGACTTTATCCCGGATTGTATCCAGGATTGTATACCGGACTGTATCCCAGACTGTATCTCGGACTATATCCCGGACTGTATCCCAGACAGTATCCCCGATTGTATCCCAGAATTTATCCCGATCCCGGACCGTATCTCGGTCTCTATCCCGGACTGTATCCCAGACTGTATCACGGACTGTATCCCGGATTGTAACCTGGCTTGTATCCCGGACTGTACCCCGGACTGTATCCATGACTGTATCCTTGTATGTGTCCCTGAATGTATCCCGGACTGTATCCCGGATTCTATCCCGGCCTGTATCCTGGACTGTATCCCGGTATGTATCCCGGACTGTATCCTGGAATCTATCCTGGACTGTATCCCGGATTGTATCCTGGACTGTATCGCGGACTGTATCTCGGACTATATCCCAGACTGTATTCCGGACTATATCCCCGATTGTATCCCGGACTATATCCCGGACCGTATCTCGGTCTCTATCCCGGACTGTATCCCAGACTGTATCCCGGACTGTATCTCGGATTGTAACCTGGCTTGTATGCCGGACTGCATCGTAGATTGTATCTCGGACTGTATCTCATCTTTATTCCAGAATGTATCCCAGACTGTATCCCGGACTGTATCCCCGATTGTATCTGGGAGTGTTTCCCAGAATTTATCCCGGATTGTATCCAGGATTGTATACTGGAGTGTATCCCGGATTGTATCCCGGTCTGTATCCCGGACTGTATCCATGACTGTAACCCGATATGTGTCACTGAATGTATCCCGGACTATATCCCGGATTCTATCCCGGCCTGTATCCTGGACTGTATCCCGTTATGTATCCCGGACTGTATCCTGGAATCTATCTTGGACTGTATCCAGGATTGTATCCTGGACTGTATCGCGGACTGTATCTCGGACTATATCCCAGACTGTATTCCGGACTGTATCCCCGATTGTATCCCGGACTATATCCCGGACCGTATCTCGGTCTCTATCCCGGACTGTATCCCAGACTGTATCCCGGACTGTATCCCAGATTATAACCTGGCTTGTATCCCGGACTGTACCCCGGACTGTATCCATGACTGTATCCTGGTATGTGTCCCTGAATGTGTCCCGGACTGTATCCCGGATTCTATCCCCGCCTGTATCCTGGACTGTATCCCGGTATGTATCCCGCACTGTATCCTGGAATCTATCCTGGACTGTATCCCGGATTGTATCCTGGACTGTATCGCGGACTGTATCTCGGACTATATCCCAGACTGTATTCCGGTCTGTATCCCCGATTGTATCCCGGACTATATCCCGGACTGTATCTCAGTCTCTATCCCGGACTGTATCCCAGACTGTATCGCGGGCTGTATCCCGGATTGTAACCCGGACTGTATCCTCGACCGTATCTCGGTCTCTATCCCGGACTGTATCTCAGACTGTATCCCGGACTGTATCTCGGATTGTAACCTGGCTTGTATGCCGGACTGCATCGTAGATTGTATCTCGGACTGTATCTCGTCTTTATTCCAGAATGTATCCCACACTGTATCCCGGACTGTATCCCCGATTGTATCTGGGAGTGTTTCCCGGAATTTATCCCGGATTGTATCCAGGATTGTATACTGGACTGTATCCCGGATTGTATCCCGGTCTGTATCCCGGAATGTATCCATGACTGTAACCCGATATGTGTCACTGAATGTATCCCGGACTATATCCCGGACCGTATCTCGGTCTCTATCCCGGACTGTATCCCAGACTGTATCCCGGACTGTATCCCAGATTATAACCTGGCTTGTATCCCGGACTGTACCCCGGACTGTATCCATGACTGTATCCTGGTATGTGTCCCTGAATGTGTCCCGGACTGTATCCCGGATTCTATCCCCGCCTGTATCCTGGACTGTATCCCGGTATGTATCCCGCACTGTATCCTGGAATCTATCCTGGACTGTATCCCGGATTGTATCCTGGACTGTATCGCGGACTGTATCTCGGACTATATCCCAGACTGTATTCCGGTCTGTATCCCCGATTGTATCCCGGACTATATCCCGGACTGTATCTCGGTCTCTATCCCGGACTGTATCCCAGACTGTATCCCGGACTGTATCCTGGATTGTAACCTGGGTTGTGTCCCGGACTGTATCCCGGACCGTATCTTGGTCTCTATCCCGGACTGTATCCCAGACTGTATCGCGGGCTGTATCCCGGATTGTAACCCGGACTGTATCCTGGACTGTATCTCGGTCTCTATCCCGGACTGTATCCCGGACTATATCCCGGACTGTATCTTGGATTGTAACCTGGCTTGTATGCCGGACTGCATCGCAGATTGTATCTCGGACTGTATCTTGTCTTTATTCCGGAATGTATCCCAGACTGTATCCCGGACTGTAACCCGATTGTATCTGGAAGTGTTTCCCAGACTTTATCCCGGATTGTATCCAGGATTGTATACCGGACTGTATCCCAGACTGTATCTCGGACTATATCCCGGACTGTATCCCAGACAGTATCCCCGATTGTATTCCGGAATTTATCCCGGATCCCGGACCGTATCTCGGTCTCTATCCCGGACTGTATCCCAGACTGTATCCCGGACTGTATCCCGGATTGTAACTTGGCTTGTATCCCGGACTGTACCCCGGGCTGTATCCATGACTGTATCCTTGTATGTGTCCCTGAATGTATCCCGGACTGTATCCCGGATTCTATCCCGGCCTGTATCCTGGACTGTATCCCGGTATGTATCCCGGACTGTATCCTGGAATCTATCCTGGACTGTATCCCGGATTGTATCCTGGACTGTATCGCGGACTGTATCTCGGACTATATCCCAGACTGTATTCCGGACTGTATCCCCGATTGTATCCCGGACTATATCCCGGACCGTATCTCGGTCTCTATCCCGGACTGTATCCCAGACTGTATCCCGGACTGTATCTCGGATTGTAACCTGGCTTGTATGCCGGACTGCATCGTAGATTGTATCTCGGACTGTATCTCGTCTTTATTCCAGAATGTATCCCAGACTGTATCCCGGACTGTATCCCCGATTGTATCTGGGAGTGTTTCCCAGAATTTATCCCGGATTGTATCCAGGATTGTATACTGGACTGTATCCCGGATTGTATCCCGGTCTGTATCCCGGACTGTATCCATGACTGTAACCCGATATGTGTCACTGAATGTATCCCGGACTATATCCCGGATTCTATCCCGGCCTGTATCCTGGACTGTATCCCGTTATGTATCCCGGACTGTATCCTGGAATCTATCTTTGACTGTATCCAGGATTGTATCCTGGACTGTATCGCGGACTGTATCTCGGACTATATCCCAGACTGTATTCCGGACTTTATCCACGATTGTATCCCGGACTATATCCCGGACCGTATCTCGGTCTCTATCCCGGACTGTATCCCAGACTGTATCCCGGACTGTATCCCAGATTATAACCTGGCTTGTATCCCGGACTGTACCCCGGACTGTATCCATGACTGTATCCTGGTATGTGTCCCTGAATGTGACCCGGACTGTATCCCGGATTCTATCCCCGCCTGTATCCTGGACTGTATCCCGGTATGTATCCTGCACTGTATCCTGGAATCTATCCTGGACTGTATCCCGGATTGTATTCTGGACTGTATCGCGGACTGTATCTCGGACTATATCCCAGACTGTATTCCGGTCTGTCTCCCCGATTGTATCCCGGACTATATCCCGGACTGTATTTCGGTCTCTATCCCGGACTGTATCCCAGACTGTATCCCGGACTGTATCCCGGATTGTAACCTGGGTTGTGTCCCGGACTGTATCCTGGACCGTATCTTGGTCTCTATCCCGGACTGTATCCCAGACTGTATCGCGGGCTGTATCCCGGATTGTAACCCGGACTGTATCCTGGACTGTATCTCGGTCTCTATCCCGGACTGTATCCCGGACTATACCCCGGACTGTATCTTGGATTGTAACCTGGCTTGTATGCCGGACTGCATCGCAGATTGTATCTCGGACTGTATCTCGTCTTTATTCCGGAATGTATCCCAGACTGTATCCCGGACTGTACCCCGATTGTATCTGGAAGTGTTTCCCAGACTTTATCCCGGATAGATCCCGGATTGTATACCGGTCTGTATCCCGGACTGTATCCATGACTGTATCCCGATATGTGTCCCTGAATGTATCCCGGACTGTATCCTGGATTCTATCCCGGCCTGTATCCTGGACTGTATCCCGATATGTATCCCAGACTGTATCCTGGAATCTATCCTGGACTGTATCCCGGATTGTATCCTGGACTGTATAGCGGAGTGTATCCATGACTGTATCCCGATATGTATCCCCGATTGTATCCCGGAATATATCCCGGATCCCGGACCGTATCTCGGACTCTATACCGGACTCTATCCCAGACTGTATCCCGGACTGTATCCCGGATTGTAACCTGACTTGTATCCCGGACTGTATCCCAGACCATATCTCAGTCTCTATCCCGGACTGTATCCAGGAATGTATCCAGGACTGTATCCCGGAGTGTAACCTGGCTTGTATGCCGGACTACATCGCAGATTGTATCCCGGACTGTATCTCGTCTTTATTCCGGAATGTATCCCAGACTGTATCCTGGAATGTGTCCCAATCTGTATCCCGTACTGTATCCCACACTGTATCTCGGACTGTAACCTTGACTGTATCCTGGACTGTATTCCAGAATGTATCCCGGATTGTATCCCAGATTGTATCCCGGATTGTATCCCGGATTGTATCTGGGAGTCTTTCCCAGACTTTTTCCCAGATTGTATCCCGGATTGTATACCGGACTGTATCCCGCATTGTATCCCGGTCAGTATCCCGAACTGTATCCATGACTGTATCCCGGTATGTGTCCCTGAATGTATCCCGGACTGTATCCCGGATTCTATCCCGGCATGTATCCTGGACTGTATCCTGGTATGTATCCCGGACTGTATCCTGGACTGTATCCCAGATTGTATCCCAGACCCTATCCTGGACTGTATCCCGGACTGTATATTGTACTGTATCCCGGACTGTATCCCGAATTGTATCCAGACTGTATCCCGGAATGTATCCCGGTCTGTATCCCGGACTGTGTCCCAGACTGTATCCCGGATTGTATCCTGGACTGTATCTGGACTGTATCTCGGACTATATCCTGGACTGTATCCCGGACTGTATCCCCGATTGTATCCCGGAATATATCCCGGAGCCCGGACCGGATCTCGGTCTCTATCCCGGACTGTATCCCAGACTGTATCCCGGACTGTATCCCTGATTGTAACCTGGCTTGTATCCCGGACTGTATCCCGAACCGTATCTCGGTCTCTATCCCGGACTGTATCCCAGACTGTATCCCGGATTGGAAACTGGCTTGTATGCCGGACTGCATCGCAGATTGTATCCTGGACTGTATCTCGTCTTTATTCCGGAATGTATCCCAGACTGTATCCTGGACTGTATCCTGGAATGTGTCCCGGTCTGTATCCCGTACTGTATCCCAGATTGTATATCGGACTGTATCCTCGACTGTATCCTGGATTGTGTTCCAGAATGTATCCTGGACTGTATCCCGGATTGTATCCTGTATTGTATCCCAGGCTCTCTCCCGGATTATATCCTGGACTGTATCCCGGAATTTGTCCCGGACTGTATCCCGGTATGTGTCCCGGATTATATCCCAAAATGTATCCCGGACAGTATCCTGTATTGCATTCTGGACTGTATCCCGGATTGTATCCCTGACTGTATCCTGTACTGTATCCCGACTGTATCCCTGACTGTATCCCAGATTGTATCCTGGATTGTATCGCTGATTGTATCCCAGACTGTATCCCAGACTGTATCCCGGACTGTATCTTGGTTTGTATCCCGGACTGTATCCCGGTCTATATCCCGGAATGTGTCCTGGATTATATCCCAAAATGTGTCCCGGACTGTTTCCCAGACTGTATCCCAAATTGTATCCCGGATTTTATCCTGGACTGTATCCCGGATTGTATCCCGGACTGTATCACGGGCCGTATCCCGGTTTGTATCCCAGAATCTATCCCAGACTGTATCCCGGACTGTTTTCCGGATTGTGTCCAGAATTGTAGCCTGTACTGTATCCCGGATTGTATCTCGGATTGTATCCCAGACTCTATCCCGGATTGTATCCCGGTCTGTATCCCGGACTGTAGCCATGACTGTATCCTGGTATGTGTCCCTGAATGTATCCCGGACTGTATCCCGGATTGGAAACTGGCTTGTATGTATCCCGGCCTGTATCCTGGACTGTATCCCGATATGTATCCCAGACTGTATCCTGGAATCTATCCTGGACTGTATCCCGGATTGTATCCTGGACTGCATCGCGGAGTGTATCCAGGACTGTATCCCGATATGTATCCTTGATTGTATCCCGGAATATATCCTGGATCCCGGACCGTATCTCGGACTCTATCCCAGAGTGTATCCCGGACTGTATCCCGGAGTGTAACCTGGCTTGTATGCCGGACTACATCGCAGATTGTATCCCGGACTGTATCTCGTCTTTATTCCGGAATGTATCCCAGACTGTATCCTGGACTGTATCCTGGAATGTGTCCCGGTCTGTATCCCGTACTGTATCCCACACTGTATCTCGGACTGTATCCATGACTGTATCCTGGACTGTATTCCAGAATGTATCCCGGATTGTATCCCGGATTGTATCCCAGACTGTATCCCGGATTGTATCTGGGAGTCTTTCCCAGACTTTTTCCCAGATTGTATCCCGGATTGTATACCGGACTGTATCCCGCATTGTATCCCGGTCAGTATCCCGGACTGTATCCCGGTATGTGTCCCTGAATGTATCCCAGACTGTATCCCGGATTCTATCCCGGCATGTGTCCTGGACTGTATCTAGGTATGTATCCCGGACTGTATCCTGGACTGTATCCTAGATTGTATCCCAGACCGTATCCTGGACTGTATCCCGGACTGTATATTGTACTGTATCCCGGACTGTATCCCGGATTGTATCCAGACTGTATCCCGGAATGTATCCCGGCCTGTATCCCAGACTGTGTCCCAGACTGTATCCCGGATTGTATCCTGGACTGTATCTGGACTGTATCTCGGACTATATCCTGGACTGTATCCCGGACTGTATCCCCGATTGTATCCCGGAATATATCCCGGAGCCCGGACCGGATCTCGATCTCTATCCCGGACTGTATCCCAGACTGTATCCCGGACTGTATCCCTGATTGTAACCTGGCTTGTATCCCGGACTGTATCCCGGACCGTATCTCGGTCTCTATCCCGGACTGTATCCCAGACTGTATCCCGGATTGGAAACTGGCTTGTATGCCGGACTGCATCGCAGATTGTATCCCGGACTGTATCTCGTCTTTATTCCGGAATGTATCCCAGACTGTATCCTGGACTGTATCCTGGAATGTGTCCCGGTCTGTATCCCGTACTGTATCCCAGACTGTATATCGGACTGTATCCTCGACTGTATCCTGGATTGTATTCCAGAATGTATCCCGGACTGTATCCCGGATTGTATCCTGTATTGTAACCCAGGCTCTCTCCCGGATTATATCCTGGACTGTATCCCGGAATTTGTCCCGGACTGTATCCCGGTATGTATCCCGGATTATATCCCAAAATGTATCCCGGACAGTATCCTGTACTGCATTCTGGACTTTATCCCGATTGTATCCCTGACTGTATCCTGGACTGTATCCCGACTGTATCCCTGACTGTATCCCAGATTGTATCCTGGATTGTATCGCTGATTGTATCCCAGACTGTATCCCAGACTGTATACCGGACTGTATCTTGGTTTGTATCCCGGACTGTATCCCGGTCTATATCCCGGAATGTGTCCTGGATTATATCACGAAATGTATCCCGGACTGTATCCCGGACTGTTTGCCAGACTGTATCCCAAATTATATCCCGGATTTTATCCTGGACGGTATCCCGGACTGTATCCCGGATTGTATCCCGGACTGTATCCCGGACTGTATCCTGGATTGTATCCTGGATTGTATCCCATACTGTATCACGGACTGTATCCCGGACTGTATTCCAGAATGTATTACGGACAGCTCACCGGAATGTATCCCGGACTGTATCCTTGTCTGTATCCCGGATTGTATTCTGGAATGTATCGCGGACTGTATCCTTGACTGTATCCCGGGTTGTACCCCGGAATGTATCCCGGACTGTATCACAGATTGTATCCCAGAGTGAATCCCGGAATGTATTCCGGATTGTATCCCGGACTGTATCACGGGCCGTATCCCGGTTTGTATCCCAGAATCTATCCCGGACTGTATCCCGGACTGTTTTCCGGATTGTGTCCAGAATTGTAGCCTGTACTGTATCCTGGATTGTATCTCAGATTGTATCCCAGACTCTATCCCGGATTGTATCCCGGTCTGTATCCCGGACTGTAGCCATGACTGTATCCTGGTATGTGTCCCTGAATGTATCCCGGACTGTATCCCGGATTCTATCCCGCAATGTGTCAGGGACTGTATCGCAGAATGTATCCCGGACTGTATCCCAGATTGTATCCCAGACCGTATCCTGGACTGTATCCCGGACTGTATACTGTACTGTAGCCCGGACTGTATCCCGGATTCTATCCCGGCATGTATCCTGGTCTGTATCCCGGTATGTATCCCGGACTGCATCCGGTAAGCTATCCTGGACTGTACCCGGACTGAATCCCGCAATGTGTCAGGAACTGTATCCCAGAATGTATCCCGGACTGTATCCCGGACTGTATCCCAGATTGTATCCCAGACCGTATCCTGGACTGTATCCCGGACTGTATGCTGTACTGTATCCCGGACTGTATCCTGGATTGTATCCAGACTGTTTCCCGGAATGCATCCTGGTCTGTATCCCGGACTGTATCCCAGACTGTATCCCGGATTGTATCCTGGACTGTATCCCGGACTGTATCTCGGACTATATCCCGGACTGTACCTCAGACTGTACGCCCGATTGTATCCCGGAATTTAGCCCGGATACCGGACCGGATCTCGGTCTCTATCCCGGACTGTATCCCAGACTGTATCCCAGACTGTATCCCGGATTGTAACCTGGCTTGTATCCCGGACTGTATCTTGGATTGTAACCTGGCTTGTATGCCGGACTGCATCGCAGATTGTATCTCGGACTGTATCTCGTCTTTATTCCGGAATGTATCCCAGACTGTATCCCGGACTGTATCCCCGATTGTATCTGGGAGTGTTACCCAGACTTTATCCCGGATTGTATCCAGGATTGTATACCGGACTGTATCCCGGATTGTATCCCGGTCTGTATCCCGGACTGTATCCATGACTGTATCCCGATATGTGTCCCTGAATGTATCCCGGACTGTATACCGGATTCTATCCCGGCCTGTATCCTGGACTGTATCCCGGTATGTATCCCGGACTGTATCCTGGAATCTATCTTGGACTGTATCCCGCATTGTATCCTGGACTGTATCGCGGACTGTATCTCGGACTATATCCCAGACTGTATTCCGGACTGTATCCTCGATTGTATCCCGGACTATATCCCGGACCGTATCTCGGTCTCTATCCCGGACTGTATCTCAGACTGTATACCGGACTGTATCCCGGATTGTAACCTGGGTTGTATCCCGGACTGTATCCCGGACCGTATCTTGGTCTCTATCCCGGACTGTATCCCAGACTGTATCGCGGGCTGTATCCCGGATTGTAACCCGGACTGTATTCTGGACTGTATCTCGGTCTCTATCCCGGACTGTATCCCAGATTATATCCCCAACTGTATTTTGGATTGTAACCTGGCTTGTATGCCGGACTGCATCGCAGATTGTATCTCGGACTGTATCTCGTCTTTATTCCGGAATGTATCCCAGACTGTATCCCTGACTGTATCCCGGACTGTATCCATGACTGTACCCCGATATGTGTCCCTGAATGTATCCCGGACTGTATCCCGGATTCTATCCCAGCATGTATCCTGGACTGTATCCCGCTATGTATCCCGGACTGTATCCTGGAATCTATCCTGGACTGTATCCCTGTTTGTATTCTGGACTGTATCCCGGACTGTATCCCGGACTGTATCCCCGATTGTATCCCGGAATATATCCCGGACCCCGGACCGTATCTCGGACTCTATCCCGGACTCTATCCCAGAATGTATCCCGGACTGTATCCCGGAGTGTAACCTGGCTTGTATCCCGGACTGTATCCCAGACCGTATCTCGGTTTCTATCCCGGACTGTATACAGACTGTATCCCGGACTGTATCCCGGAGTGTAACCTGGCTTGTATGCCGGACTGCATCGCAGATTGTATCCCGGACTGTATCTCGTCTTTATTCCGGAATGTATCCCTGACTGTATCCTGAACTGTATCTTGGAATGTGCCCCGGTCTGTATCCCGTACTATATCCCAGACTGTATCTCGGACTGTATCCTTGACTGTATCCTGGACTGTATTCCAGAATGTATCCCGGATTGTATCCCGGACTGTATCCCGGATTGTATCTGGGAGTCTTTCCCAGACTTTTTCCCAGATTGTATCCCGGATTGTATACCGGACTGTATCCCGCATTGTATCCCGGTCAGTATCCCAGACTGTATCCATGACTGTATCCCGGTATGTGACCCTGAATGTATCCCGGACTGTATCCCGGATTCTATCCCGGCATGTATCCTGGACTGTATCCCGGTATGTATCCCGGACTGTATCCTGGACTGTATCCCGGATTGTATCCCAGACCGTATCCTGGACTGTATCCCGGACTGTATACTGTACTGTATCCCGGACTGTATCCCGGATTGTATCCAGACTGTATCCCGGAATGTATCCCAGTCTGTATCCCAGACTGTATCCCAGACTGTATCCCGGATTGTATCCTGGACTTTATCGCGGACTGTATCTCGGACTATATCCTGGACTGTATCCCGTACTGTATCCCCGATTGTATCCCGGAATATATCCCGGAGCCCGGACCGGATCTCGGTCTCTATCCCGGACTGTATCCCAGACTGTATCCCGGACTGTATCCCTGATTGCAACCTGGCTTGTATCCCGGACTGTATCCCCGACTGTATCTCGGTCTCTATCCCGGACTGTATCACAGACTGTATCCCGGATTCGATACTGGCTTGTATGCCGGACTGCATCGCAGATTGTATCCCGGACTTTATCTCGTCTTTATTCCGGAATGTATCCCAGACTGTATCCTGGACTGTATCCTAGAATGTATCCCGGTCTGTATCCCGGACTGGAGCCCAGACTGGATCCCGGATTGTATCCTGGACAGTATCGCGGACTGTATCTCGGACAATATCCTGGACTGTATCCCGGACTGTATCCCCGATTGTATCCCGGAATAAATCCCGGAGCCCGGACCGGATCTCGGTCTCTATCCCGGACATGTATCCCAGACTGTATCCCGGACTGTATCCCTGATTGTAACCTGGCTTGTATCCCGGACTGTACCCCGGACTGTATCCATTACTGTATCCTGATATGTGTCCCTGAATGTATCCCGGACTGTATCCCGGATTCCATCCCGGCCTGTATCCTGGACTGTATCCCGGTATGTATCGCGGACTGTATCCTGGAATCTATCCTGGACTGTATCCCGGATTGTATCCTGGACTGTATCGCGGACTGTATCTCGGACTATATCCCAGACTGTATTCCGGACTGTATCCCCGATTGTATCCCGGACTATATCCCGGACCGTATCTCGGTCTCTATCCCGGAATGTATCCCAGACTGTATCCCGGACTGTATCCCGGATTGTAACCTGGGTTGTATCCCGGACTGTATCCTGGACCGTATCTTGGTCTCTATCCCGGACTGTATCCCAGACTGTATCGCGGGCTGTATCCCGGATTGTAACCCGGACTGTATCCTGGACTGTATCTCGGTCTCTATCCCGGACTGTATCCCAGACTGTATCCCGGACTGTATCCCGGATTGTAACCTGGGTTGTATCCCGGACTGTATCCCGGACCGTATCTTGGTCTCTATCCCGGACTATATCCCAGACTGTATCGTGGGCTGTATCCCGGATTGTATCCTGTATTGTATCGCAGGCTCTCTCCCGGATTATATCCTGGACTGTATCCCGGAATTTGTCCCGGACTGTATCCCGGTATGTGTCCCGGATTATATCCCAAAATGTATCCCGGACAGTATCCTGTACTGCATTCTGAACTGTATCCCGGATTGTATCCCTGACTGTATCCTGGACTGTATCCCGACTGTATTCCTGACTGTATCCCAGATTGTATCCTGGATTGTATCGCTGATTGTATCCCAGACTGTATCCCAGACTGTATCCCGGCCTGTATCTTGGTTTGTATCCCAGACTGTATCCCGGTCTGTATCCCGGAATGTGTCCTGGATTATATCCCAAAATGGATCCCGGACTGTATCCCGGACTGTTTCCCAGACTGTATCCCGGACTGTATCCCGGATTATAACCTGGCTTGTATCCCGGACTGTACCCCGGACTGTATCCATTACTGTATCCTGATATGTGTCCCTGAATGTATCCCGGACTGTATCCCGGATTCCATCCCGGCCTGTATCCTGGACTGTATCCCGGTATGTATCGCGGACTGTATCCTGGAATCTATCCTGGACTGTATCCCGGATTGTATCCTGGACTGTATCGCGGACTGTATCTCGGACTATATCCCAGACTATATTCCGGACTGTATCCCCGATTGTATCCCGGACTATATCCCGGACCGTATCTCGGTCTCTATCCCGGAATGTATCCCAGACTGTATCCCGGACTGTATCCCGGATTGTAACCTGGGTTGTATCCCGGACTGTATCCCGGACCGTATCTTGGTCTCTATCCCGGACTGTATCCCAGACTGTATCGCGGGCTGTATCCCGGATTGTAACCCGGACTGTATCCTGGACTGTATCTCGGTCTCTATCCCGGACTGTATCCCAGACTGTATCCCGGACTGTATCTCGGATTGTAACCTGGCTTGTATGCCGGACTGCATCGTAGATTGTATCTCGGACTGTATCTCGTCTTTAATCCGGAATGTATCCCAGACTGTATCCCGGACTGTATCCCCGATTGTATCTGGGAGTGTTTCCCAGACTTTATCCCGGATTGTATCCAGGATTGTATACTGGACTGTATCCCGGATTGTTTCCCGGTCTGTTTCCCGGACTGTATCCATGACTGTATCCCGATATGTGTCCCTGAATGTATCCCGGACTGTATCCCGGATTCTATCCCGGCCTGTAACCTGGACTGTATCCCGGTATGTATCCCGGATTGTATCCTGGAATCTATCCTGGACTGTATCGCGGACTGTATCTCGGACTATATCCCAGACTGTATTCCGGACTGTATCCCCGATTGTAGCCCAGACTATATCCCGGACCGTATCTCGGTCTCTATCCCGGACTGTATCCCAGACTGTATCCCGGACTGTATCCCGGATTATAACCTGGCTTGTATCCCGGACTGTACCCCGGACTGTATCCATGACTGTATCCTGGAATGTGTCCCTGAATGTGTCCCGGACTGTATCCCGGATTCTATCCCGGCCTGTATCCTGGACTGTATCCCGGTATGTATCCCGGACTGTACCCTGGAATCTATCCTGGACTGTATCCTGGATTGTATCCTGGACTGTATCGCGGACTGTATCTCGGACTATATCCCAGACTGTATTCCGGACTGTATCCCCGATTGTATCCCGGACTATATCCCGGACCGTATCTCGGTCTCTATCCCGGACTGTATCCCAGACTGTATCCCGGACTGTATCCCGGATTGTAACCTGGGTTGTATCCCGGACTGTATCCCGGACCGTATCTTGGTCTCTATCCCGGACTATATCCCAGACTGTATCGCGGGCTGTATCCCGGATTGTATCCTGTATTGTATCGCAGGCTCTCTCCCGGATTATATCCTGGACTGTATCCCGGAATTTGTCCCGGACTGTATCCCGGTATGTGTCCCGGATTATATCCCAAAATGTATCCCGGACAGTATCCTGTACTGCATTCTGGACTGTATCCCGGATTGTATACCTGACTGTATCCTGGACTGTATCCCGGACTGTATCCCAGATTGTATCCTGGATTGTATCGCTGATTGTATCCCAGACTGTATCCCAGACTGTATCCCAGACTGTATCTTGGTCTGTATCCCAGACTGTATCCCGGTCTGTATCCCGGAATGTGTCCCGGATTATATCCCAAAATGTATCCCGGACTGTATCCCGGACTGTTTCCCAGACTGTATCCCAAATTGAATCCCGGATTTTATCCTGGACTGTATCCCGGACCGTATCCCGGACTTTATCCCGGACTGTATCCTGGATTGTATCCCATACTGTATCCCGGACTGTATCCCGAACTGTATTCCAGAATGTATTACGGACAGCACACCGGAATGTATCCCGGACTGTATTCCGGACTGTATCCCGGATTGTATTCTGGAATGTATCGTGGACTGTATCCTTGACTGTATCCCGGGTTGTATCCCGGACTGTATCACAGATTGTATCCCAGAGTGAATCCCGGAATGTATTCCGGATTGCATCCCGGACTGTATGACGGATTGTATCCTGTATTGTATCCCAGGTTCTCTCCTGGATTATATCCTGGACTGTATCCCGGAATTTGTCCCGGACTGTATCCCGGTATGTGTCCCGGATTATATCCCAAAATGTATCCCGGACAGTATCCTGTACTGCATTCTGGACTGTATCCCGGATTGTATACCTGACTGTATCCTGGACTGTATCCCGGACTGTATCCCAGATTGTATCCTGGATTGTATCGCTGATTGTATCCCAGACTGTATCCCAGACTGTATCCCAGACTGTATCTTGGTCTGTATCCCAGACTGTATCCCGGTCTGTATCCCGGAATGTGTCCCGGATTATATCCCAAAATGTATCCCGGACTGTATCCCGGACTGTTTCCCAGACTGTATCCCAAATTGAATCCCGGATTTTATCCTGGACTGTATCCCGGACCGTATCCCGGACTTTATCCCGGACTGTATCCTGGATTGTATCCCATACTGTATCACGGACTGTATCCCGAACTGTATTCCAGAATGTATTACGGACAGCACACCGGAATGTATCCCGGACTGTATTCCGGACTGTATCCCGGATTGTATTCTGGAATGTATCGTGGACTGTATCCTTGACTGTATCCCGGGTTGTATCCCGGACTGTATCACAGATTGTATCCCAGAGTGAATCCCGGAATGTATTCCGGATTGCATCCCGGACTGTATCCCGGATTGTTTTCCAGATTGTGTCCAGGATTGTAGCCTGTACTGTATCCCGGATTATATCTCGGATTGTATCCCAGACTCTATCCCGGATTGTATCCCGGTATGTGTCCCTGAATGTATCCCGGACTGTATCCCGGATTCTATCCCGGCATGTATCCTGGACTGTATCCCGGTATGTATCCTGGACTGTATCTTGGAATCTATCCTGGACTGTATCCCGGACTGTATCCCGCAATGTGTCAGGAACTGTATCCCAGAATCTATCCCGGACTGTATCCCGGACTGTATCCCAGATTTTTCCCAGACCGTATCCTGGACTGTATCCCGGACTGTATGCTGTACTGTATCCCGGGTTGTACCCCGGAATGTATCCCGGACTGTATCACAGATTGTATCCCAGAGTGAATCCCGGAATGTATTCCGGATTGTATCCCGGACTGTATCACGGGCCGTATCCCGGTTTGTATCCCAGAATCTATCCCGGACTGTATCCCGGACTGTTTTCCGGATTGTGTCCAGAATTGTAGCCTGTACTGTATCCTGGATTGTATCTCAGATTGTATCCCAGACTCTATCCCGGATTGTATCCCGGTCTGTATCCCGGACTGTAGCCATGACTGTATCCTGGTATGTGTCCCTGAATGTATCCCGGACTGTATCCCGGATTCTATCCCGCAATGTGTCAGGGACTGTATCGCAGAATGTATCCCGGACTGTATCCCAGATTGTATCCCAGACCGTATCCTGGACTGTATCCCGGACTGTATACTGTACTGTAGCCCGGACTGTATCCCGGATTCTATCCCGGCATGTATCCTGGTCTGTATCCCGGTATGTATCCCGGACTGCATCCGGTAAGCTATCCTGGACTGTACCCGGACTGAATCCCGCAATGTGTCAGGAACTGTATCCCAGAATGTATCCCGGACTGTATCCCGGACTGTATCCCAGATTGTATCCCAGACCGTATCCTGGACTGTATCCCGGACTGTATGCTGTACTGTATCCCGGACTGTATCCTGGATTGTATCCAGACTGTTTCCCGGAATGCATCCTGGTCTGTATCCCGGACTGTATCCCAGACTGTATCCCGGATTGTATCCTGGACTGTATCCCGGACTGTATCTCGGACTATATCCCGGACTGTACCTCAGACTGTACGCCCGATTGTATCCCGGAATTTAGCCCGGATACCGGACCGGATCTCGGTCTCTATCCCGGACTGTATCCCAGACTGTATCCCAGACTGTATCCCGGATTGTAACCTGGCTTGTATCCCGGACTGTATCTTGGATTGTAACCTGGCTTGTATGCCGGACTGCATCGCAGATTGTATCTCGGACTGTATCTCGTCTTTATTCCGGAATGTATCCCAGACTGTATCCCGGACTGTATCCCCGATTGTATCTGGGAGTGTTACCCAGACTTTATCCCGGATTGTATCCAGGATTGTATACCGGACTGTATCCCGGATTGTATCCCGGTCTGTATCCCGGACTGTATCCATGACTGTATCCCGATATGTGTCCCTGAATGTATCCCGGACTGTATACCGGATTCTATCCCGGCCTGTATCCTGGACTGTATCCCGGTATGTATCCCGGACTGTATCCTGGAATCTATCTTGGACTGTATCCCGCATTGTATCCTGGACTGTATCGCGGACTGTATCTCGGACTATATCCCAGACTGTATTCCGGACTGTATCCTCGATTGTATCCCGGACTATATCCCGGACCGTATCTCGGTCTCTATCCCGGACTGTATCTCAGACTGTATACCGGACTGTATCCCGGATTGTAACCTGGGTTGTATCCCGGACTGTATCCCGGACCGTATCTTGGTCTCTATCCCGGACTGTATCCCAGACTGTATCGCGGGCTGTATCCCGGATTGTAACCCGGACTGTATTCTGGACTGTATCTCGGTCTCTATCCCGGACTGTATCCCAGATTATATCCCCAACTGTATTTTGGATTGTAACCTGGCTTGTATGCCGGACTGCATCGCAGATTGTATCTCGGACTGTATCTCGTCTTTATTCCGGAATGTATCCCAGACTGTATCCCTGACTGTATCCCGGACTGTATCCATGACTGTACCCCGATATGTGTCCCTGAATGTATCCCGGACTGTATCCCGGATTCTATCCCAGCATGTATCCTGGACTGTATCCCGCTATGTATCCCGGACTGTATCCTGGAATCTATCCTGGACTGTATCCCTGTTTGTATTCTGGACTGTATCCCGGACTGTATCCCGGACTGTATCCCCGATTGTATCCCGGAATATATCCCGGACCCCGGACCGTATCTCGGACTCTATCCCGGACTCTATCCCAGAATGTATCCCGGACTGTATCCCGGAGTGTAACCTGGCTTGTATCCCGGACTGTATCCCAGACCGTATCTCGGTTTCTATCCCGGACTGTATACAGACTGTATCCCGGACTGTATCCCGGAGTGTAACCTGGCTTGTATGCCGGACTGCATCGCAGATTGTATCCCGGACTGTATCTCGTCTTTATTCCGGAATGTATCCCTGACTGTATCCTGAACTGTATCTTGGAATGTGCCCCGGTCTGTATCCCGTACTATATCCCAGACTGTATCTCGGACTGTATCCTTGACTGTATCCTGGACTGTATTCCAGAATGTATCCCGGATTGTATCCCGGACTGTATCCCGGATTGTATCTGGGAGTCTTTCCCAGACTTTTTCCCAGATTGTATCCCGGATTGTATACCGGACTGTATCCCGCATTGTATCCCGGTCAGTATCCCAGACTGTATCCATGACTGTATCCCGGTATGTGACCCTGAATGTATCCCGGACTGTATCCCGGATTCTATCCCGGCATGTATCCTGGACTGTATCCCGGTATGTATCCCGGACTGTATCCTGGACTGTATCCCGGATTGTATCCCAGACCGTATCCTGGACTGTATCCCGGACTGTATACTGTACTGTATCCCGGACTGTATCCCGGATTGTATCCAGACTGTATCCCGGAATGTATCCCAGTCTGTATCCCAGACTGTATCCCAGACTGTATCCCGGATTGTATCCTGGACTTTATCGCGGACTGTATCTCGGACTATATCCTGGACTGTATCCCGTACTGTATCCCCGATTGTATCCCGGAATATATCCCGGAGCCCGGACCGGATCTCGGTCTCTATCCCGGACTGTATCCCAGACTGTATCCCGGACTGTATCCCTGATTGCAACCTGGCTTGTATCCCGGACTGTATCCCCGACTGTATCTCGGTCTCTATCCCGGACTGTATCACAGACTGTATCCCGGATTCGATACTGGCTTGTATGCCGGACTGCATCGCAGATTGTATCCCGGACTTTATCTCGTCTTTATTCCGGAATGTATCCCAGACTGTATCCTGGACTGTATCCTAGAATGTATCCCGGTCTGTATCCCGGACTGGAGCCCAGACTGGATCCCGGATTGTATCCTGGACAGTATCGCGGACTGTATCTCGGACAATATCCTGGACTGTATCCCGGACTGTATCCCCGATTGTATCCCGGAATAAATCCCGGAGCCCGGACCGGATCTCGGTCTCTATCCCGGACATGTATCCCAGACTGTATCCCGGACTGTATCCCTGATTGTAACCTGGCTTGTATCCCGGACTGTACCCCGGACTGTATCCATTACTGTATCCTGATATGTGTCCCTGAATGTATCCCGGACTGTATCCCGGATTCCATCCCGGCCTGTATCCTGGACTGTATCCCGGTATGTATCGCGGACTGTATCCTGGAATCTATCCTGGACTGTATCCCGGATTGTATCCTGGACTGTATCGCGGACTGTATCTCGGACTATATCCCAGACTGTATTCCGGACTGTATCCCCGATTGTATCCCGGACTATATCCCGGACCGTATCTCGGTCTCTATCCCGGAATGTATCCCAGACTGTATCCCGGACTGTATCCCGGATTGTAACCTGGGTTGTATCCCGGACTGTATCCTGGACCGTATCTTGGTCTCTATCCCGGACTGTATCCCAGACTGTATCGCGGGCTGTATCCCGGATTGTAACCCGGACTGTATCCTGGACTGTATCTCGGTCTCTATCCCGGACTGTATCCCAGACTGTATCCCGGACTGTATCCCGGATTGTAACCTGGGTTGTATCCCGGACTGTATCCCGGACCGTATCTTGGTCTCTATCCCGGACTATATCCCAGACTGTATCGTGGGCTGTATCCCGGATTGTATCCTGTATTGTATCGCAGACTCTCTCCCGGATTATATCCTGGACTGTATCCCGGAATTTGTCCCGGACTGTATCCCGGTATGTGTCCCGGATTATATCCCAAAATGTATCCCGGACAGTATCCTGTACTGCATTCTGAACTGTATCCCGGATTGTATCCCTGACTGTATCCTGGACTGTATCCCGACTGTATTCCTGACTGTATCCCAGATTGTATCCTGGATTGTATCGCTGATTGTATCCCAGACTGTATCCCAGACTGTATCCCGGCCTGTATCTTGGTTTGTATCCCAGACTGTATCCCGGTCTGTATCCCGGAATGTGTCCTGGATTATATCCCAAAATGGATCCCGGACTGTATCCCGGACTGTTTCCCAGACTGTATCCCGGACTGTATCCCGGATTATAACCTGGCTTGTATCCCGGACTGTACCCCGGACTGTATCCATTACTGTATCCTGATATGTGTCCCTGAATGTATCCCGGACTGTATCCCGGATTCCATCCCGGCCTGTATCCTGGACTGTATCCCGGTATGTATCGCGGACTGTATCCTGGAATCTATCCTGGACTGTATCCCGGATTGTATCCTGGACTGTATCGCGGACTGTATCTCGGACTATATCCCAGACTATATTCCGGACTGTATCCCCGATTGTATCCCGGACTATATCCCGGACCGTATCTCGGTCTCTATCCCGGAATGTATCCCAGACTGTATCCCGGACTGTATCCCGGATTGTAACCTGGGTTGTATCCCGGACTGTATCCCGGACCGTATCTTGGTCTCTATCCCGGACTGTATCCCAGACTGTATCGCGGGCTGTATCCCGGATTGTAACCCGGACTGTATCCTGGACTGTATCTCGGTCTCTATCCCGGACTGTATCCCAGACTGTATCCCGGACTGTATCTCGGATTGTAACCTGGCTTGTATGCCGGACTGCATCGTAGATTGTATCTCGGACTGTATCTCGTCTTTAATCCGGAATGTATCCCAGACTGTATCCCGGACTGTATCCCCGATTGTATCTGGGAGTGTTTCCCAGACTTTATCCCGGATTGTATCCAGGATTGTATACTGGACTGTATCCCGGATTGTTTCCCGGTCTGTTTCCCGGACTGTATCCATGACTGTATCCCGATATGTGTCCCTGAATGTATCCCGGACTGTATCCCGGATTCTATCCCGGCCTGTAACCTGGACTGTATCCCGGTATGTATCCCGGATTGTATCCTGGAATCTATCCTGGACTGTATCGCGGACTGTATCTCGGACTATATCCCAGACTGTATTCCGGACTGTATCCCCGATTGTAGCCCAGACTATATCCCGGACCGTATCTCGGTCTCTATCCCGGACTGTATCCCAGACTGTATCCCGGACTGTATCCCGGATTATAACCTGGCTTGTATCCCGGACTGTACCCCGGACTGTATCCATGACTGTATCCTGGAATGTGTCCCTGAATGTGTCCCGGACTGTATCCCGGATTCTATCCCGGCCTGTATCCTGGACTGTATCCCGGTATGTATCCCGGACTGTACCCTGGAATCTATCCTGGACTGTATCCTGGATTGTATCCTGGACTGTATCGCGGACTGTATCTCGGACTATATCCCAGACTGTATTCCGGACTGTATCCCCGATTGTATCCCGGACTATATCCCGGACCGTATCTCGGTCTCTATCCCGGACTGTATCCCAGACTGTATCCCGGACTGTATCCCGGATTGTAACCTGGGTTGTATCCCGGACTGTATCCCGGACCGTATCTTGGTCTCTATCCCGGACTATATCCCAGACTGTATCGCGGGCTGTATCCCGGATTGTATCCTGTATTGTATCGCAGGCTCTCTCCCGGATTATATCCTGGACTGTATCCCGGAATTTGTCCCGGACTGTATCCCGGTATGTGTCCCGGATTATATCCCAAAATGTATCCCGGACAGTATCCTGTACTGCATTCTGGACTGTATCCCGGATTGTATACCTGACTGTATCCTGGACTGTATCCCGGACTGTATCCCAGATTGTATCCTGGATTGTATCGCTGATTGTATCCCAGACTGTATCCCAGACTGTATCCCAGACTGTATCTTGGTCTGTATCCCAGACTGTATCCCGGTCTGTATCCCGGAATGTGTCCCGGATTATATCCCAAAATGTATCCCGGACTGTATCCCGGACTGTTTCCCAGACTGTATCCCAAATTGAATCCCGGATTTTATCCTGGACTGTATCCCGGACCGTATCCCGGACTTTATCCCGGACTGTATCCTGGATTGTATCCCATACTGTATCCCGGACTGTATCCCGAACTGTATTCCAGAATGTATTACGGACAGCACACCGGAATGTATCCCGGACTGTATTCCGGACTGTATCCCGGATTGTATTCTGGAATGTATCGTGGACTGTATCCTTGACTGTATCCCGGGTTGTATCCCGGACTGTATCACAGATTGTATCCCAGAGTGAATCCCGGAATGTATTCCGGATTGCATCCCGGACTGTATGACGGATTGTATCCTGTATTGTATCCCAGGTTCTCTCCTGGATTATATCCTGGACTGTATCCCGGAATTTGTCCCGGACTGTATCCCGGTATGTGTCCCGGATTATATCCCAAAATGTATCCCGGACAGTATCCTGTACTGCATTCTGGACTGTATCCCGGATTGTATACCTGACTGTATCCTGGACTGTATCCCGGACTGTATCCCAGATTGTATCCTGGATTGTATCGCTGATTGTATCCCAGACTGTATCCCAGACTGTATCCCAGACTGTATCTTGGTCTGTATCCCAGACTGTATCCCGGTCTGTATCCCGGAATGTGTCCCGGATTATATCCCAAAATGTATCCCGGACTGTATCCCGGACTGTTTCCCAGACTGTATCCCAAATTGAATCCCGGATTTTATCCTGGACTGTATCCCGGACCGTATCCCGGACTTTATCCCGGACTGTATCCTGGATTGTATCCCATACTGTATCACGGACTGTATCCCGAACTGTATTCCAGAATGTATTACGGACAGCACACCGGAATGTATCCCGGACTGTATTCCGGACTGTATCCCGGATTGTATTCTGGAATGTATCGTGGACTGTATCCTTGACTGTATCCCGGGTTGTATCCCGGACTGTATCACAGATTGTATCCCAGAGTGAATCCCGGAATGTATTCCGGATTGCATCCCGGACTGTATCCCGGATTGTTTTCCAGATTGTGTCCAGGATTGTAGCCTGTACTGTATCCCGGATTATATCTCGGATTGTATCCCAGACTCTATCCCGGATTGTATCCCGGTATGTGTCCCTGAATGTATCCCGGACTGTATCCCGGATTCTATCCCGGCATGTATCCTGGACTGTATCCCGGTATGTATCCTGGACTGTATCTTGGAATCTATCCTGGACTGTATCCCGGACTGTATCCCGCAATGTGTCAGGAACTGTATCCCAGAATCTATCCCGGACTGTATCCCGGACTGTATCCCAGATTTTTCCCAGACCGTATCCTGGACTGTATCCCGGACTGTATGCTGTACTGTATCCCGGACTGTATCCCGGATTGTATCTGGGAGTGTTTCCCAGACTTTATCCATGATTGTATCCAGGATTGTATACCGGACTGTATCCCGGATTGTATCCCGGTCTGTATCCCGGACTGTATCCATGACTGTATCCCGATATGTGTCCCTGAATGTATCCCGGACTGTATCCCGGATTCTATCCCGGCCTGTATCCAGGACTGTATCCCGTTATGTATCCAGGACTGTATCCTGGAATCTTTCCTGGACTGTATCCCGGATTGTATCCTGGACTGTATCGCGGACTGTATCTCGGACTATATCCCAGACTGTATTCCGGACTGTATCCCCGATTGTACCCCGGACTATATCCCGGACCGTATCTCGGTCTCTATCCCGGACTGTATCCCAGACTGTATCCCGGACTGTATCCCGGATTGTAACCTGGGTTGTATCCCGGACTGTATCCCGGACCGTATCTTGGTCTCTATCCCGGACAGTATACTGTACTGTATCCCGGACTGTATCCCGGATTGTATCCAGACTGTATCCCGGAATGTATCCCGGTCAGTATCCCGGACTGTATCCCAGACTGTATCCCGGATTGTATGCTGGACTGAATCGCGGACTGTATCTCGGACTATATCCTGGACTGTATCCCAGACTGTATCCGCGATTGTATCCCGGACTATATCCCGGATCCCGGACCGTATCTCGGTCTCTATCCCGGACTGTATCCCAGACTGTATCCCGGACTGTATCCCGGATTGTAACCTGGCTTGTATACCGGATTGTATCCCGGACCGTATCTCGGTCTGTATCCCGGACTGTATCCCAGACTGTATCCCAGATTGTAACCTGGCTTGTATGCTGGACTGCATCGCAGATTGTATCCTGGACTGTATCTCGTCTTTATCCCGGAATGTATCCCAGACTGTATACTGGAATGTGTCCCGGTCTGTATTCCATACTGTATCCCAGACTGTAACTCGGACTGTATCCTCGACTGTATTCTGGACTGTATTCCAGAATGTATCCTGGACTGTATCCCTGATTGTATCCTGTATTGTATCCCAGGCTCTCTCCCGGATTATATCCTGGACTTTATCCCGGAATTTGTCCGGGACTGTATCCCGGTATGTGTCCCGGAATATATCCCAAAATGTATCCCGGACAGTATCCTGTACTGCATTCTGGACTGTATCCCGGATTGTATCCCTGACTGTATCCTGGGCTGTATCCCGACTGTATCCCAGACTGTATCCCAGTTTGTATCCTGGATTGTATCGCTGATTGTATCCCAGACTGTATCCCGGACTGTATCTTGGTCTGTATCCCAGATTGTATCCTGGAATGTGTCCCGGATTATATCCCGAAATGTATCCCGGACTGTATCCCGGACCGTATCCCGGATTGCATCCCGGACTTTATCCCGGACTGTATCCTGGATTGTATCCTGGATTGTATCCCATACTGCATCACGGACTGTATCCCGGACTGTATTCCAGAATGTATTACGGACAGCACACCGGAATGTATCCCGGACTGTATCCCGGACTGTATCTCGGATTGTATTCTGGAATGTATCGCGGACTGTATCCTTGACTGTATCCCGGGTTGTATCCCAGACTGTATCCCGGACTGTATCACAGATTGTATCCCAGAGTGAATTCCGGAATGTATTCCGGATTGTATCCCGGACTATATCCTGGGCCGTATCCCGGTTTGCATCCCAGAATCTATCCCGGACTGTTTTCCGGATTGTGTCCAGGATTGTAGCCTGTACTGTATCCCGGATTGTATCTCAGATTGTATCCCAGACTCAATCCCGGATTGTATCCCGGTCTGTATCCCGGACTGTATCCATGACTGTATCCCGGTATGTATCCCTGAATGTATCCTGGACTGTACCCCGGATTCTATCCCGGCATGTATCCTGGACTGTATCCTGGTATGTATCCCGGACTGTATCCTGGAATCTCTCCTGGATTGCATCCCGGACTGTATCCTGCAATGTGTCAGGAACTGTATCCCAGAATGTATCCCGGACTGTATCCTGGACTGTATCCCAGATTGTATCCCAGACCGTATCCTGGAATGTATCCCGGACTGTATGCTGTACTGTATCCCGGACTGTATCCCGGATTTTATCCAGACTGTATCCCGGAATGCATCCCGGTCTGTATCCCGGTCTGGATCCCAGACTGTATCACTGATTGTATCCTGGACTGTATCCCTGATTGTATCCCGGAATATATCCCGGAGCCCGGACCGTATCTCAGTCTCTATCCCGAACTGTATCCCAGACTGTATCCCGGACTGTATCCCGGATTGTAACCTGGCTTGTATGCCGGACTGCATCGCAGATTGTATCCCGGACTGTATCTCGTCTTTATTCCGGAATGTATCCCAGACTGTATCCTGGACTGTATCCTGGAATGTGTCCCGCATTGTATCCCGTACTGTAGCCCAGATTGTATCCCGGACTGTATCCCAGATTGTGTCGCAGACCTTATACATGACTGTATCCCGGTATGTATCCCTGAATGTATCCCGGACTGTATCCTGGATTCTATCCCGGCATGTATCCTGGACTATATCCCGGTATGTATCCCGGACTGTTTCCTGTAATCTATCCTGGACTGTATCCCGGACTGTATCCCGCAATGTGTCAGGGACTGTATCCCAGAATGTATCCCAGAATGTATCCCGGACTGTATCCCAGATTGTATCCCAGACCGTATCCTTGACTGTATCCCGGAGTGTATACTGTACTGTATCCCGGACTGTATCCCGGATTGTATCCAGACTGTATCCCGGAATGTATCCCGGTCTGTATCCCAGACTGTATCCCAGATTGTATCCCAGACTGTATTCTGGGCTGTATCCTAGACTGTATCCTGGACTGTATCCCGGTATGTATCCTCGACTATATCCTGGACTGTATTCCGGATTGTATCCCAGACTGTATTCTGGGCTGTATCCTAGACTGTATCCTGGGCTGTATCCCGGATTGTATCCCAGACTGTATTCGGGACAGTATCCCGGATTGTATCCTGGACTGTATCCCGGAATGTATCCCCAACTGTATCCCGGGCTATATCCCGGATTGTATCCCGGACTGTATCCCGGTTTGCATCCCAGAATCTATCCTTGGACTGTATCCCGGACTGTATCCTGGATTGTATCCTGGATTGCAGCCTGGACTGTCTCCTGGACTGTATCCTGGATTGTATCCGGTGGTCTATCCCGGACTGTATCCCGGACAGTATTCCCGAATGTATTCCCGACTGTATACTGGAATGTATCCCGGGCTGCATCCTGGACTGTATCCCAGATTTTATTCTGGAATGTATCGCGGACTGTATCCTGGACTGTATCCCGGACTGTATCCCGGGTTGTATCCCGGACTGTATCCTGAACTGTATCCCGGATTGTATCCCAGACCGTATCCTGGACTGTATCCCGGACTGTATACTGTACTGTATGCCAGACTGTATCCCGGATTGTATCCAGACTGTATCCCGGAATGTATCCCGGTCTGTATCCCGGACTGTATCCCAGACTGTATCCTGGATTGTATCCTGGACTGTATCGCGGATTGTATCTCGGACTATATCCTGGACTGTATCCCAGACTGTATCCGCGATTGTATCCCGGACTATATCCCGGATCCCGGACCGTATCTCGGTCTCTATCCCGGACTGTATCCCAGACTGTATCCCGGACTGTATCCCGGATTGTAACCTGGCTTGTATCCCGGACTGTATCCCGGACCGTATCTCGGTATCTATCCCGGACTGCATCCCAGACTGTATCCCAGATTGTAACCTGGCTTGTATGCTGGACTGCATCGCAGATTGTATCCTGGACTGTATCTCGTCTTTATTCCGGAATGTATCCCAGACTGTATCCTGGACTGTATCCTGGAATGTGTCCCGGTCTGTATCCCATACTGTATCCCAGACTGTATCTCAGACTGTATCCTCCACTGTATCCTGGACTGTATTCCAGAATGTATCCCGGACTGTATCCCGGATTGTATCCTGTATTGTATCCCAGGCTCTCTCTCGGATTATATCCTGGACTGTATCCCGGAATTTGTCCCGGACGGTATCCCGGTATGTGTCCCGGATTATATCCCAAAATGTATCCCGGACAGTGTCCTGTACTGCATTCTGGACTGTATCCTGGATTGTATCCCTGACTGTATCCTGGACTGTATGCCGATTGTATCCCGGACTGTATCCCAGATTGTATCCTGGATTGTATCGCTGATTGTATCCCAGACTGTATCCCAGACAGTATCCCGGACTGTATCTTGGTCTGTATCCCAGACTGTATCCCGGTCTGTATCCCGGAATGTGTCTCGGATTATATCCCGAAATGTATCCCGGACTGTATCCCGGACTGTAACCCGGACTGTATCCCGGGTTGTATCCCGGACTGTATCCTGGACTGTATCCCGGATTGTATCCCAGACCGTATCCTGGACTGTATCCAGGACTGTATACTGTACTGTAATCCGGACTGTATCCCGGATTGTATCCAGACTGTATCCCGGAATGTATCCCGGTCTGTATCCCAGACTGTATCCCAGACTGTATCCTGGATTGTATCCTGGACTGTATCGCGGACTGTATCTCGGTCTATATCCTGGACTGTATCCCAGACTGTATCCCCGATTGTATCCCGGAGTATATCCCGGATCCCGGACCGTATCTCGGTCTCTATCCCAGACTGTATCCCAGACTGTGTCCCGGACTGTATCCCGGATTGTAACCTGGCTTGTATCCCGGACTGTATCCCGGACCGTATCTCGGTATCTATCCCGGACTGCATCCCAGATTGTAACCTGGCTTGTATGCTGGACTGCATCGCAGATTGTATTTTGGACTGTATCTCGTCTTTATTCCGGAATGTATCCCAGACTGTATCCCGGGCTGTATCCCGGACTGTATCCCGGACTGTATCCCGTTTGCACCCCAAAATCTATCCTTGGACTGTATACCGGACTGTATCCTGGATTGTATCCCGGATTGCAGCCTGGACTCTCTCCTGGACTGTATCCTGGATTGTATCCGGTGGTCTATCCCGGACTGTATCCTGGACTGTATTCCGGAATGTATCCTGGACTGTATCCGAGACTGTCCCGGATTGTATCCCGGTCTGTATCCCGGTCTGTATCCCGGACTGTATCACAGATTGTATCCCAGACTGTATTCCGGACTGTATTCCGGAATATATCCTGGACTGTATCCGAGACTGTCCCGGATTGTATCCCGGTCTGTATCCCGGTCTGTATCCCGAACTGTATCACAGATTGTATCCCAGAGTGAATCCCGGAATGTATTCCGGATTGTATCCCGGACTGTATCCCGGGCCGTATCCGGGTTTGTATCCCAGAATCTATCCCGGACTGTATCCCGGATTGTAGCTCGGATTGTATCTCAGACTCTATCCCGGATTGTATCCCGGTCTGTATCCTGGACTGTATCCATGACTGTATCCCGGTATGTGTCCCTGAATGTATGCCGGACTGTATCCCGGATACCATCCCAGCATGTATCCTGGATTGTATCCCGGTATGTATCCCGGACTGTATCCTGGAATCTATCCTGGACTGTATCCCGGACTGTATCCCGCAATGTTTCAGGAACTGTATCCCAGAATGTATCCCGGACTGTATCCCGGAATGTGTCCCGGATTATATCCCGAAATGTATCCCGGACTGTATCCCGGACTGTTTCCCAGACTGTATCCCAGATTGTATCCCAGATTTCATCCTGGACTATATCCCGGACCGTATCCCGGATTATATCCCGGACTTTATCCCGGACTGTATCCTGGATGTATCCTGGATTGTATCCCATACTGTATCATGGACTGTATCCCGGAATGTATTCCAGAATGTATTACGGACAGCACACCGGAATGTATCCCGGACTATATCCCAGACTGTATCCCGGATTGTATTCTGGAATGTATCGTGGACTGTATCCTTGACTGTATCCCGGGTTGTATCCCGGACTGTATCACAGATTTTATCCCAGAGTGAATCCCGGAATGTATTCCGGATTGCATCCCGGACTGTATCACGGGCCGTATCCCGGTTTGTATCCCAGAATCTATCCCAGACTGTGTCCCGGACTGTTTTCCGGATTGTGTCCAGGATTGTAGCCTGTACTGTATCCCGGATTGTATCTCGGATTGTATCCCAGACTCTATCCCGGATTGTATCCCGGTTTGTATCCCGGACTGTATCCATGACTGTATCCCGGTATGTGTCCCTGAATGTATCCTGGACTGTATCCTGGATTCTATCCCAGCATGTATCCATGACTGTATCCCGGTATGTGTCCCTGAATGTATCCTGGACTGTATCCTGGATTCTATCCCAGCATGTATCCTGGACTGTATCCCGGTATGTATCCCGGACTGTATCCTGGAATCTATCCTGGACTGTATCCCGGACTGTATCCCGCAATGTGTCAGGAACTGTATCCCGGACTGTATCCCAGATTGTTTCCCAGACCGTATCCTGGACTGTATCCCGGACTGTATGCTGTACTGTATCCCGGACTGTATCCCGGATTGTATCCAGACTGTATCCCGGAATGCATCCCGCTCTGTATCCCGGACTGGATCCCAGACTGTATCCCGGATTGTATCCTGGACTGTATCGTGGACTGTATCTCGGACTATATCCTGGACTGTATCCCAGACTGTATCCCCGATTGTATCCCGGAGTATATCCCGGATCCCGGACCGTATCTCGGTCTCTATCCCAGACTGTATCCCAGACTGTGTCCTGGACTGTATCCCGGATTGTAACCTGGCTTGTATCCCGGACTGTATCCCGGACCGTATCTCGGTATCTATCCCGGACTGCATCCCAGATTGTCACCTGGCTTGTATGCTGGACTGCATCGCAGATTGTATCCTGGACTGTATCTCGTCTTTATTCCGGAATGTATCCCAGACTGTATCCTGGACTGTATCCTGGAATGTGTCCCGGTCTGTATCCCATACTGTATCCCAGACTGTATCTCAGACTGTATCCTCCACTGTATCCTGGACTGTATTCCAGAATGTATCCCGGACTGTATCCCGGATTGTATCCTGTATTGTATCCCAGGCTCTCTCTCGGATTATATCCTGGACTGTATCCCGGAATTTGTCCCAGACGGTATCCCGGTATGTGTCCCGGATTATATCCCAAAATGTATCCCGGACAATATCCTGGACTGCATTCTGGACTGTATACCGGATTGTATCCCTGACTGTATCCTGGACTGTATGCCGATTGTATCCCGGACTGTATCCCAGATTGTATCCTGGATTGTATCGCTGATTGTATCCCAGACTGTATCCCAGACTGTATCCCGGACTGTATCTTGGTCTGTATCCCAGACTGTATCCCGGTCTGTATCCTGGAATGTGTCCCGGATTATATCCCAAAATGTATCCCGGACTGTATCCCGGATTATTTCCCAGACTATATCCCGGAATGTATCCCCAACTGTATCCCGGGCTGTATCCCGGACTGTATCCCGGACTGTATCCCGTTTGCACCCCAAAATCTATCCTTGGACTGTATCCCGGACTGTATCCTGGATTGTATCCCGGATTGCAGCCTGGACTCTCTCCTGGACTGTATCCTGGATTGTATCCGGTGGTCTATCCCGGACTGTATCCTGGACTGTATTCCGGAATGTATCCTGGACTGTATCCGAGACTGTCCCGGATTGTATCCCGGTCTGTATCCCGGTCTGTATCCCGGACTGTATCACAGATTGTATCCCAGACTGTATTCCGGACTGTATTCCGGAATATATCCTGGACTGTATCCGAGACTGTCCCGGATTGTATCCCGGTCTGTATCCCGGTCTGTATCCCGAACTGTATCACAGATTGTATCCCAGAGTGAATCCCGGAATGTATTCCGGATTGTATCCCGGACTGTATCCCGGGCCGTATCCGGGTTTGTATCCCAGAATCTATCCCGACTGTATCCCGGATTGTAGCTCGGATTGTATCTCAGACTCTATCCCGGATTGTATCCCGGTCTGTATCCTGGACTGTATCCATGACTGTATCCCGGTATGTGTCCCTGAATGTATGCCGGACTGTATCCCGGATACCATCCCGGCATGTATCCTGGATTGTATCCCGGTATGTATCCTGGACTGTATCCTGGAATCTATCCTGGACTGTATCCCGGACTGTATCCCGCAATGTTTCAGGAACTGTATCCCAGAATGTATCCCGGACTGTATCCCGGAATGTGTCCCGGATTATATCCCGAAATGTATCCCGGACTGTATCCCGGACTGTTTCCCAGACTGTATCCCAGATTGTATCCCGGATTTCATCCTGGACTGTATCCCGGACCGTATCCCGGATTATATCCCGGACTTTATCCCGGACTGTATCCTGGATGTATCCTGGATTGTATCCCATACTGTATCATGGACTGTATCCCGGAATGTATTCCAGAATGTATTACGGACAGCACACCGGAATGTATCCCGGAATATATCCCAGACTGTATCCCGGATTGTATTCTGGAATGTATCGTGGACTGTATCCTTGACTGTATCCCGGGTTGTATCCCGGACTGTATCACAGATTTTATCCCAGAGTGAATCCCGGAATGTATTCCGGATTGCATCCCGGACTGTATCACGGGCCGTATCCCGGTTTGTATCCCAGAATCTATCCCAGACTGTATCCCGGACTGTTTTCCGGATTGTGTCCAGGATTGTAGCCTGTACTGTATCCCGGATTGTATCTCGGATTGTATCCCAGACTCTATCCCGGATTGTATCCCGGTTTGTATCCCGGACTGTATCCATGACTGTATCCCGGTATGTGTCCCTGAATGTATCCTGGACTGTATTCTGGATTCTATCCCAGCATGTATCCATGACTGTATCCCGGTATGTGTCCCTGAATGTATCCTGGACTGTATCCTGGATTCTATCCCAGCATGTATCCTGGACTGTATCCCGGTATGTATCCCGGACTGTATCCTGGAATCTATCCTGGACTGTATCCCGGACTGTATCCCGCAATGTGTCAGGAACTGTATCCCGGACTGTATCCCAGATTGTTTCCCAGACCGTATCCTGGACTGTATCCCGGACTGTATGCTGTACTGTATCCCGGACTGTATCCCGGATTGTATCCAGACTGTATCCCGGAATACATCCCGCTCTGTATCCCGGACTGGATCCCAGACTGTATCCCGGATTGTATCCTGGACTGTATCGTGGACTGTATCTCGGACTATATCCTGGACTGTATCCCAGACTGTATCCCCGATTGTATCCCGGAGTATATCCCGGATCCCGGACCGTATCTCGGTCTCTATCCCAGACTGTATCCCAGACTGTGTCCCGGACTGTATCCCGGATTGTAACCTGGCTTGTATCCCGGACTGTATCCCGGACCGTATCTCGGTATCTATCCCGGACTGCATCCCAGATTGTAACCTGGCTTGTATGCTGGACTGCATCGCAGATTGTATCCTGGACTGTATCTCGTCTTTATTCCGGAATGTATCCCAGACTGTATCCTGGACTGTATCCTGGAATGTGTCCCGGTCTGTATCCCATACTGTATCCCAGACTGTATCTCAGACTGTATCCTCCACTGTATCCTGGACTGTATTCCAGAATGTATCCCGGACTGTATCCCGGATTGTATCCTGTATTGTATCCCAGGCTCTCTCTCGGATTATATCCTGGACTGTATCCCGGAATTTGTCCCGGACTGTATCCCGGTATGTGTCCCGGATTATATCCCAAAATATATCCCGGACAGTATCCTGGACTGCATTCTGGACTGTATACCGGATTGTATCCCTGACTGTATCCTGGACTGTATGCCGATTGTATCCCGGACTGTATCCCAGATTGTATCCTGGATTGTATCGCTGATTGTATCCCAGACTGTATCCCAGACTGTATCCCGGACTGTATCTTGGTCTGTATCCCAGACTGTATCCCGGTCTGTATCCTGGAATGTGTCCCGGATTATATCCCAAAATGTATCCCGGACTGTATCCCGGATTATTTCCCAGACTATATCCCGGAATGTATCCCCAACTGTATCCCGGGCTGTATCCCGGACTGTATCCCGGACTGTATCCCGTTTGCACCCCAAAATCTATCCTTGGACTGTATCCCGGACTGTATCCTGGATTGTATCCCGGATTGCAGCCTGGACTCTCTCCTGGACTGTATCCTGGATTGTATCCGGTGGTCTATCCCGGACTGTATCCTGGACTGTATTCCGGAATGTATCCTGGACTGTATCCGAGACTGTCCCGGATTGTATCCCGGTCTGTATCCCGGTCTGTATCCCGGACTGTATCACAGATTGTATCCCAGACTGTATTCCGGACTGTATTCCGGAATATATCCTGGACTGTATCCGAGACTGTCCCGGATTGTATCCCGGTCTGTATCCCGGTCTGTATCCCGAACTGTATCACAGATTGTATCCCAGAGTGAATCCCGGAATGTATTCCGGATTGTATCCCGGACTGTATCCCGGGCCGTATCCGGGTTTGTATCCCAGAATCTATCCCGGACTGTATCCCGGATTGTAGCTCGGATTGTATCTCAGACTCTATCCCGGATTGTATCCCGGTCTGTATCCTGGACTGTATCCATGACTGTATCCCGGTATGTGTCCCTGAATGTATGCCGGACTGTATCCCGGATACCATCCCGGCATGTATCCTGGATTGTATCCCGGTATGTATCCCGGACTGTATCCTGGAATCTATCCTGGACTGTATCCCGGACTGTATCCCGCAATGTTTCAGGAACTGTATCCCAGAATGTATCCCGGACTGTATCCCGGAATGTGTCCCGGATTATATCCCGAAATGTATCCCGGACTGTATCCCGGACTGTTTCCCAGACTGTATCCCAGATTGTATCCCGGATTTCATCCTGGACTGTATCCCGGACCGTATCCCGGATTATATCCCGGACTTTATCCCGGACTGTATCCTGGATGTATCCTGGATTGTATCCCATACTGTATCATGGACTGTATCCCGGAATGTATTCCAGAATGTATTACGGACAGCACACCGGAATGTATCCCGGAATATATCCCAGACTGTATCCCGGATTGTATTCTGGAATGTATCGTGGACTGTATCCTTGACTGTATCCCGGATTGTATCACAGACTGTATCGCGGACTGTATCCCGGACTGTATCCCGAACTTTATTCCGGAATGTATCCTGGACTGTATCCGAGACTGTCCCGGATTGTATCCCGGTCTGTATCCCGGTCTGTATCCCGGACTGTATCCTGGACTGTATCCCGACTGTATCCCGGACTGTATCCCAGATTGTATCCTGGATTGTATCGCTGATTGTATCCCAGACTGTACCCCAGACTGTATCCCGGACTGTATCTTGGTCTGTATCCTAGACTGTATCCCGGTCTGTATCCCGGAATGTGTCCCGGATTATATCCCGAAATGTATCCCGGACTGTATCCCGGACTGTTTCCCAGACTGTACCCCAAATTGTATCCCGGATTTTATCCTGGACTGTATCCCAGACCATATCCCGGATTGTATCCCGGACTTTATTCCAGACTGTATCCTGGATTGTATCCTGGATTGTATCCCACACTGTATCACGGACTGTATCCCGGACTGTATTCCAGAATGTATTACGGACAGCACACCGAAATGTATCCCGGACTGTATCTCGGACTGTATCCCGGATTGTATTCTGGAATGTATCGCGGACTGTATCCTTGACTGTATCCCGGGTTGTACCCCGGACTGTATCCCGGACTATATCACAGATTGTATCCCAGAGTGAATCCCGGAATGTATTCCGGATTGTATCCCGGACTGTATCCCGGGCCGTATCCCGGTTTGTATCCCAGAATCTATCCCGGACTGTATCCCGGACTGTTTTCCGGATTGTGTCCAGGATTGTAGCCTGTACTGTATCCCGGATTGTATCTCGGATTGTATCCCAGACTCTATCCCGGATTGTATCCCGGTCTGTATCCCGGACTGTATCCATGACTGTATCCCGGTATGTGTCCCTGAATGTATCCTGGACTGCATCCTGGATTCTATCACAGCATGTATCCTGGACTGTATCCCGGTATGTATCCCGGACTGTATCCTGGAATCTATCCTGGACTGTATCCCGGACTGTATCCCGCAATGTGTCAGGAACTGTATCCCGGACTGTATCCCAGATTGTTTCCCAGACCGTATCCTGGACTGTATCCCGGACTGTATGCTGTACTGTATCCCGGACTGTATCCCGGATTGTATCCAGACTGTATCCCGGAATGCATCCCGCTCTGTATCCCGGACTGGATCCCAGACTGTATCCCGGATTGTATCCTGGACTGTATCGTGGACTGTATCTCGGACTATATCCCGGACTGTATCCCGGACTGTATCCCCGATTGTATCCCGGACCATATCCCGGATCCCGGACCGTATCTCAGTCTCTATCCCGGACTGTATCCCAGACTGTATCCTGGACTGTATCCCGGATTGTAACCTGGCTTGGATCCCGGACTGTATCCCGGACTGTATCTCGGTCTCGATCCCGAACAGTATCCCAGACTGTACCCCGGACTGTATCCCGGATTGTAACCTGGCTTGTATGCCGGACTGCATCGCAGATTGTATCCCGGACTGTATCTCGTCTTTATTCCGGAATGTATCCTAGACTGTATCCTGGACTGTATCCTGGAATGTGTCCCGGTCTGTATCCCGTATTCTATCCTAGACTGTATCTTGGACTGTATCCTTGACTGTATCCTGGACTGTATTCCAGAATGTATCCCGGACTGTATCTCGGATTGTATCCCGGACTGTATCCCAGATTGTATCCCAGACCGTATCCATGACTGTATCCCGGAGTGTATACTGTACTGTATCCCGGACTGTATCCCGGATTGTATCCCGGCATGTACCCTGGACTGTATCCTGGACTGTTTCCTGGAATCTATCCTCGACTGTATCCCGCAATGTGTCCGGGACTGTATCCCAGAATGTATCCCAGAATGTATCCCGGACTGTATCCCAGATTGTATCTCAGACCGTATCCTGGACTGTATCCTGGAGTGTATACTGTACTGTATCCCGGACTGTATCCCGGATTGTATCCCGGACTGTATCCCGCTTTGCATCCCAGAATCTATCCTTGGACTGTATCCCGGACTGTATCCTGGATTGTATACTGGATTGCAGCCTGGACTGTCTCCTGGACTGTATCATGGATTGTATCCGGTGGTCTATTCCGGACTGTATCCGGGACTGTATCCCAGATTATATCCCGGATTGTATCCCGGATTGTATCCCAGACTGTATCCCGGACAGTATCCCGGACTGTATACCGGACTGCATTTTGGACTGTATTCCGGAATGTATCCCGGACTGTATCTCGGACTGTATCCCGGATTGTATCACAGACTGTATCGCGGACTGTATCCCGGACTGTATCCCGAACTTTATTCCGGAATGTATCCTGGACTGTATCCGAGACTGTCCCGGATTGTATCCCGGTCTGTATCCCGGTCTGTATCCCGGACTGTATCCTGGACTGTATCCCGACTGTATCCCGGACTGTATCCCAGATTGTATCCTGGATTGTATCGCTGATTGTATCCCAGACTGTACCCCAGACTGTATCCCGGACTGTATCTTGGTCTGTATCCTAGACTGTATCCCGGTCTGTATCCCGGAATGTGTCCCGGATTATATCCCGAAATGTATCCCGGACTGTATCCCGGACTGTTTCCCAGACTGTACCCCAAATTGTATCCCGGATTTTATCCTGGACTGTATCCCAGACCATATCCCGGATTGTATCCCGGACTTTATTCCAGACTGTATCCTGGATTGTATCCTGGATTGTATCCCACACTGTATCACGGACTGTATCCCGGACTGTATTCCAGAATGTATTACGGACAGCACACCGAAATGTATCCCGGACTGTATCCTGGACTGTATCCCGGATTGTATTCTGGAATGTATCGCGGACTGTATCCTTGACTGTATCCCGGGTTGTACCCCGGACTGTATCCCGGACTATATCACAGATTGTATCCCAGAGTGAATCCCGGAATGTATTCCGGATTGTATCCCGGACTGTATCCCGGGCCGTATCCCGGTTTGTATCCCAGAATCTATCCCGGACTGTATCCCGGACTGTTTTCCGGATTGTGTCCAGGATTGTAGCCTGTACTGTATCCCGGATTGTATCTCGGATTGTATCCCAGACTCTATCCCGGATTGTATCCCGGTCTGTATCCCGGACTGTATCCATGACTGTATCCCGGTATGTGTCCCTGAATGTATCCTGGACTGTATCCCGGATTCTATCCCGACATGTATCCTGGACTGTATCCCGGTATGTATCCCGGACTGTATCCTGGAATCTATCCTGGATTGTATCCCGGACTGTATCCCGCAATGTGTCAGGAACTGTATCCCAGAATGTATCCCGGACTGTATCCCGGACTGTATCCCAGATTGTATCCCAGACCGTATCCTGGAATGTATCCCGGACTGTATGCTGTACTGTATCCCAGACTGTATCCCGGATTGTATCCAGACTGTATCCCGGATTGTATTCTGGATTGTATCCCGGACTGTATCTCGGACTATATACCGGACTGTATCCCGGACTGTATCCCCGATTGTATCCCGGAACATATCCCGGATCCCGGACCGTATCTCGGTCTATATCCCAGACTGTATCCCAGACTGTATCCTGTACTGTATCCCGGATTGTAACCTGACTTGTATCCCAGACTGTATCCCGGACTGTTTTCCGGATTGTGTCCAGGATTGTAGCCTGTACTGTATCCCAGATTGTATCTCGGATTGTATCCCAGAATCTATCCCGGATTGTATCCCGGTTTGTATCCCGGACTGTATCCATGACTGTATCCCGGTATGTGTCCCTGAATGTATCCTGGACTGTATCCTGGATTCTATCCCAGCATGTATCCTGGACTGTATCCCGGTATGTATCCCGGACTGTATCCTGGAATCTATCCTGGACTGTATCCCGGACTGTATCCCACAATGTGTCAGGAACTGTATCCCGGACTGTATCCCAGATTGTTTCCCAGACCGTATCCTGGACTGTATCCCAGACTGTATGCTGTACTGTATCCCGGACTGTATCCCGGATTGTATCCAGACTGTATCCCGGAATGCATCCCGCTCTGTATCCCGGACTGGATCCCAGACTGTATCCCGGATTGTATCCTGGACTGTATCGTGGACTGTATCTCGGACTATATCCCGGACTGTATCCCGGACTGTATCCCCGATTGTATCCCGGACCATATCCCGGATCCCGGACCGTATCTCAGTCTCTATCCCGGACTGTATCCTAGACTGTATCCTGGACTGTATCCCGGATTGTAACCTGGCTTGGATCCCGGACTGTATCCCGGACCGTATCTCGGTCTTGATCCCGAACAGTATCCCAGACTGTATCCCGGACTGTATCCCGGATTGTAACCTGGCTTGTATGCCGGACTGCATCGCAGATTGTATCCCGGACTGTATCTCGTCTTTATTCCGGAATGTATCCTAGACTGTATCCTGGACTGTATCCTGGAATGTGTCCCGGTCTGTATCCCGTATTCTATCCTAGACTGTATCTTGGACTGTATCCTTGACTGTATCCTGGACTGTATTCCAGAATGTATCCCGGACTGTATCTCGGATTGTATCCCGGACTGTATCCCAGATTGTATCCCAGACCGTATCCATGACTGTATCCCGGAGTGTATACTGTACTGTATCCGGGACTGTATCCCGGATTGTATCCCGGCATGTACCCTGGACTGTATCCCGGACTGTTTCCTGGAATCTATCCTCGACTGTATCCCGCAATGTGTCCGGGACTGTATCCCAGAATGTATCCCAGAATGTATCCCGGACTGTATCCCAGATTGTATCTCAGACCGTATCCTGGACTGTATCCCGGAGTGTATACTGTACTGTATCCCGGACTGTATCCCGGATTGTATCCCGGACTGTATCCCGCTTTGCATCCCAGAATCTATCCTTGGACTGTATCCCGGACTGTATCCTGGATTGTATCCTGGATTGCAGCCTGGACTGTCACCTGGACTGTATCCTGGATTGTATCCGGTGGTCTATTCTGGACTGTATCCGGGACTGTATCCCAGATTATATCCCGGATTGTATCCCGGATTGTATCCCAGACAGTATCCCGGACTGTAAACCGGACTGCATTTTGGACTGTATACCGAAATGTATCCCGAACTGTATCTCGGACTGTATCCCGGATTGTATCACAGACTGTATCGCGGACTGTATCCCGGACTGTATCCTGGACTGTATCCCAGATTGTATCCCAGACTGTATCCCGAACTTTATTCCGGAATGTATCCTGGACTGTATCCGAGACTGTCCCGGATTGTATCCCGGTCTGTATCCCGGTCTGTATCCCGGACTGTATCCTGGACTGTATCCCGACTGTATCCCGGACTGTATCCCAGATTGTATCCTGGATTGTATCGCTGATTGTATCCCAGACTGTATCCCAGACTGTATCCCGGACTGTATCTTGGTCTGTATCCTAGACTGTATCCCGGTCTGTATCCCGGAATGTGTCCCGGATTATATCCCAAAATGTATTCCGGACTGTATCCCGGACTGTTTCCCAGACTGTACCCCAAATTGTATCCCGGATTTTATCCTGGATTGTATCCCAGACCATATCCCGGATTGTATCCCGGACTTTATTCCGGACTGTATCCTGGATTGTATCCTGGATTGTATCCCACACTGTATCACGGACTGTATCCCGGACTGTATTCCAGAATGTATTACGGACAGCACACCGAAATGTATCCCGGACTGTATCCCGGACTGTATCCCGGATTGTATTCTGGAATGTATCGCGGACTGTATCCTTGACTGTATCCCGGGTTGTACCCCGGACTGTATCCCGGACTATATCACAGATTGTATCCCAGAGTGAATCCCGGAATGTATTCCGGATTGTATCCCGGACTGTATCACGGGCCGTATCCCGGTTTGTATCCCAGAATCTATCCCGGACTGTATCCCGGACTGTTTTCCGGATTGTGTCCAGGATTGTAGCCTGTACTGTATCCCGGATCGTATCCCGGATTGTATCCCGGTCTGTATCCCGGACTGTATCCATGACTGTATCCCGGTATGTGTCCCTGAATGTATCCCGGACTGTATCCCGGATTCTATCCCGACATGTATCCTGGACTGTATCCCGGTATGTATCCCGGACTGTATCCTGGAATCTATCCTGGATTGTATCCCAGACTGTATCCCGCAATGTGTCAGGAACTGTATCCCAGAATGTATCCCGGACTGTATCCCGGACTGTATCCCAGATTGTATCCCAGACCGTATCCTGGAATGTATCCCGGACTGTATGCTGTACTGTATCCCAGACTGTATCCCGGATTGTATCCAGACTGTTTCCCGGAATGCATCCCGGTCTGTATCCCGGACTGTATCCCAGACTGTATCCCGGATTGTATTCTGGATTGTATCCCGGACTGTATCTCGGACTATATACCGGACTGTATCCCGGACTGTATCCCCGATTGTATCCCGGAACATATCCCGGATCCCGGACCGTATCTCGGTCTATATCCCGGACTGTATCCCAGACTGTATCCTGGACTGTATCCCGGATTGTAACCTGACTTGTATCCCAGACTGTATCCCGGACCGTATCTCGGTCTCTATTCCCAACTGTATCCCAGACTGTATCCCTGACTGTATCCCGGATTGTAACCTGGCTTGTATGTCGGACTGCATCGCAGATTTTATCCCGGACTGTTTCTCGTCTTTATTCCGGAATGTATCCCAGACTATATCCTGGACTGTATCCTGGACTGTGTCCCGGTCTGTATCCCGTACTGTATCCCAGACTGTATCTCGGACTGTATCCTTGACTGTATCCTGGACTGTATTCCAGAATGTATCCCGGACTGCATCTCGGATTGGATCCCGGACTGTATCCATGACTGTATTCCTGTATGTGTCCCTGAATGTATCCCGGACTGTATTCCGGATTCTATCCCGGCATGTATCCTGGACTGTATCCCGGTATGTATCCCGGACTGTATCCTGGAATCTATCCTGGACTGTATCCCGGACTGTTTCCCGCAATGTGTCAGGAACTGTTTCCCAGAATGTATCCCGGACTGTATCCCGGACTGTTTCCCAGATTGTATCCCAGACCGTATCCTGGAATGTATCCCGGACTGTATGCTGTACTGTATCCTGGACTGTATCCCGGATTGTATCCAGTCTGTATCCCGGAATGCATCCCGGTCTGTATCCCGGACTGTATCGCAGGCTGTATCCCGGATTGTATCCTGGACTGTATCGCGGACTGTACCTCGGACTATATCCCGGACTGTATCCCGGACTGTATCCCGGACTGTATCCCAGACTGTATCCAGGACTGTATCCCGGATTGTCACCTGACTTGTATCCCAGACTGTAGCCCGGACCGTATCTCGGTCTCCATCCCCAACTGTATCCCAGACTGTATCCCGGACTGTATCCCGGATTGTAACCTGGCTTGTATGCCGGACTGCATCGCAGATTGTATCCCGGACTTTATCTCGTCTTTATTCCGGAATGTATCCCAGACTGTATCCTGGACTGTATCCTGGAATGTGTCCCGGTCTGTATCCCGTACTGTATCCCTGACTGTATCTCGGACTGTATCCTTGACTTTATCCTGGACTGTATTCCAGAATGTATCCCGGACTGTATCTCGGATTGTATCCCGGACTGTATCCCAGATTGTATCCTGGATTGTATCCCAGACTCTGTCCCGCATTGTATCCCGGACTGTAGCCCGGATTGTATCCCAGACCGTATCCATGACTGTATCCCGGTATGTGTCCCTGAATGTATTCCGGACTGTATCCCGGATTCTATCCCGGCATGTATCCTGGACTGTATCCCGGTATGTATCACGGACTGTTTCCTGGAATCTATCATGGACTGTATTCCGGACTGTATCCCGCAATGTGTCAGGGACTGTATCCCAGAATGTATCCCAGAATGTATCCCGGACTGTATCCCAGATTGTATCGCAGACCGTATCCTGGACTGTATCCTGGAGTGTATACTGTACTGTATCGCGGACTGTATCCGTGATTGTATCCAGACTGTATCCCGGAATGTATCCTGGTCTGTATCACGGACTGTATCCCAGACTGTATCCCGGATTGTATCCCAGACTGTATTTTGGGCTGTATCCTAGACTGTATCCTGGGCTGTATCCCGGATTGTATCCCAGACTGTATTCGGGACTGTATCCCGGATTGTATCCCGGACTGTATCCCGGAATGTATCCCCAACTGTATCCCGGGCTGTATCCCGGACTGTATCCCGGACTGTATCCCGGTTTGCACCCCAGAATCTATCCTTGGACTGTATCCCGGACTGTATCCTGGATTGTATCCTGGATTGCATCCTGGACTGTCTCCTGGACTGTATCCTGGATTGTATCCGGTGGTCTATCCCGGACTGTATCCTGGACTGTATCCCAGATTATATCCTGGATTGTATCCCGGATTGTATCCCAGACTGTATCCCGGACAGTATCCCGGACTGTATAACCGGACTGCATTTTGGACTGTATTCCGGAATGTATCGCGGACTGTATCTCGGACTGTATCCCGGATGGTATCCCAGAATCTATCGCGGACTGTATCCCAGACTGTATCCTGGACTGTATGCCAGATTATATCCCAGACTGTATCCCGGACTGTATCCCGGTCTGTATCCTGGACTGTATCACAGATTGTATCCCCGAGTGAATCCCGGAATGGATTCCGGATTGTATCCCGGACTGTATCCGGGGCCGTATCCCGGTTTGTATCCCAGAATCTATCCCGGACTGTATCCCGGACTGTTTTCCGGATTGCGTCCAGGATTGTAGCCTGTACTGTATCCCGGATTGTATTTTGGATTGTATCCCAGACTCAATCCCGGATTGTATCCCGGTCTGTATCCCGGACTGTATCCATAACTGTATCCCGGTATGTGTGCCTGAATGTATCCCGGACTGTAATATCGGATACCAACCCGGCATGTATCCTGGACTGTATCCCGGTATGTATCCCGGAATGTATCCTGGAATCTATCCTGGACTGTATCCAGGACTGTATCCCGCAATGTGTCAGGAACTGTATCCCAGAATGTATCCCGGACTGTATCCCGGAATGTGTCCCGGATTATATCCCGAAATGTATCCCGGACTGTATACCGGACTGTTTCCCAGACTGTATCCCAGATTGTATACCGGATTTTATCCTGGACTGTATCCCGGACTGTATCCCGGATTGTATCCTGGATTGTATCCCAGACTCTGTCCCGCATTGTATCCCGGACTGTAGCCCAGATTGTATCCCGGACTGTATCCCAGATTGTATCCCAGACCGTATCCATGACTGCATCACGGTCTGTGTCCCTGAATGTATCCCGGACTGCATCCCTGATTCTATCCCGGCATGTATCCTGGACTGTATCCTGGTATGTATCCCGGACTGTTTCCTGGAATCTATCCTGGACTGTATCCCGGACTGTATCCCGCAATGTGTCAGGGACTGTATCCCAGAATGTATCCCAGAATGTATCCCGGACTGTATCCCAGATTGTATCCCAGACCGTATCCTTGACTGTATCCCGGAGTGTATACTGTACTGTATCCCGGACTGTATCCCGGATTGTATCCAGACTGTATCCCGGAATGTATCCCGGTCTGTATCCCGGACTGTATCCCAGACTGTATCCCGGATTGTATCCCAGACTGTATTCTGGGCTGTATCCCAGACTGTATCCTGGACTGTATCCCGGTATGTATCCTTGACTGTATCCTGGACTGTATTCCGGATTGTATTCCAGACTGTATTCTGGGCTATATCTTAGACTGTATCCTGGGCTTTATCCCGGATTGTATCCCAGAATGTATTCGGGACAGTATCCCAGACTGTATCCCGGAATGTATCCCTAACTGTATCCCGGGCTGTATCCCGGATTGTATCCCGGACTGTATCCCGGTTTGCATCCCAGAATCTATCCTTGGACTGTATCCCGGACTGTATCCTGGATTGTATCCTGGATTGCAGCCTGGACTGTCTCCTGGACTGTATCCTGGATTGTATCCGGTGGTCTATCCCGGACTGTATCCTGGACTGTATCCCAGATTATATCCTGGATTGTATCCCGGATTGTATCCCAGACTGTATCCCGGACAGTATCCCGGACTGTATACCGGACTGCATTTTGGACTGTATTCCGGAATGTATCGCGGACTGTATCTCGGACTGTATCCCGGATTGTATCCCAGACTCTATCGCGGACTGTATCCCGGACTGTATCCTGGACTGTATCCCAGATTGTATCCCGGACTGTATTCCGGAATGTATCCTGGACTGTATCCGAGACTGTCCCGGATTGTATCCCGGTCTGTATCCCGGTCTGTATCCTGGATTGTATCCCGTACTCTATCCCGGACTGTATCCGAGACTGTATTCCGGAAGGTATCGTGGACTGTATCCCGGACTGTATCCCGGACTGTATCCCGGGTTGTATCCCGGACTGTATTCCGGAATGTATCCTGGACTGTATCCGAGACTGTCCCGGATTGTATCCTGGTCTGTATCCCGGTCTGTAACCCGGACTGTATCCTGGATGTATCCTGTACTCTATCCCGGACTGTAACCCAGACTGTATTCTGGAATGTATTGTGGACTGTATCCCGGACTGTATCCCAGACTGTATCCCGGGTTGTATCCCGGACTGTATCCTGGACTGTATCCCGGATTGTATCCCAGACCGTATCCTGGACTGTATCCCGGACTCTATCCTCGACTGTATCCTGGACTGTATCCGAGACTGTCCCGGATTGTATCCCGGATTGTATCCCAGACTGTATCCCGGACAGTATCCCGGACTGTATACCGGACTGCATTTTGGACTGTATTCCGGAATGTATCGCGGACTGTATCTCGGACTGTATCCCGGATTGTATCCCAGACTCTATCGCGGACTGTATCCCGGACTGTATCCTGGACTGTATCCCAGTCTGTATCCCGGACTGTATCCTGGATTGTATCCTGTACTCTATCCCGGACTGTATCCGAGACTGTATTCCGAATGTATCGTGGACTGTATCCCGGACTGTATCCCGGGTTGTATCCTGGACTGTATCCTGGACTGTATCCCGGATTGTATCCCAGACCATATCCTGGACTGTATCCCGGACTGTATACTGTACTGTATGCCGGACTGTATCTCGGATTGTATCCCGGACTATATCTCAGTCTCTATCCCGGACTGTATCCCGGACTGTATCCCTGATTGTAACCTGGCTTGTATCCCGGACTGTATCCCGGACCGTATCTCGGTCTCTATCCCGGACTGTATCCCAGACTGTATCCCAGATTGTAACCTGGCTTGTATGCTGGACTGCATCGCAGATTGTATCGTGGACTATATATCATCTTTATTCCGGAATGTATCCCAGAATGCATCCTGGACTGTATCCTGGAATGTGTCCCGGTCTGTATCCCATACTGTATCCCAGACTGTATCTCGGACTGTATCCTCGACTGTATCCTGGACTGTATTCCAGAATGTATCCCGGACTGTATCCCGGATTGTATCCTATATTGTATCCCAGGCTCTCTCTCGGATTATATCCTGGACTGTATCCCGGAATTTGTCCCGGACTGTATTCCGGTATGTGTCCCGGATTATATCCCAAAATGTATCCCGGACAGTATCCTGGACTGCATTCTGGACTGTATCCCGGATTGTATCCCTGACTGTATCCTGGACTGTATCCCGACTGTATCCCGGACTGTATCCCAGATTGTATCCTGGATTGTATCGCTGATTGTATCCCAGACCGTATCCCAGACTGTATCCCGGACTGTATCTTGGTCTGTATCCCAGACTGCATCCCGGAATGTGTCCCGGATTATATCCCGAAATGTATCCCGGACTGTATCCTGGACTGTTTCCCAGACTGTATCCCGGAATGTATCCCCAACTGTATCCCGGGCTGTATCCCGGACTGTATCCCGGACTTTATCCCGGTTTGCACCCCAGAATCTATCCTTGGACCCGGATTGCAGCCTGGACTATCTCCCGGACTGTATCCTGTATTGTATCCCAGATTATATCCCGGATTGTATCCCGGATTGTATCCCAGACTGTATCCCGGAGAGTATCCCAGACTGTATACCGAACTGCATTTTGGACTGTATTCCGGAATGTATCGCGGACTGTATCTCGGACTGTATCCCGGACTGTATCCCGTGTTGTATCCTGGACTGTATCCTGGACTGTATCCCGGATTGTATCCCAGACCGTATCCTGGACTGTATCCCAGACTGTATATTGTACTGTATGCCGGACTGTATCCCGGATTGTATCCAGACTGTATCCCGGAATGTATCCCGGTCTGTATCTGGACTGTATCCCAGATTGTATCCCTGACTGTATCCTGGACTGTATCCCGACTGTATCCCGGACTGTATCCCAGATTGTATCCTGGATTGTATCGCTGATTGTATCCCAGACTGTATCCCAGACTGTATCCCGGACTGTATCTTGGTCTGTATCCCAGATTGTATCCCGGAATGTGTCCCGGAATGCGTACCGGATTATATCCCGAAATGTATCCCGGACTGTATCCTGGACTTTTTCCCAGACTGTATCCCGGAATGTATCCCCAACTGTATCCCGGGCTGTATCCCGGACTATAACCCGGAATGTATCCCGGTTTGCACCCCAGAATCTATCCTTGGACTGTATCCCGGACTGTATCCTGGATTGTATCCCGGATTGCAGCCTGGACTATCTCCTGGACTGTATCCTGGATTGTATCCGGTGGTCTATCCCGGACTGTATCCTGGACTGTATCCCAGATTATATCCCGGATTGTATCCCGGATTGTATCCCAGACTGTATCCCGGACAGTATCCCAGACTGTATACCGGACTGCATTTTGGACTGTATTCCGGAATGTATCGCGGACTGTATCTCGGACTGTATCCCGGATTGTATCCCAGACTCTATCGCGGACTGTATCCCAGACTGTATCCTGGACTGTATCCCAGATTGTATCCCAGATTGTGTCCCGGACTGTATTCCGGAATGTATCCTGGACTGTATCCGAGACTGTCCCGGTCTGTATCCCGGTCTGTATCCCGGACTGTATCCCGGATTGTATCTCGGATTGTATCCCAGACTCTATCCCGGATTGTATCCCGGTCTGTATCCCGGACTGTATCCATGACTGTATCCCGGTATGTGTCCCTGAATGTATCCCGGACTGTATCACGGATACCATCCCGGCATGTATCCTGGACTGTATCCCGGTATGTATCCCGGACTGTATCCTGGAATCTATCCTGGACTGTATCCCGGACTGTATCCCGCAATGTGTCCCGGATTATATCCCGAAATGTATCCCGGACTGTATCCCGGACTGTTTCCCAGACTGTATCCCAGATTGTATCCCGAATTTTATCCTGGACTGTATCCCGGATCGTGTCCCAGATTGTATCCCGGACTTTATCCCGGGCTGTATCCTGGATTGTATCCCATACTGTATCACGGACTGTATCCCGGACTGTATTCCAGAATGTATTACGGACAGCATGTCGGAATGTATCCCGGACTGTATTCCGGACTGTATCCCGGATTGTATTCTGGAATGTAGCGCGGACTGTATCCTTGACTGTATCCCGGGTTGTATCCCGGACTGTATCCCGGACTGTATCACAGATTGTATCCCAGAGTGAATCCCAGAATGTATTCCGGATTGTATCCCGTACTGTATCCCGGGCCATATCCCAGTTTGTATCCCAGAATCTATCCCGGACTGTATCCCGGACTGTTTTCCGGATTGTGTCCAGGATTATAGCCTGTGCTGTATCCCAGATTGTATCTCGGATTGTATCCCAGACTCTATCCCGGATTGTATCCCGGTCTGTATCCCGGACTGTATCCATGACTGTATCCTGGTATGTGTCCCTGAATGTATCCCGGACTGTATCCCGGATTCTATCCCGGCATGTATCCTGGACTGTATCCTGGTATGTATCCCGGACTGTATCCTGGAATCTATCCTGGACTGTATCCCGGACTGTATCCTGCAATGTGTCAGGAACTGTATCCCAGAATGTATCCCGGACTGTATCCCGGACTGTATCCCAGATTGTATCCCAGACCGTATCCTGGACTGTATCCTGGACTGTATGATGCTGTACTGTATCCCGGACTGTATCCAGGATTGTATCCAGACTGTATCCCGGAATGCATCCCGGTCTGTATCCCGGACTGTATCCCGGATTGTATCCTGGACTGTATCGCGGACTGTATCTCGGACTATATCCAGGACTGTATCCCGGACTGTATCCCCGATTGTATCCCGGAATATATCCCGGATCCCGGACCGTATCTCGGTCTCTATCCCGGACTCTATCCCAGACTGTATCCTGGACTGCTTCCCGGATTGTAACCTGGCTTGGATCCCGGATTGTATCCCGGACCGTATCTCGGTCTCTATCCCGAACTGTATCCCAGACTGTATCCCGGACAGTATCCCGGATTGTAACCTGGCTTGTATGCCGGACTGCATCGCAGATTGTATCCCGGACTGTATCTCGTCTTTATTCCGGAATGTATCCCAGACTGTATCCTGGACTGTATCCTGGAATGTGTCCCGGTCTGTATCCCGTACTCTATCCCAGACTGTATCTCGGACTGTATCCTTGACTGTATCCTGGACTGTATTCCAGATTGTATCCCGGACTGTATCTCGGATTGTATCCCGGACTGTATTCCGGATTGCATCCTGGATTGTATCCCAGAATCTGTTCCGCATTGTATCCCAGACTGTAGCCCAGATTGTATCCCGGACTGTATCTCAGATTGTATCCCAGACCGTATCCATGACTGTATCCCGGTATGTGTACCTGAATGTATCCCGGACTGTATCCCGGATTCTATCCCGGCATGTATCCTGGACTGTATCCCGGATTGTATCCCACAATGTGTCAGGGACTGTATCCCAGAATGTAACCTGGATTGCATCCTGGACTGTATCCCGGACTATATCCCGTACTGTAGCATCCCGGACTGTATCCCGTATTTTATCCTCAATTGTATCCCGGACTGTTTCCCGGATTGTATCCCAGACTGTATCCCGGATTGTATCCCAGACTCTTTCCCGGACTGTATCCCGGATTGTATCACAGTCTGTATCTGGACTGTATCCCAGACTGTATCGCAGATTGTATCCCTGACTTTATATCGGACTGTATTCCGGATTGTATCCCGGACTGTATCCCGGGTTGTATCCCAGACTGTATCCTGGACTGTATCCCGGATTGTATCCCAGACCGTATCCTGGACTGTATCCCGGACTGAATACTGTATTGTATGCCGGACTGTATCCCGGATTGCTTCCCGGACTGTATCCTGGATTGTATCCTGTATGCCAGAATCTACCTAGATTGTATCACGGACTGTATCTCGGACTATATTCCGGATTGTGTCATGGACTGTATCCTGGATTGTATCCCGAATTGTATCCCAGAATGTATCCCGGACTGTATCTCGGACTGTACTCCGGACTGTATTCCGGACTCTATCCCGGATTCTATCCCGGATTGAATCCCGGAATGTGTCCTGGACTTTATCCCGGAATGTGTCCTGGACTGTATCCCAGAATGTGTCCCGGATTTTATCCCAGACTTTATCTCGGTCTGTATCACAGGCTGTATCCCAGACTGTATCCCGGATTGTATCGTGGACTGTATCCTGGATTGTATCCCGGAATGTATCCCGGATTGTATCCTGAATTGTATCCCGGACTGTATCCCGGATTGTATCCCAGACTCTTTTCCGGACTGTATCCTGGATTGTATCACAGACTATATCCTGGACTGTATCCCGGACTGTATCCCGGAATGTATCCCGGACTGTATCCCGGATAGTATCCTAAATTGTATCCCAGATTGTATCCCAGATTGTAACCCGCACTGTATCCTGGACTGTATCCCGGATTATATCCTGGATTGTATCCCAGACTCTATCCCAGATTGTATCCCGGACTGTATCCCGGATTGTATCCGAGATTGTATCCCGGACTGTATCCCAGACTGTATCCTGGACTGTATCCCACATTGTATCCTGGATTGTAGGCCAGACTCTATCCCAGATTGTATCCCGGACTGTATCTCGGACTGTGTCCCGGACAGTATCCCGGAATGTGTCCCGGATTTTATCCCAGACTTTATCTCGGTCTGTATCACAGACTGTATCCCGGACTGTATCCGAAATTGTATCCCGGACTGTATCCCGGACTGTATCATGAATTGCATCCCAGACTGTATCACGGACTGTATCTCGGACTGTATCCCGGACTGTATCCCGGGCTGTATCCCGGATTGTATCCCAGACTCTATTGTGGAGTATATCCAGGACTGTATCCCAGATTGTATCCCGGATTGTGTCCTGGACTGTATCCCGGACTGTATTCCAGAATATATACCGGATTGTAGCCCGGATTGTATCCCGCATTGTATCCTGGATTGTATGCCAGACTCTATCCCAGATTGTATCCCGGACTATATCTCGGACTGTCTCCCGGAATGTATCCCGGACTGTATCCTGGAATATGTCCTGGACTGTATCCCAGACTTTATCCCATAATGTATCTCAGCTTGTCACACTCCAGACATTCATATCCCGGACTGTATCCCGGAATGTATCCCGGAATGTAACCCGGACTGTATCCTGGATTATATCCTGGACTGTATCCCGGACTGTATCCCGTACTGTAGCATCCTGGACTGTATCCCGGATTGTATCCCGGACTGTTTCCCGGATTGTATTCCGGACTGTATCCCGGATTGTATCCCAGACTCTTTCCCGGACTGTATCCCGGATTGTATCACAGACTGTATCCTGGACTGTATCCCGGACTGTATCCCGGAATGTATCCCGAATTGTATCCCAGATTGTATCCCGGACTGTTTCTCGGACTGTATTCCAGACTGTAATCCGGACTCTATCCCGGACTGTATCCTGGAGTGTATTCTGGATTCTATCCCGGATTGTCTCCCGGACTCTATCCCGGAATGTGTCCTGGCCTTTATCCCGGAACATGTCCCGGATTGTATCCCAGACTGTATCTCGGTCTGTATCCCAGACTGTATCGCAGATTGTATCCCTGACTGTATCCTGGACAGTATCCTGTATTGTATCCCAGACTCTTTCCCGGACTGTATCCTGGACTGTATTCCGGAATGTATCCTGGATTGTATCCCAGAATGTATCCTGGATTGTATCCCGAATTGTATCCCAGATTGTATCCCGGACTGTATCTCAGACTGTATTCGGGACTTTATTCCGGACTCTATCCCGGATTCTATCCCGGATTGAATCCCGGACTCTATCCCAGAATGTGTCCTGGGCTTTATCCCGGAATGTGTCCCGGACAGTATCCCGGAATGTGTCCCGGATTTTATCCCAGACTTTACCTCGGTCTGTATCACAGACTGTATCCCGGACTGTATCCGAAATTGTATCCCGGACTGTATCCCGGACTGTATCATGAATTGCATCCCAGACAGTATCACGGACTGTATCTCGGACTGTATCCCGCACTGTATCCCGGGCTGTATCCCGGATTGTATCCGAGACTCTATTGTGGAGTATATCCAGGACTGTATCCCGGATTGTGTCCCGGACAGTATCCCGGAATGTGTCCCGGATTTTATCCCAGACTTTATCTCGGTCTGTATCACAGACTGTATCCCGGACTGTATCCGAAATTTTATCCCGGACTGTATCCCGGACTGTATCATGAATTGCATCCCAGACTGTATCATGGACTGTATCTCGGACTGTATCCCGGACTGTATCCCGGGCTGTATCCCGGATTGTATCCCAGACTCTATTGTGGAGTATATCCAGGACTGTATCCCGGATTGTATCCCGGATTGTGTCCTGGACTGTATCCTGGACTGTATTCCAGAATATATACCGGATTGTAGCCCGGACTGTATCCCGCATTGTATCCTGGATTGTATGCCAGACTCTATCCCAGATTGTATCCCGGACTATATCTCGGACTGTCTCCCGGAATGTATCCCGGACTGTATCCTGGAATATGTCCTGGACTGTATCCCAGACTTTATCCCATAATGTATCTCAGCTTATCACACTCCAGACATTCATATCCCGGACTGTATCCCGGAATGTATCCCGGACTGTATCCCGGATAGTATCCTAAATTGTATCCCAGATTGTATCCCAGATTGTAACCCGCACTGTATCCTGGACTGTATCCCGGATTTTATCCTGGATTGTATCCCAGACTCTATCCCAGATTGTATCCCGGACTGTATCCTGGATTGTATCCGAGATTGTATCCCGGACTGTATCCCAGACTGTATCCTGGACTGTATCCCGCATTGTATCCTGGATTGTATGCCAGACTCTATCCCAGATTGTATCCCGGACTATATCTCGGACTGTCTCTCAGAATTTATCCCGGAGTGTATCCTGGAATATACCTGGACTGTATCCCAGACTTTATCCCATAATGTATCTCAGCTTATCACACTCCAGACATTCATATCCCGGACAGTATCCCGGACTGTATCCCTGAATGTATCCCGGACTGTATCCTGGATTATATCCTGGACTGTATCCCGGACTCTATCCCGTACTGTAGCATCCTGGACTGTATCCCGGATTGTATCCTGGACTGTATCCCGGATTTTATCCTGGATTGTATCCAAGACTCTATCCCAGATTGTATCCCTGACTGTATCCCGGATTGTATCCGAGATTGTATCCCGGACTGTATCCCAGACTGTATCCTGGACTGTATCCCGCATTGTATCCTGGATTGTATGACAGACTCTATCCCAGCTTGTATCCCGGACTGTATCTCGGACTGTATTCCGGATTGTATCGCGGACTGTATCCTGGAATATGTCATGGATTGAATCCCACACTTTATCCCATAATGTATCCTGGATTGTATCTCAGCTTGTCACACTCCAGACATTCATATCCCGGACTGTATCCCTGATTGTATCCCGGAATGTATTCCGGACTGTATCCTGGATTGTATCCTGGACTGTATCCCGGACTGTATCCCATACTTTAGCATCCCGGACTGTATCCCGGATTGTATCCTGAATTGTATCCCGGACTGTTCCCCGGATTGTATCCCGGACTGTATCCCGGATTGTATCCCAGACTCTTTCCCGGACTGTATCCCGGATTGTATCCCGGACTGTATCCCAGATTGTATCCCGGATTGTATCTGAGATTGTATCCCTGCCTGTATCTCGGTCTGTATCCTGGAGTGTATCCTGGATTGTATCCCACATTGTATCCCGGATTGTATCTCGGCATATATCCAGGATTGTATCCCAGACTGTATCCTGGACTGTATCCCGGACTGTATCCCGTACTGTGGCATCCTGGACTGTATCCCGGATTGTATCCTGGACTGTTTCCCGGATTGTATTCCGGACTGTATCCCGGATTGTGTCCCAGACTCTTTCCCGGACTGTATCCCGGATTGTATCACAGACTGTATCCTGGACTGTATCCCGGACTGTATCCCGGAATGTATCCCGAATTGTATCCCAGATTGTATCCCGGACTGTTTCTCGGACTGTATTCCAGACTGTAATCCGGACTCTATCCCGGACTGTATCCTGGCGTGTATCCTGGATTCTATCCCGGATTGTCTCCCGGACTCTATCCCGGAATGTGTCCCGGCCTTTATCCCGGAACATGTCCCGGATTGTATCCCAGACTGTATCTCGGTCTGTATCCCAGACTGTATCGCAGATTGTATCCCTGACTGTATCCTGGACAGTATCCCGGATTGTATCCCAGACTCTTTCCCGGACTGTATCCTGGACTGTATTCCGGAATGTATCCTGGACTGTATCCCAGAATGTATCCTGGATTGTATCCTGAATTGTATCCCAGATTGTATCCCGGAATATATCTCAGACTGTATTCCGGACTTTATTCCGGACTCTATCCCGGATTCTATCCCGGATTGAATCCCGGACTCTATCCCAGAATGTGTCCTGGGCTTTATCCCGGAATGTGTCCCGGACAGTATCCCGGAATGTGTCCCGGATTTTATCCCAGACTTTATCTCGGTCTGTATCACAGACTGTATCCCGGACTGTATCCGAAATTGTATCCCGGACTGTATCCCGGACTGTATCATGAATTGCATCCCAGACTGTATCACGGACTGTATCTCGGACTGTATCCCGGACTGTATCCCGGGTGGTATCCCGGATGGTATCCGAGACTCTATTGTGGAGTATATCCAGGACTGTATCCCGGATTGTGTCCCGGACAGTATCCCGGAATGTGTCCCGGATTTTATCCCAGACTTTATCTCGATCTGTATCACAGACTGTATCCCGGACTGTATCCGAAATTGTATCCCGGACTGTATCCCGGACTGTATCATGAATTGCATCCCAGACTGTATCACGGACTGTATCCCAGACTGTATCCCGGACTGTATCCGAAATTGTATCCCGGACTGTATCCCGGACTGTATCATGAATTGCATCCCAGACTGTATCACGGACTGTATCTCGGACTGTATCCCGGACTGTATCCCGGGCTGCATCCCGGATGGTATCCGAGACTTATTGTGGAGTATATCCAGGACTGTATCCCGGATTGTGTCCCGGACAGTATCCCGGAATGTGTCCCGGATTTTATCCCAGACTTTATCTCGGTCTGTATCACAGACTGTATCCCGGACTGTATCCGAAATTGTATCCCGGACTGTATCCCGGACTGTATCATGAATTGCATCCCAGACTGTATCACGGACTGTATCCCAGACTGTATCCTGGACTGTATCCCGCATTGTATCCTGGATTGTATGCCAGACTCTATCCCAGATTGTATCCCGGACTGTATCTCGGACTGTATTCCGGATTGTATCGCGGACTGTATCCTGGAATATGTCATGGATTGAATCCCAGACTTTATCCCATAATGTATCCTGGATTGTATCTCAGCTTGTCACACTCCAGACATTCATATCCCGGACTGTATCCCTGATTGTATCCCGGAATGTATTCCGGACTGTATCCTGGATTGTATCCTGGACTGTATCCCGGACTGTATCCCGTACTGTAGCATCCCGGACTGTATCCCGGATTGTATCCTGAATTGTATCCCGGACTGTCCCCCGGATTGTATCCCGGACTGTATCCCGGATTGTATCCCAGACTCTTTCCCGGACTGTATCCCAGATTGTATCCCGGACTGTATCCCAGATTGTATCCCGGATTGTATCCGAGATTGTATCCCTGACTGTATCTCGGTCTGTATCCTGGAGTGTATCCCGGATTGTATCCCACATTGTATCCCGGATTGTATCTCGGCATATATCCCGGATTGTATCCCAGACTGTATCCTGGACTGTATCCCGCATTGTATCCTGGATTGTATGCCAGACTCTATCCCAGATTGTATCCCGGACTGTATCCTGGAATATGTCCTGGACTGTATCCCAGACTTTATCCCATAATGTATCTCAGCTTGTCACACTCCAGACATTCATATCCCAGACTGTATCCCAGACTGTATCCCGGAATGTATCCCGGACTGTATCCTGGATTATATCCCGGACTGTATCCCGGACTGTATCCCGTACTGTAGCATCCTGGACTGTATCCCGGATTGTATCCCGGACTGTTTCCCGGATTGTATTCCGGACTGTATCCCGGATTGTATCCCAGACTCTTTCCCGGACTGTATCCCGGATTGTATCACAGACTGTATCCTGGACTGTATCCCGGACTGTATCCCGGAATGTATCCCGAATTGTATCCCAGATTGTATCCCGGACTGTTTCTCGGACTGTATTCCAGACTGTAATCCGGACTCTATCCCGGACTGTATCCTGGAGTGTATCCTGGATTCTATCCCGGATTGTCTCCCGGACTCTATCCCGGAATGTGTCCCGGCCTTTATCCCGGAACATGTCCCGGATTGTATCCCAGACTGTATCTTGGTCTGTATCCCAGACTGTATCGCAGATTGTATCCCTGACTGTATCCTGGACAGTATCCCGGATTGTATCCCAGACTCTTTCCCGGACTGTATCCTGGACTGTATTCCGGAATGTATCCTGGATTGTATCCCGAATTGTATCCCAGATTGTATCCCGGACTGTATCTCAGACTGTATTTCGGACATTATTCCGGACTCTATCCCGGATTCTATCCCGGATTGAATCCCGGACTCTATCCCAGAATGTGTCCTGGGCTTTATCCCAGAATGTGTCCCGGACAGTATCCCGGAATGTGTCCCGGATTTTATCCCAGACTTTATCTCGGTCTGTATCACAGACTGTATCCCGGACTGTATCCGAAATTGTATCCCGGACTGTATCCCGGACTGTATCATGAATTGCATCCCAGACTGTATCACGGACTGTATCTTGGACTGTATCCCGCACTGTATCCCGGGCTGTATCCCGGATGGTATCCGAGACTCTATTGTGGAGTATATCCAGGACAGTATCCCGGATTGTGTCCCGGACAGTATCCCGGAATGTGTCCCGGATTTTATCCCAGACTTTATCTCGGTCTGTATCACAGACTGTATCCCGGACTGTATCCGAAATTGTATCCCGGACTGTATCCCGGACTGTATCATGAATTGCATCCCAGACTGTATCACGGACTGTATCTCGGACTGTATCCCAGAATGTATCCCGGGCTGTATCCCGGATTGTATCCCAGACTCTATTGTGGAGTATATCCAGGACTGTATCCTGGATTGTATCCCGGATTGTGTCCTGGACTGTATCCCGGACTATATTCCAGAATATATACCGGATTGTATCCCGGACTGTCTCCCGCATTGTATCCTGGATTGTATGCCAGACTCTATCCCAGAATGTATCCCGGATTATATCTCGGACTGTCTCCCGGAATGGATCCCGGACAGTATCCAGGATTTTATCCTGAATTGTATCCCAGACTGTTTCTCGGATTGTATCCCAGATTGTATCCCGGATTATATCCCAGACTCTTTTCCGGACTGTATCCTGGATTGTATCACAGACTGTATCCTGGATGTATCCCGGACTGTATCCCGGAATGTATCCCGGACTGTATCCCGGATAGTATCCTAAATTGTATCCCAGATTGTATCCCAGATTGTAACACGCACTGTATCCTGGACTGTATCCCGGATTTTATCCTGGATTGTATCCCAGACTCTATCCCAGATTGTATCCCGGACTGTATCCCGGATTGTATCCGAGATTGTATCCCGGACTGTTCCCAGACTGTATCCTGGACTGTATCCCGCATTGTATCCTGGATTGTATGCCAGACTCCAACCCAGATTGTATCCCGGACTGTATCCCGGATTGTATCCGAGATTGTATCCCAGACTGTTCCCAGACTGTATCCTGGACTGTATCCCGCATTGTATCCTGGATTGTATGCAGACTCTATCCCGGATTGTATCCCGGATTGTATCGCGGACTGTATCCTGGAATATCTCATGGATTGAATCCCAGACTTTATCCCATAATGTATCCTGGATTGTATCTCAGCTTGTCACACTCCAGACATTCATATCCCGGACTGTATCCCTGACTGTATCCCGGAATGTATCCCGGACTGTATCCTGGATTGTATTCGTGACTGTATCCCGGACTGTATCCCGTACTGTAGCATCCCGGACTATATCCCAGATTGTATCCCGGACGGTATACCGGATTGTATCCTCAATTGTATCCCAGACTGTTTCCCGGATTGTATGCCGGACTATATTCCGGGTTGTATCCCAGACTCTTTCCTGGACTGTATCCCGGATTGTATCACAGACTGTATAGAAACATAGAAACATAGAAAATAGGTGCAGGAGTAGGCCATTCGGCCCTTCTAGCCTGCACCGTCATTCAATGAGTTCATGGCTGAACATGCAACTTCAGTACCCCATTCCTGCTTTCTCACCATACCCCTTGATTCCCCTAGTAGTAAGGACTCCATCTAACTCCTTTTAGAATATATTTATTCAAAATTGGCCTCAACAACTTTCTGTGGCAGAGAATTCCACAGGTTCACCACTCCCTGAGTGAAGAAATTCCTCATCATCTCGGTCCTAAATGGCTTACCCCTTATCCTTAGACTGTGTCCCCTGGTTCTGGACTTCCCCAACATTGGGAACATTCTTCCTGCATCTAACCTGTCTAACCCCGTCAGAATTTTAAACGTTTCTATGAGGTCCCCTCTCATTCTTCTGAACTCCAGTGAATACAAGCCCAGTTGATCCAGTCTTTCTTGATAGGTCAGTCCCGCCATCCCGGGAATCAGTCTGGTGAACCTTCGCTGCACTCCCTCAATAGCAAGAATCTTCTTCCTCAGGTTAGGAGACCAAAACTGTACACAATAATCCAGGTGTGGCCTCACCAAGGCCCTGTACAACTGTAGCAACATCTCCCTGCCCCTGTACTCAAATCCCCTCGCTATGAAGGCCAACATGCCATTTGCTTTCTTAACCGCCTGCTGTACCTGCATGCCAACCTTCAATGACTGATGTACCATGACACCCAGGTCTCGTTGCACCTCCCCTTTTCCTAATCTGTCACCATTTAGATAATAGTCTGTCTCTCTGTTTTTACCACCAAAGTGGATAACCTCACATTTATCCACATTATACTTCATCTGCCATGCATTTGCCCACTCACCTAACCTATCCAAGTCGCTCTGCAGCCTCATAGCATCCTCCTCGCAGCTCACACTGTCACCCAACTTAGTGTCATCCGCAAATTTGGAGATACTACATTTAATCCCCTCGTCTAAATCATTACTATACAGTGTAAACAGCTGGGGCTCCAGCACAGAACCTTGCGGTACCCTACTAGTCACTGCCTGCCATTCTGAAAAGTCCCCATTTACTCCTACTCTTTAGTTCCTGTCTGACAACCAGTTCTCAATCCATGTCAGCACACTACCCCCAATCCCATGTGCTTTAACTTTGCACATTAATCTCTTGTGTGGGACCTTGTCGAAAGCCTTCTGAAAGTCCAAATATACTACATCAACTGGTTCTCCCTTGTCCACTCTACTGGAAACATCCTCAAAAAATTCCAGAAGATTTGTCAAGCATGATTTCCCTTTCACAAATCCATGCTGACTTGGACCTATCATATCACCTCTTTCCAAATGCACTGCTATGACATCCTTAATAATTGATTCCATCATTTTACCCACTACCGATGTCAGGCTGACCGGTCTATAATTCCCTGTTATCTCTCTCCCTCCTTTTTTAAAAAGTGGGGTTACATTGGCTACCCTCCACTCCATAGGAACTGATCCAGAGTCAATGGAATGTTGGAAAATGACTGTCAATGCATCCACTATTTCCAAGGCCACCTTCTTAAGTACTCTGGGATGCAGTCCATCAGGCCCTGGGGATTTATCGGCCTTCAATCCCATCAATTTCCTCAACACAATTTCCCGACTAATAAGGATTTCCCTCAGTTCCTCCTCCTTCCTAGACCCTCCGACCCCTTTTATATCCGTAAGGTTGTTTGTGTCCTCCTCAGTGAATACCGAACCAAAGTACTTGTTCAATTGGTCCGCCATTTCTTTGTTCCCCGTTATGACTTCCCCTGATTATGACTGCAGGGGACCTACGTTTGTCTTTACTAACCTTTTTCTCTTTACATATCTATAGAAACTTTTGCAATCCGTCTTAATGTTCCCTGCAAGCTTCTTCTCGTACTCCATTTTCCCTGCCCTAATCAAACCCTTTGTCCTCCTCTGCTGAGTTCTAAATTTCTCCCAGTCCCCGGGTTCGCTGCTATTTCTGGCCAATTTGCATGCCACTTCCTTGGCTTTAATACTATCCCTGATTTCCCTTGATAGCCACGGTTGAGCCACCTTCCCTTTTTTATTTTTACGCCAGAAAGTAATGTACAATTGTTGTAGTTCATCCATGCGGTCTCTAAATGTCTGCCATTGCCCATCCACAGTCAACCCCTTCAGTATCATTCGCCAATCTATCCTAGCCAATTCACGCCTCATACCTTCAAAGTTACCCTTCTTTAAGTTCTGGACCATGGTCTCTGAATTAACTGTTTCATTCTCCATCCTAATGCAGAATTCCACCATATTATGGTCACTCTTCCCCAAGGGGTCTCGCACAACGAGATTGCAAATTAATCCTCTCTCATTACACAACACCCGTTCTAAGATGGCCTCCCCACTAGTTGGTTCCGCGACATATTGGTCTAAAAAACCATCCCTTATGCACTCCAGGAAATCCTCCCCCACCGTATTGCTTCCAGTTTGGTTAACCCAATCTATGTGCATATTAAAGTCACCCATTATAACTGCTGCACCTTTATTGCACGCACCCCTAATTTCATGTTTGATGCCCTCCCCAACATCACTACTACTGTTTGGAGGTCTGTACACAACTCCCACTAACGTTTTTTGCCCTTTGGTATTCTGCAGCTCTACCCATATAGATTCCACATCATCCAAGCTAATGTCCTTCCGAACGATTGCCTTAATTTCCTCCTTAACCAGCAATGCTACCCCACCTCCTTTTCCTTTTATTCTATCTTTCCTGAATGTTGAATACCCCTGGATGTTGAGTTCCCAGCCCTGATCATCCTGGAGCCACGTCTCCGTAATCCCAATCACATCATATTTGTTAACATCTATTTGCACAGTTAATTCATCCACCTTATTGCGGATACTCCTTGCATTAAGACACAAAGCCTTGAGGCTTGTTTTTTTAACACCCTTTGTCCTTTTAGAATTTTGCTGTACAGTGGCCCTTTTTGTTCTTTGCCTTGGGTTTCTCTGCCTTCCACTTTTCCTCATCTCCTTTCTGTCTTTTGCTTTTGCCTCCTTTTTGTTTCCCTCTGTCTCCCTGCATTGGTTCCCATCCCCCTGCCATATTAGTTTAAATCCTTCACAACAGCACTAGCAAACACTCCCCCTAGGACATTGGTTCCGGTCCTGCCCAGGTGCAGACCGTCCGGTTTGTACTGGTCCCACCTCCCCCAGAACCGGTTCCAATGCCCCAGGAATTTGAATCCCTCCCTGCTGCACCACTGCTCAAGCCACGTATTCATCTGCGCTATCCTGCGATTCCTACTCTGACTATCACGTGGCACTGGTAGCAATCCCGAGATTACTACTTTTGAGGTCCTACTTTTTAATTTAGCTCCTTCCTCCTTAAATTCGTTTCGGAGGCCCTCATCCCTTTTTTTACCTATGTCGTTGGTACCAATGTGCACCACGACAACTGGCTGATCTCCCTCCCTTTTTAGAATGTCCTGCACCCGCTCCGAGACATCCTTGACCCTGGACTGTATCCCACACTGTATCGCAGATTGTATCCCTGACTTTATATCGGACTGTATTCCGGATTGTATCCGAGATTGTATCCCCGACTGTATCTCGGTCTGTATCCTGGAGTGTATCCCAGAATGTATCCTGGACTGTATCCAGCATTATATCCTGGATTGTATGCCAGACTCTATCCCAGATTGCATCCCGGACTGTATCCCGGAATGTATTCTGGATTGTATCGTGGACTGTATCCTGGACTATATCCCGGACTGTATCCCGACTGTATCCTGGATTGTATCCCGGACTGTATCCCAGATTGTATCCCGGATTGTATCCGAGATTGTATCCCCGACTGTATCTCGGTCTGTATCCTGGAGTGTATCCCAGACTGTATCCTGGACTGTATCCCGCATTGTATCCTGGATTGTATGCCAGACTCTATCCCAGATTGTATCCCGGACTGTATCCCGGACTGTATTCTGGATTGTATCGTGGACTGTATCCTGGAATATGTCCTGGACTGTATCCCAAACTGTATCCCGGAATGTATCCCGGATTGTATCCTGGATTATATCCTGGACTGTATCCCGGACTATATCCCGTACTGTAGCATCCTGGACTGTATCCCGGATTGTATCCCGGGCTGTATCCCGGATTGTATCATGAATTGTATCCCGGACTGTATCCCGGATTGTATCCCAGACTATTTCCCGGACTGTATCCCGGATTGTATCACAGACTGTATCCTAGACTGTATCCCGGACTGTATCCCGGAATGTATCCCGAATTGTATCCCAGATTGTATACCGGACTGTTTCTCGAACTGTATTCCGGACTGTATTCCGGACTCTATCCCGGACAGTATCCTGGAGTGTATCCTGGATTCTAACCCGGATTGTCTCCCGGACTCTATCCCGGAATGTGTCCTGGGCTTTATCCCGGAATGTGTCCCGGACAGTATCCCGGAATGTGTCCCGGATTTTATCCCAGAATTTATCTCGGTCTGTATCCCAGAATGTGTACTGGACTTTTTACCGGAATGTGCCCCAGATTGTATCCTAGACTGTATCTCGGTCTGTATCCCAGATTGTATCGCAGATTGTATCCCCGACTTTATCTCGGACTGTATTCCGGATTGTATCCCGGACTGTATCCTGGACAGTATCCCGGATTGTATCCCTGACTCTTTCCCGGACTGTATCCCGGATTGTATCACGGACTGTATCCTGGACTGTATCCCGGGCTGTATCCCAGACTGTATCCCAGAATGTATCCCGGACTGTATTCCGGAATGTATCCTGGACTGTATCCCAGAATGTATCCTGGATTGTATCCCGAATTGTATCCCAGATTGTATCCCGGACTGTATCTCAGACTGTATTCCACGGACTGTATTCCGGACTCTATTCCGGATTCTATCCCGGATTGAATCCCGGACTCTATCCCGGAATGTGTCCCGGACTTTATCCCGGAATGTGTCCTGGACTGTATCCCGGAATGTGTCCCGGATTTTATCCCAGACTTTATGTCGGTCTGTATCACAGACTGTATCCCAGACTGTATTGCAGAATATATACCGGAGTGTATCCCGGACTGTATCTCGCATTGTATCCTGGATTGTATGCCAGACTCTATCCCAGATTGTATACCGGACTGTATCTCGGACTGTCTCCCGGAATGTATCCCGGACTATGTCCTGGAATATGTCCTGGACTGTATCCCAGACTTTATCCCATAATGTATCTGAGCTTGTCACACTCCAGACATTCATATCCCGGGCAATATCCCAGACTGTATCCCGGAATGTATCCCGGACTGTATGCTGGATTATATCCTGGACTGTATCCCGGACTCTATCCCGTACTGTAGCATCCTGGACTGTATCCCGGATTGTATCCCTGACAGTATCCCGGATTGTATCCTGAATTGTATCCCAGACTGTATCGCAGATTGTATACCCGACTTTATCTTGGACAGTATTCCGGATTGTATCCCAGACTGTTTCCTGGACAGTATCCCGGATTGTATCCCAGACTCTTTCCCAGACTGTATCCCGGATTGTATCACGGACTGTATCCTGGACTGTATCCCGGGCTGTATCGCGGACTGTATCCCGGAATATATCCCGGACTGTATTCCGGAATGTATCCTGGACTGTATCCCAGAATGTATCCTGGATTGTATCCCAAATTGTATCCCAGATTGTAACCCGGACTGTATCTCAGACAGTATTCCGGACTGTATTCCGGACTATTTCCCGAATACTATCCCGGATTGAATCCCGGACTCGATCGCAGAATGTGTCCTGAACTTTATCCCGGAATGTGTCCCAGACTGTATCCCGGAATGTGTCCTGGATTTTATCCCAGATTTCATCTCAGTCTGTATCACAGACTGTATCCCGGACTGTATCCGAAAATGTATCCCGGACTGTATCCCGGACTGTATCATGAATTGCATCCCAGACTGTATCACGGATTGTATCTCGGACTGCATCCCGGATTGTATCCCAGACTCTATTGTGGAGTATATCCCGGACTGTATCCCGGATTGTTTCCCGGATTGTGTCCTGGACTGTATCCTGGACTGTATTCCAGAATATATACCGGAGTGTATGTCCTGGACTGTATCCCAGACATTATCCCATAATGTATCTCAGCTTATCACACTCCAGACATTCATATCCCGGACAGTATCCCGGACTGTATCCCTGAATGTATCCCGGACTGTATCCTGGATTATATCCTGGACTGTATCCCGGACTCTATCCCGTACTGTAGCATCCTGGACTGTATCCCGGATTTTATCCTGGATTGTATCCCAGACTCTATCCCAGATTGTATCCCTGACTGTATCCCGGATTGTATCCGAGATTGTATCCCGGACTGTATCCCAGACTGTATCCTGGACTGTATCCCGCATTGTATCCTGGATTGTATGCCAGACTCTATCCCAGATTGTATCCCGGACTGTATCTCGGACTGTATTCCGGATTGTATCGTGGACTGTATCCTGGAATATGTCATGGATTGAATCCCAGACTTTATCCCATAATGTATCCTGGATTGTATCTCAGCTTGTCACACTCCAGACATTCATATCCCGGACTGTATCCCTGACTGTATCCCGGAATGTATCCCGGACTGTATCCTGGATTGTATCCTGGACTGTATCCCGGACTGTATCCCGTACTGTAGCATCCCGGACTGTATCCCGGATTGTATCCTCAATTGTATCCCGGACTGTTCCCCGGATTGTATCCCGGACTGTATCCCGGATTGTATCCCAGACTCTTTCCCGGACTGTATCCCGGATTGTATCACAGTCTGTATCTGGACTGTATCCCAGACTGTATTGCAGATTGTATCCCTGACTTTATATCGGACTGTATTCCGGATTGTATCCCTGACTGTATCCTGGACTGTATCCCAGACTGTATCCCGACTGTATCCTGGATTGTATCACGGACTGTATCCCAGATTGTATCCCGGATTGTATCGAGATTGTATCCCCGACTGTATCTCAGTCTGTATCCTGGAGTGTATCCAGGATTGTATCCCACATTGTATCCCAGACTGTATCCTGGACTGTATCCCGGATTGTATCCCAGACCGTATCCTGGACTGTATCCCGGACTGTATACTGTATTGTATGCCGGACTGTATCCCGGATTGCTTCCCGGACTGTATCCTGGATTGTATCCTGTATGCCAGAATCTACCTAGATTGTATCACGGACTGTATCTCGGACTATATTCCGGATTGTGTCATGGACTGTATCCTGGATTGTATCCCGAATTGTATCCCAGAATGTATCCCGGACTGTATCTCGGACTGTACTCCGGACTGTATTCCGGACTCTATCCCGGATTCTATCCCAGATTGAATCCCGGAATGTGTCCTGGACTTTATCCCGGAATGTGTCCTGGACTGTATCCCAGAATGTGTCCCGGATTTTATCCCAGACTTTATCTCAGTCTGTATCACAGGCTGTATCCCAGACTGTATCCCGGATTGTATCGTGGACTGTATCCTGGATTGTATCCCGGAATGTATCCCGGATTGTATCCTGAATTGTATCCCGGACTGTATCCCGGATTGTATCCCAGACTCTTTTCCGGACTGTATCCTGGATTGTATCACAGACTATATCCTGGACTGTATCCCGGACTGTATCCCGGAATGTATCCCGGACTGTATCCCGGATAGTATCCTAAATTGTATCCCAGATTGTATCCCAGATTGTAACCCGCACTGTATCCTGGACTGTATCCCGGATTATATCCTGGATTGTATCCCAGACTCTATCCCAGATTGTATCCCGGACTGTATCCCGGATTGTATCCGAGATTGTATCCCGGACTGTATCCCAGACTGTATCCTGGACTGTATCCCACATTGTATCCTGGATTGTAGGCCAGACTCTATCCCAGATTGTATCCCGGACTGTATCTCGGACTGTGTCCCGGACAGTATCCCGGAATGTGTCCCGGATTTTATCCCAGACTTTATCTCGGTCTGTATCACAGACTGTATCCCGGACTGTATCCGAAATTGTATCCCGGACTGTATCCCGGACTGTATCATGAATTGCATCCCAGACTGTATCACGGACTGTATCTCGGACTGTATCCCGGACTGTATCCCGGGCTGTATCCCGGATTGTATCCCAGACTCTTTCCCGGACTGTATCCCGGATTGTATCACAGACTGTATCCTGGACTGTATCCCGGACTGTATCCCGGAATGTATCCCGAATTGTATCCCAGATTGTATCCCGGACTGTTTCTCGGACTGTACTCCAGACTGTAATCCGGACTCTATCCCGGACTGTATCCTGGAGTGTATTCTGGATTCTATCCCGGATTGTCTCCCGGACTCTATCCCGGAATGTGTCCTGGCCTTTATCCCGGAACATGTCCCGGATTGTATCCCAGACTGTATCTCGGTCTGTATCCCAGACTGTATCGCAGATTGTATCCCTGACTGTATCCTGGACAGTATCCTGGATTGTATCCCAGACTCTTTCCCGGACTGTATCCTGGACTGTATTCCGGAATGTATCCTGGACTGTATCCCAGAATGTATCCTGGATTGTATCCCGAATTGTATCCCAGATTGTATCCCGGACTGTATCTCAGACTGTATTCGGGACTTTATTCCGGACTCTATCCCGGATTCTATCCCGGATTGAATCCCGGACTCTATCCCAGAATGTGTCCTGGGCTTTATCCCGGAATGTGTCCCGGACAGTATCCCGGAATGTGTCCCGGATTTTATCCCAGACTTTACCTCGGTCTGTATCACAGACTGTATCCCGGACTGTATCCGAAATTGTATCCCCGACTTTATCCCGGACTGTATCATGAATTGCATCCCAGACAGTATCACGGACTGTATCTCGGACTGTATCCCGGACTATATCCCGGGCTGTATCCCGGATTGTATCCGAGACTCTATTGTGGAGTATATCCAGGACTGTATCCCGGATTGTGTCCCGGACAGTATCCCGGAATGTGTCCCGGATTTTATCCCAGACTTTATCTCGGTCTGTATCACAGACTGTATCCCGGACTGTATCCGAAATTGTATCCCGGACTGTATCCCGGACTGTATCATGAATTGCATCCCAGACTGTATCATGGACTGTATCTCGGACTGTATCCCGGACTGTATCCCGGGCTGTATCCCGGATTGTATCCCAGACTCTATTGTGGAGTATATCCAGGACTGTATCCCGGATTGTATCCCGGATTGTGTCCTGGACTGTATCCCGGACTGTATTCCAGAATATATACCGGATTGTAGCCCGGACTGTATCCCGCATTGTATCCTGGATTGTATGCCAGACTCTATCCCAGATTGTATCCCGGACTATATCTCGGACTGTCTCCCGGAATGTATCCCGGACTGTATCCTGGAATATGTCCTGGACTGTATCCCAGACTTTATCCCATAATGTATCTCAGCTTATCACACTCCAGACATTCATATCCCGGACTGTATCCCGGAATGTATCCCGGACTGTATCCCGGATAGTATCCTAAATTGTATCCCAGATTGTATCCCAGATTGTAACCCGCACTGTATCCTGGACTGTATCCCGGATTTTATCCTGGATTGTATCCCAGACTCTATCCCAGATTGTATCCCGGTCTGTATCCTGGATTGTATCCGAGATTGTATCCCGGACTGTATCCCAGACTGTATCCTGGACTGTATCCCGCATTGTATCCTGGATTGTATGCCAGACTCTATCCCAGATTGTATCCCGGACTATATCTCGGACTGTCTCTCAGAATTTATCCCGGAGTGTATCCTGGAATATGTCCTGGACTGTATCCCAGACTTTATCCCATAATGTATCTCAGCTTATCACACTCCAGACATTCATATCCCGGACAGTATCCCGGACTGTATCCCTGAATGTATCCCGGACTGTATCCTGGATTATATCCTGGACTGTATCCCGGACTCTATCCCGTACTGTAGCATCCTGGACTGTATCCCGGATTGTATCCTGGACTGTATCCCGGATTTTATCCTGGATTGTATCCAAGACTCTATCCCAGATTGTATCCCTGACTGTATCCCGGATTGTATCCGAGATTGTATCCCGGACTGTATCCCAGACTGTATCCTGGACTGTATCCCGCATTGTATCCTGGATTGTATGCCAGACTCTATCCCAGCTTGTATCCCGGACTGTATCTCGGACTGTATTCCGGATTGTATCGCGGACTGTATCCTGGAATATGTCATGGATTGAATCCCAGACTTTATCCCATAATGTATCCTGGATTGTATCTCAGCTTGTCACACTCCAGACATTCATATCCCGGACTGTATCCCTGATTGTATCCCGGAATGTATTCCGGACTGTATCCTGGATTGTATCCTGGACTGTATCCCGGACTGTATCCCATACTTTAGCATCCCGGACTGTATCCCGGATTGTATCCTGAATTGTATCCCGGACTGTTCCCCGGATTGTATCCCGGACTGTATCCCGGATTGTATCCCAGACTCTTTCCCGGACTGTATCCCGGATTGTATCCCGGATTGTATCCCAGATTGTATCCCGGATTGTATCTGAGATTGTATCCCTGCCTGTATCTCGGTCTGTATCCTGGAGTGTATCCCGGATTGTATCCCACATTGTATCCCGGATTGTATCTCGGCATATATCCAGGATTGTATCCCAGACTGTATCCTGGACTGTATCCCGCATTGTATCCTGGATTGTATGCCAGACTCTATCCCAGATTGTATCCCGGACTGTATCCTGGAATATGTCCTGGACTGCATCCCAGACTTTATCCCATAATGTATCTCAGCTTGTCACACTCCAGACATTCATATCCCAGACTGTATCCCAGACGGTATCCCGGAATGTATCCCGGACTGTATCCTGGATTATATCCTGGACTGTATCCCGGACTGTATCCCGTACTGTGGCATCCTGGACTGTATCCCGGATTGTATCCTGGACTGTTTCCCGGATTGTATTCCGGACTGTATCCCGGATTGTGTCCCAGACTCTTTCCCGGACTGTATCCCGGATTGTATCACAGACTGTATCCTGGACTGTATCCCGGACTGTATCCCGGAATGTATCCCGAATTGTATCCCAGATTGTATCCCGGACTGTTTCTCGGACTGTATTCCAGACTGTAATCCGGACTCTATCCCGGACTGTATCCTGGCGTGTATCCTGGATTCTATCCCGGATTGTCTCCCGGACTCTATCCCGGAATGTGTCCCGGCCTTTATCCCGGAACATGTCCCGGATTGTATCCCAGACTGTATCTCGGTCTGTATCCCAGACTGTATCGCAGATTGTATCCCTGACTGTATCCTGGACAGTATCCCGGATTGTATCCCAGACTCTTTCCCGGACTGTATCCTGGACTGTATTCCGGAATGTATCCTGGACTGTATCCCAGAATGTATCCTGGATTGTATCCTGAATTGTATCCCAGATTGTATCCCGGAATATATCTCAGACTGTATTCCGGACTTTATTCCGGACTCTATCCCGGATTCTATCCCGGATTGAATCCCGGACTCTATCCCAGAATGTGTCCTGGGCTTTATCCCGGAATGTGTCCCGGACAGTATCCCGGAATGTGTCCCGGATTTTATCCCAGACTTTATCTCGGTCTGTATCACAGACTGTATCCCGGACTGTATCCGAAATTGTATCCCGGACTGTATCCCGGACTGTATCATGAATTGCATCCCAGACTGTATCACGGACTGTATCTCGGACTGTATCCAGGACTGTATCCCGGGTGGTATCCCGGATGGTATCCGAGACTCTATTGTGGAGTATATCCAGGACTGTATCCCGGATTGTGTCCCGGACAGTATCCCGGAATGTGTCCCGGATTTTATCCCAGACTTTATCTCGATCTGTATCACAGACTGTATCCCGGACTGTATCCGAAATTGTATCCCGGACTGTATCCCGGACTGTATCATGAATTGCATCCCAGACTGTATCACGGACTGTATCCCAGACTGTATCCCGGACTGTATCCGAAATTGTATCCCGGACTGTATCCCGGACTGTATCATGAATTGCATCCCAGACTGTATCACGGACTGTATCTCGGACTGTATCCCGGACTGTATCCCGGGCTGCATCCCGGATGGTATCCGAGACTTATTGTGGAGTATATCCAGGACTGTATCCCGGATTGTGTCCCGGACAGTATCCCGGAATGTGTCCCGGATTTTATCCCAGACTTTATCTCGGTCTGTATCACAGACTGTATCCCGGACTGTATCCGAAATTGTATCCCGGACTGTATCCCGGACTGTATCATGAATTGCATCCCAGACTGTATCACGGACTGTATCCCAGACTGTATCCTGGACTGTATCCCGCATTGTATCCTGGATTGTATGCCAGACTCTATCCCAGATTGTATCCCGGACTGTATCTCGGACTGTATTCCGGATCGTATCGCGGACTGTATCCTGGAATATGTCATGGATTGAATCCCAGACTTTATCCCATAATGTATCCTGGATTGTATCTCAGCTTGTCACACTCCAGACATTCATATCCCGGACTGTATCCCTGATTGTATCCCGGAATGTATTCCGGACTGTATCCTGGATTGTATCCTGGACTGTATCCCGGACTGTATCCCGTACTGTAGCATCCCGGACTGTATCCCGGATTGTATCCTGAATTGTATCCCGGACTGTCCCCCGGATTGTATCCCGGACTGTATCCCGGATTGTATCCCAGACTCTTTCCCGGACTGTATCCCAGATTGTATCCCGGACTGTATCCCAGATTGTATCCCGGATTGTATCCGAGATTGTATCCCTGACTGTATCTCGGTCTGTATCCTGGAGTGTATCCCGGATTGTATCCCACATTGTATCCCGGATTGTATCTCGGCATATATCCCGGATTGTATCCCAGACTGTATCCTGGACTGTATCCCGCATTGTATCCTGGATTGTATGCCAGACTCTATCCCAGATTGTATCCCGGACTGTATCCTGGAATATGTCCTGGACTGTATCCCAGACTTTATCCCATAATGTATCTCAGCTTGTCACACTCCAGACATTCATATCCCAGACTGTATCCCAGACTGTATCCCGGAATGTATCCCGGACTGTATCCTGGATTATATCCCGGACTGTATCCCGGACTGTATCCCGTACTGTAGCATCCTGGACTGTATCCCGGATTGTATCCCGGACTGTTTCCCGGATTGTATTCCGGACTGTATCCCGGATTGTATCCCAGACTCTTTCCCGGACTGTATCCCGGATTGTATCACAGACTGTATCCTGGACTGTATCCCGGACTGTATCCCGGAATGTATCCCGAATTGTATCCCAGATTGTATCCCGGACTGTTTCTCGGACTGTATTCCAGACTGTAATCCGGACTCTATCCCGGACTGTATCCTGGAGTGTATCCTGGATTCTATCCCGGATTGTCTCCCGGACTCTATCCCGGAATGTGTCCCGGCCTTTATCCCGGAACATGTCCCGGATTGTATCCCAGACTGTATCTTGGTCTGTATCCCAGACTGTATCGCAGATTGTATCCCTGACTGTATCCTGGACAGTATCCCGGATTGTATCCCAGACTCTTTCCCGGACTGTATCCTGGACTGTATTCCGGAATGTATCCTGGATTGTATCCCGAATTGTATCCCAGATTGTATCCCGGACTGTATCTCAGACTGTATTTCGGACATTATTCCGGACTCTATCCCGGATTCTATCCCGGATTGAATCCCGGACTCTATCCCAGAATGTGTCCTGGGCTTTATCCCGGAATGTGTCCCGGACAGTATCCCGGAATGTGTCCCGGATTTTATCCCAGACTTTATCTCGGTCTGTATCACAGACTGTATCCCGGACTGTATCCGAAATTGTATCCCGGACTGTATCCCGGACTGTATCATGAATTGCATCCCAGACTGTATCACGGACTGTATCTTGGACTGTATCCCGCACTGTATCCCGGGCTGTATCCCGGATGGTATCCGAGACTCTATTGTGGAGTATATCCAGGACAGTATCCCGGATTGTGTCCCGGACAGTATCCCGGAATGTGTCCCGGATTTTATCCCAGACTTTATCTCGGTCTGTATCACAGACTGTATCCCGGACTGTATCCGAAATTGTATCCCGGACTGTATCCCGGACTGTATCATGAATTGCATCCCAGACTGTATCACGGACTGTATCTCGGACTGTATCCCAGAATGTATCCCGGGCTGTATCCCGGATTGTATCCCAGACTCTATTGTGGAGTATATCCAGGACTGTATCCTGGATTGTATCCCGGATTGTGTCCTGGACTGTATCCCGGACTATATTCCAGAATATATACCGGATTGTATCCCGGACTGTATCCCGCATTGTATCCTGGATTGTATGCCAGACTCTATCCCAGATTGTATCCCGGATTATATCTCGGACTGTCTCCCGGAATGGATCCCGGACTGTATCCTGGAATATGTCCTGGACTGTATCCCAGACTTTATCCCATAATGTATCTCAGCTTATCACACTCCAGACATTCATATCCCAGACAGTATCCCGGACTGTATCCCTGAATGTATTCCGGACTGTATCCTGGATTATATCCTGGACTGTATCCCGGACTCTATCCCGTACTGTAGCATCCTGGACTGTATCCCGGATTGTATCCCGGACTGTATCCAGGATTTTATCCTGAATTGTATCCCAGACTGTTTCTCGGATTGTATCCCAGATTGTATCCCGGATTATATCCCAGACTCTTTTCCGGACTGTATCCTGGATTGTATCACAGACTGTATCCTGGATGTATCCCGGACTGTATCCCGGAATGTATCCCGGACTGTATCCCGGATAGTATCCTAAATTGTATCCCAGATTGTATCCCAGATTGTAACACGCACTGTATCCTGGACTGTATCCCGGATTTTATCCTGGATTGTATCCCAGACTCTATCCCAGATTGTATCCCGGACTGTATCCCGGATTGTATCCGAGATTGTATCCCGGACTGTTCCCAGACTGTATCCTGGACTGTATCCCGCATTGTATCCTGGATTGTATGCCAGACTCCAACCCAGATTGTATCCCGGACTGTATCCCGGATTGTATCCGAGATTGTATCCCAGACTGTTCCCAGACTGTATCCTGGACTGTATCCCGCATTGTATCCTGGATTGTATGCAGACTCTATCCCGGATTGTATCCCGGATTGTATCGCGGACTGTATCCTGGAATATCTCATGGATTGAATCCCAGACTTTATCCCATAATGTATCCTGGATTGTATCTCAGCTTGTCACACTCCAGACATTCATATCCCGGACTGTATCCCTGACTGTATCCCGGAATGTATCCCGGACTGTATCCTGGATTGTATTCGTGACTGTATCCCGGACTGTATCCCGTACTGTAGCATCCCGGACTATATCCCAGATTGTATCCCGGACGGTATACCGGATTGTATCCTCAATTGTATCCCAGACTGTTTCCCGGATTGTATGCCGGACTATATTCCGGGTTGTATCCCAGACTCTTTCCTGGACTGTATCCCGGATTGTATCACAGACTGTATAGAAACATAGAAACATAGAAAATAGGTGCAGGAGTAGGCCATTCGGCCCTTCTAGCCTGCACCGTCATTCAATGAGTTCATGGCTGAACATGCAACTTCAGTACCCCATTCCTGCTTTCTCACCATACCCCTTGATTCCCCTAGTAGTAAGGACTCCATCTAACTCCTTTTAGAATATATTTATTCAAAATTGGCCTCAACAACTTTCTGTGGCAGAGAATTCCACAGGTTCACCACTCCCTGAGTGAAGAAATTCCTCATCATCTCGGTCCTAAATGGCTTACCCCTTATCCTTAGACTGTGTCCCCTGGTTCTGGACTTCCCCAACATTGGGAACATTCTTCCTGCATCTAACCTGTCTAACCCCGTCAGAATTTTAAACGTTTCTATGAGGTCCCCTCTCATTCTTCTGAACTCCAGTGAATACAAGCCCAGTTGATCCAGTCTTTCTTGATAGGTCAGTCCCGCCATCCCGGGAATCAGTCTGGTGAACCTTCGCTGCACTCCCTCAATAGCAAGAATCTTCTTCCTCAGGTTAGGAGACCAAAACTGTACACAATAATCCAGGTGTGGCCTCACCAAGGCCCTGTACAACTGTAGCAACATCTCCCTGCCCCTGTACTCAAATTCCCTCGCTATGAAGGCCAACATGCCATTTGCTTTCTTAACCGCCTGCTGTACCTGCATGCCAACCTTCAATGACTGATGTACCATGACACCCAGGTCTCGTTGCACCTCCCCTTTTCCTAATCTGTCACCATTTAGATAATAGTCTGTCTCTCTGTTTTTACCACCAAAGTGGATAACCTCACATTTATCCACATTATACTTCATCTGCCATGCATTTGCCCACTCACCTAACCTATCCAAGTCGCTCTGCAGCCTCATAGCATCCTCCTCGCAGCTCACACTGTCACCCAACTTAGTGTCATCCGCAAATTTGGAGATACTACATTTAATCCCCTCGTCTAAATCATTACTATACAGTGTAAACAGCTGGGGCTCCAGCACAGAACCTTGCGGTACCCTACTAGTCACTGCCTGCCATTCTGAAAAGTCCCCATTTACTCCTACTCTTTAGTTCCTGTCTGACAACCAGTTCTCAATCCATGTCAGCACACTACCCCCAATCCCATGTGCTTTAACTTTGCACATTAATCTCTTGTGTGGGACCTTGTCGAAAGCCTTCTGAAAGTCCAAATATACTACATCAACTGGTTCTCCCTTGTCCACTCTACTGGAAACATCCTCAAAAAATTCCAGAAGATTTGTCAAGCATGATTTCCCTTTCACAAATCCATGCTGACTTGGACCTATCATATCACCTCTTTCCAAATGCACTGCTATGACATCCTTAATAATTGATTCCATCATTTTACCCACTACCGATGTCAGGCTGACCGGTCTATAATTCCCTGTTATCTCTCTCCCTCCTTTTTTAAAAAGTGGGGTTACATTGGCTACCCTCCACTCCATAGGAACTGATCCAGAGTCAATGGAATGTTGGAAAATGACTGTCAATGCATCCACTATTTCCAAGGCCACCTTCTTAAGTACTCTGGGATGCAGTCCATCAGGCCCTGGGGATTTATCGGCCTTCAATCCCATCAATTTCCTCAACACAATTTCCCGACTAATAAGGATTTCCCTCAGTTCCTCCTCCTTCCTAGACCCTCCGACCCCTTTTATATCCGTAAGGTTGTTTGTGTCCTCCTCAGTGAATACCGAACCAAAGTACTTGTTCAATTGGTCCGCCATTTCTTTGTTCCCCGTTATGACTTCCCCTGATTATGACTGCAGGGGACCTACGTTTGTCTTTACTAACCTTTTTCTCTTTACATATCTATAGAAACTTTTGCAATCCGTCTTAATGTTCCCTGCAAGCTTCTTCTCGTACTCCATTTTCCCTGCCCTAATCAAACCCTTTGTCCTCCTCTGCTGAGTTCTAAATTTCTCCCAGTCCCCGGGTTCGCTGCTATTTCTGGCCAATTTGCATGCCACTTCCTTGGCTTTAATACTATCCCTGATTTCCCTTGATAGCCACGGTTGAGCCACCTTCCCTTTTTTATTTTTACGCCAGAAAGTAATGTACAATTGTTGTAGTTCATCCATGCGGTCTCTAAATGTCTGCCATTGCCCATCCACAGTCAACCCCTTCAGTATCATTCGCCAATCTATCCTAGCCAATTCACGCCTCATACCTTCAAAGTTACCCTTCTTTAAGTTCTGGACCATGGTCTCTGAATTAACTGTTTCATTCTCCATCCTAATGCAGAATTCCACCATATTATGGTCACTCTTCCCCAAGGGGTCTCGCACAACGAGATTGCAAATTAATCCTCTCTCATTACACAACACCCGTTCTAAGATGGCCTCCCCACTAGTTGGTTCCGCGACATATTGGTCTAAAAAACCATCCCTTATGCACTCCAGGAAATCCTCCCCCACCGTATTGCTTCCAGTTTGGTTAACCCAATCTATGTGCATATTAAAGTCACCCATTATAACTGCTGCACCTTTATTGCACGCACCCCTAATTTCATGTTTGATGCCCTCCCCAACATCACTACTACTGTTTGGAGATCTGTACACAACTCCCACTAACGTTTTTTGCCCTTTGGTATTCTGCAGCTCTACCCATATAGATTCCACATCATCCAAGCTAATGTCCTTCCGAACGATTGCCTTAATTTCCTCCTTAACCAGCAATGCTACCCCACCTCCTTTTCCTTTTATTCTATCTTTCCTGAATGTTGAATACCCCTGGATGTTGAGTTCCCAGCCCTGATCATCCTGGAGCCACGTCTCCGTAATCCCAATCACATCATATTTGTTAACATCTATTTGCACAGTTAATTCATCCACCTTATTGCGGATACTCCTTGCATTAAGACACAAAGCCTTGAGGCTTGTTTTTTTAACACCCTTTGTCCTTTTAGAATTTTGCTGTACAGTGGCCCTTTTTGTTCTTTGCCTTGGGTTTCTCTGCCTTCCACTTTTCCTCATCTCCTTTCTGTCTTTTGCTTTTGCCTCCTTTTTGTTTCCCTCTGTCTCCCTGCATTGGTTCCCATCCCCCTGCCATATTAGTTTAAATCCTTCACAACAGCACTAGCAAACACTCCCCCTAGGACATTGGTTCCGGTCCTGCCCAGGTGCAGACCGTCCGGTTTGTACTGGTCCCACCTCCCCCAGAACCGGTTCCAATGCCCCAGGAATTTGAATCCCTCCCTGCTGCACCACTGCTCAAGCCACGTATTCATCTGCGCTATCCTGCGATTCCTACTCTGACTATCACGTGGCACTGGTAGCAATCCCGAGATTACTACTTTTGAGGTCCTACTTTTTAATTTAGCTCCTTCCTCCTTAAATTCGTTTCGGAGGCCCTCATCCCTTTTTTTACCTATGTCGTTGGTACCAATGTGCACCACGACAACTGGCTGATCTCCCTCCCTTTTTAGAATGTCCTGCACCCGCTCCGAGACATCCTTGACCCTGGACTGTATCCCACACTGTATCGCAGATTGTATCCCTGACTTTATATCGGACTGTATTCCGGATTGTATCCGAGATTGTATCCCCGACTGTATCTCGGTCTGTATCCTGGAGTGTATCCCAGAATGTATCCTGGACTGTATCCAGCATTATATCCTGGATTGTATGCCAGACTCTATCCCAGATTGCATCCCGGACTGTATCCCGGAATGTATTCTGGATTGTATCGTGGACTGTATCCTGGACTATATCCCGGACTGTATCCCGACTGTATCCTGGATTGTATCCCGGACTGTATCCCAGATTGTATCCCGGATTGTATCCGAGATTGTATCCCCGACTGTATCTCGGTCTGTATCCTGGAGTGTATCCCAGACTGTATCCTGGACTGTATCCCGCATTGTATCCTGGATTGTATGCCAGACTCTATCCCAGATTGTATCCCGGACTGTATCCCGGACTGTATTCTGGATTGTATCGTGGACTGTATCCTGGAATATGTCCTGGACTGTATCCCAAACTGTATCCCGGAATGTATCCCGGATTGTATCCTGGATTATATCCTGGACTGTATCCCGGACTATATCCCGTACTGTAGCATCCTGGACTGTATCCCGGATTGTATCCCGGGCTGTATCCCGGATTGTATCATGAATTGTATCCCGGACTGTATCCCGGATTGTATCCCAGACTATTTCCCGGACTGTATCCCGGATTGTATCACAGACTGTATCCTAGACTGTATCCCGGACTGTATCCCGGAATGTATCCCGAATTGTATCCCAGATTGTATACCGGACTGTTTCTCGAACTGTATTCCGGACTGTATTCCGGACTCTATCCCGGACAGTATCCTGGAGTGTATCCTGGATTCTAACCCGGATTGTCTCCCGGACTCTATCCCGGAATGTGTCCTGGGCTTTATCCCGGAATGTGTCCCGGACAGTATCCCGGAATGTGTCCCGGATTTTATCCCAGAATTTATCTCGGTCTGTATCCCAGAATGTGTACTGGACTTTTTACCGGAATGTGCCCCAGATTGTATCCTAGACTGTATCTCGGTCTGTATCCCAGATTGTATCGCAGATTGTATCCCCGACTTTATCTCGGACTGTATTCCGGATTGTATCCCGGACTGTATCCTGGACAGTATCCCGGATTGTATCCCTGACTCTTTCCCGGACTGTATCCCGGATTGTATCACGGACTGTATCCTGGACTGTATCCCGGGCTGTATCCCAGACTGTATCCCAGAATGTATCCCGGACTGTATTCCGGAATGTATCCTGGACTGTATCCCAGAATGTATCCTGGATTGTATCCCGAATTGTATCCCAGATTGTATCCCGGACTGTATCTCAGACTGTATTCCACGGACTGTATTCCGGACTCTATTCCGGATTCTATCCCGGATTGAATCCCGGACTCTATCCCGGAATGTGTCCCGGACTTTATCCCGGAATGTGTCCTGGACTGTATCCCGGAATGTGTCCCGGATTTTATCCCAGACTTTATGTCGGTCTGTATCACAGACTGTATCCCAGACTGTATTGCAGAATATATACCGGAGTGTATCCCGGACTGTATCTCGCATTGTATCCTGGATTGTATGCCAGACTCTATCCCAGATTGTATACCGGACTGTATCTCGGACTGTCTCCCGGAATGTATCCCGGACTATGTCCTGGAATATGTCCTGGACTGTATCCCAGACTTTATCCCATAATGTATCTGAGCTTGTCACACTCCAGACATTCATATCCCGGGCAATATCCCAGACTGTATCCCGGAATGTATCCCGGACTGTATGCTGGATTATATCCTGGACTGTATCCCGGACTCTATCCCGTACTGTAGCATCCTGGACTGTATCCCGGATTGTATCCCTGACAGTATCCCGGATTGTATCCTGAATTGTATCCCAGACTGTATCGCAGATTGTATACCCGACTTTATCTTGGACAGTATTCCGGATTGTATCCCAGACTGTTTCCTGGACAGTATCCCGGATTGTATCCCAGACTCTTTCCCAGACTGTATCCCGGATTGTATCACGGACTGTATCCTGGACAGTATCCCGGGCTGTATCGCGGACTGTATCCCGGAATATATCCCGGACTGTATTCCGGAATGTATCCTGGACTGTATCCCAGAATGTATCCTGGATTGTATCCCAAATTGTATCCCAAATTGTAACCCGGACTGTATCTCAGACAGTATTCCGGACTGTATTCCGGACTATATCCCGGATACTATCCCGGATTGAATCCCGGACTCGATCGCAGAATGTGTCCTGAACTTTATCCCGGAATGTGTCCCAGACTGTATCCCGGAATGTGTCCCGGATTTTATCCCAGATTTCATCTCAGTCTGTATCACAGACTGTATCCCGGACTGTATCCGAAAATGTATCCCGGACTGTATCCCGGACTGTATCATGAATTGCATCCCAGACTGTATCACGGATTGTATCTCGGACTGCATCCCGGATTGTATCCCAGACTCTATTGTGGAGTATATCCCGGACTGTATCCCGGATTGTTTCCCGGATTGTGTCCTGGACTGTATCCTGGACTGTATTCCAGAATATATACCGGAGTGTATGTCCTGGACTGTATCCCAGACATTATCCCATAATGTATCTCAGCTTATCACACTCCAGACATTCATATCCCGGACAGTATCCCGGACTGTATCCCTGAATGTATCCCGGACTGTATCCTGGATTATATCCTGGACTGTATCCCGGACTCTATCCCGTACTGTAGCATCCTGGACTGTATCCCGGATTGTATCCTGGACTGTATCCCGGATTTTATCCTGGATTGTATCCCAGACTCTATACCAGATCGTATCCCTGACTGTATCCCGGATTGTATCCGAGATTGTATCCCGGACTGTATCCCAGACTGTATCCTGGACTGTATCCCGCATTGTATCCTGGATTGTATGCCAGACTCTATCCCAGATTGTATCCTGGAGTGTATCTCGGACTGTATTCCGGATTGTATCGTGGACTGTATCCTGGAATATGTCATGGATTGAATCCCAGACTTTATCCCATAATGTATCCTGGATTGTATCTCAGCTTGTCACACTCCAGACATTCATATCCCGGACTGTATCCCTGACTGTATCCCGGAATGTATCCCGGACTGTATCCTGGATTGTATCCTGGACTGTATCCCGGACTGTATCCCGTACTGTAGCATCCCGGACTGTATCCCGGATTGTATCCTCAATTGTATCCCGGACTGTTCCCCGGATTGTATCCCGGACTGTATCCCGGATTGTATCCCAGACTCTTTCCCGGACTGTATCCCGGATTGTATCACAGTCTGTATCTGGACTGTATCCCAGACTGTATTGCAGATTGTATCCCTGACTTTATATCGGACTGTATTCCGGATTGTATCCCTGACTGTATCCTGGACTGTATCCCAGACTGTATCCCGACTGTATCCTGGATTGTATCCCGGACTGTATCCCAGATTGTATCCCGGATTGTATCGAGATTGTATCCCCGACTGTATCTCAGTCTGTATCCTGGAGTGTATCCAGGATTGTATCCCACATTGTATCCCGGATTGTATCTCGGCATATATCCCGGATTGTATCCCAGACTGTATCCTGGACTGTATCCCGCATTGTATCCTGGATTGTATGCCAGACTCTATCCCAGATTGTATCCCGGACTGTATCCCGGACTGTATTCCGGATTGTATCGTGGACTGTATCCTGGAATATGTCCTGGACTGTATCCCAGACTTTATCCCATAATGTATCTCAGCTTGTCACACTCCAGACATTCATATCCCAGACTGTATCCCAGACTGTATCCCTGAACGTATCCCGGACTGTATCCTGGATTATATCCTGGACTGTATCCCGGACTGTATCCCGTACTGTAGCATCCTGGACTGTATCCCGGTTACTATCCCGGACTGTTTCCCGGAATGTATTCCGGACTGTATCCCGGATTGTATCCCAGACTCTTTCCCGGACTGTATCCCGGATTGTATCACAGACTGTATCTTGGACTGTATCCCGGACTGTATCCCGGAATGTATCCCGAATTGTATCCCAGATTGTATCCCGGACTGTTTCTCGGATTGTATTCCAGACTGTAATCCGGACTCTATCCCGGACTGTATCCTGGAGTGTATCCTGGATTCTATCCCGGATTGTCTCCCGGACTCCATCCCGGAATGTGTCCCGGCCTTTATCCCGGAACGTGTCCCGGATTGTATCCCAGACTGTATCTCGGTCTGTATCCCAGACTTTATTGCAGATTGTATCCCTGACTGTATCCTGGACAGTATCCCGGATTGTATCCCAGACTCTTTCCCGGACTGTATCCTGGACTGTATTCCGGAATGTATCTTGGACTGTATCCCAGAATGTATCCTGGATTGTATCCCGAATTGTATCCCAGATTGTATCCCGGACTGTATCTCAGACTGTATTCCGGACTTTATTCCGGACTCTATCCCGGATTCTATCCTGGATTGAATCCCGGACTCTATCCCAGAATGTGTCCTGGGCTTTATCCCGGAATGTGTCCTGGACAGTAACCCGGAATGTGTCCCGGATTTTATCCCAGACTTTATCTTGGTCTGTATCACAGACTGTATCCCGGACTGTATCATGAATTGCATCCCAGACCGTATCACGGACTGTATCTCGGACTGTATCCCGGACTGTATCCCGGGCTGTATCCCGGATTGTATCCCAGACTCTATTGTGGAGTATATCCAGGACTGTATCCCGGATTGTATCCCGGATTGTATCCCGCATTGTATCCTGGATTGTATGCCAGACTCTATCCCAGATTGTATCCCGGACTATATCTCGGACTGTCTCCCGGAATGTATCCCGGACTGTATCCTGGAATATGTCCTGGACTGTATCCCAGACTTTATCCCATAATGTATCTCAGCTTATCACACTCCAGACATTCATATCCCGGACAGTATCCCGGACTGTATCCCTGAATGTATCCCGGACTGTATCCTGGATTATATCCTGGACTGTATCCCGGACTCTATCCCATACTGTAGCATCCTGGACTGTATCCCGGATTGTATCCCGGACTGTATCCCGGATTTTATCCTGAATTGTATCCCAGACTGTTTCCCGGATTGTATCCCAGACTGTATCCCGGATTATATTCCAGACTCTTTTCTGGACTGTATCCTGGATTGTATCACAGACTGTATCCTGGACTGTATCCCGGACTGTATCCCGGAATGTATCCCGGACTGTATCCCGGATAGTATCCTAAATTGTATCCCAGATTGTATCCCAGATTGTAACCCGCACTGTATCCTGGACTGTATCCCGGATTTTATCCTGGATTGTATCCCAGACTCTATCCCAGATTGTATCCCGGACTGTATCCCGGATTGTATCCGAGATTCTATCCCGGACTGTTCCCAGACTGTATCCTGGACTGTATCCCGCATTGTATCCTGGATTGTATGCCAGACTCTATCCCAGATTGTATCCCGGATTGTATCGCGGACTGTATCCTGGAATATCTCATGGATTGAATCCCAGACTTTATCCCATAATGTATCCTGGATTGTATCTCAGCTTGTCACACTCCAGACATTCATATCCCGGACTGTATCCCTGACTGTATCCCGTAATGTATCCCGGACTGTATCCTGGATTGTATCCGGGATTGTATCCCGGACTGTATCCCGTACTGTAGCATCCCGGACTATATCCCAGATTGTATCCCGGACTGTATACCGGATTATATCCTCAATTGTATCCCAGACTGTTTCCCGGATTGTATCCCGGACTATATCCCGGGTTGTATCCCAGACTCTTTCCCGGACTGTATCCCGGATTGTATCACAGACTGTATAGAAACATAGAAACATAGAAAATAGGTGCAGGAGTAGGCCATTCGGCCCTTCTAGCCTGCATCGCCATTCAATGAGTTCATGGCTGAACATGCAACTTCAGTACCCCATTCCTGCTTTCTCACCATAACCCTTGATTCCCCTAGTAGTAAGGACTCCATCTAACTCCTTTTTGAATATATTTAGTGAATTGGCCTCAACAACTTTCTGTGGCAGAGAATTCCACAGGTTCACCACTTTCTGAGTGAAGAAATTCCTCCTCATCTTGGTCCTAAATGGCTTACCCCTTATCCTTAGACTGTGTCCCCTGGTTCTGGACTTCCCCAACATTGGGAACATTCTTCCTGCATCTAACCTGTCTAACCCCATCAGAATTTGAGGTCCCCTCTCATTCTTCTGAACTCCAGTGAATACAAGCCCAGTTGATCCAGTCTTTCTTGATAGGTCAGTCCCGCCATCCCGGGAATCAGTCTGGTGAACCTTCGCTGCACTCCCTCAATAGCAAGAATCTCCTTCCTCAGGTTAGGAGACCAAAACTGTACACAATACTCCAGGTGTGGCCTCACCAAGGCCCTGTACAACTGTAGCAACACCTCCCTGCCCCTGTACTCAAATCCCCTCGCTATGAAGGCCAACATGCCATTTGCTTTCTTAACCGCCTGCTGCACCAGCATGCCAACCTTCAATGACTGATGTACCATGACACCCAGGTCTCGTTGCACCTCCCCTTTTCCTAATCTGTCACCATTTAGATAATAGTCTGTCTCTCTGTTTTTACCACCAAAGTGGATAACCTCACATTTATCCACATTATACTTCATCTGCCATGCATTTGCCCACTCACCTAACCTATCCAAGTCGCTCTGCAGCCTCATAGCATCCTCCTCGCAGCTCACACTGTCACCCAACTTAGTGTCATCCGCAAATTTGGAGATACTACATTTAATCCCCTCGTCTAAATCATTAATATACAGTGTAAACAGCTGGGGCCCCAGCACAGAACCTTGCGGTACCCTACTAGTCACTGCCTGCCATTCTGAAAAGTCCCCATTTACTCCTACTCTTTGCTTCCTGTCTGACAAGCAGTTCTCAATCCATGTCAGCACACTACCCCCAATCCCATGTGCTTTAACTTTGCACATTAATCTCTTGTGTGGGACCTTGTCGAAAGCCTTCTGAAAGTCCAAATATACTACATCAACTGGTTCTCCCTTGTCCACTCTACTGGAAACATCCTCAAAAAATTCCAGAAGATTTGTCAAGCATGATTTCCCTTTCACAAATCCATGCTGACTTGGACCTATCATATCACCTCTTTCCAAATGCACTGCTATGACATCCTTAATAATTGATTCCATAATTTTACCCACTACCGATGTCAGGCTGACCGGTCTATAATTCCCTGTTATCTCTCTCCCTCCTTTTTTAAAAAGTGGGGTTACATTGGCTACCCTCCACTCCATAGGAACTGATCCAGAGTCAATGGAATGTTGGAAAATGACTGTCAATGCATCCACTATTTCCAAGGCCACCTTCTTAAGTACTCTGGGATGCAGTCCATCAGGCCCTGGGGATTTATCGGCCTTCAATCCCATCAATTTCCTCAACACAATTTCCCGACTAATAAGGATTTCCCTCAGTTCCTCCTCCTTACTAGACCCTCCGACCCCTTTTATATCCGTAAGGTAGTTTGTGTCCTCCTCAGTGAATACCGAACCAAAGTACTTGTTCAATTGGTCCGCCATTTCTTTGATCCCCGTTATGACTTCCCCTGATTCTGACTGCAGGGGACCTACATTTGTCTTTACTAACCTTTTTCTCTTTACATATCTATAGAAACTTTTGCAATCCGTCTTAATGTTCCCTGCAAGCTTCTTCTCGTACTCCATTTTCCCTGCCCTAATCAAACCCTTTGTCCTCCTCTGCTGAGTTCTAAATTTCTCCCAGTCCCCGGGTTCACTGCTATTTCTGGCCAATTTGTATGCCACTTCCTTGGCTTTAATACTGTCCCTGATTTCCCTTGATAGCCACGGTTGAGCCACCTTCCCTTTTTTATTTTTACGCCAGACAGGAATGTACAATTGTTGTAGTTCATCCATGCGGTCTCTAAATGTCTGCCATTGCCCATCCACAGTCAACCCCTTCAGTATCATTCGCCAATCTATCCTAGCCAATTCACGCCTCATACCTTCAAAGTTACCCTTCTTTAAGTTCTGGACCATGGTCTCTGAATTAACTGTTTCATTCTCCATCCTAATGCAGAATTCCACCATATTATGGTCATTCTTCCCCAAGGGGTCTCGCACAACGAGATTGCAAATTAATCCTCTCTCATTACACAACACCCAGTCTAAGATGGCCTCCCCCCTAGTTGGTTCCTCGACATATTGGTCTAAAAAACCATCCCTTATGCACTCCAGGAAATCCTCCTCCACCGTATTGCTTCCAGTTTGGTTAACCCAATCTACGTGCATACTAAAGTCACCCATTATAACTGCTGCACCTTTATTGCACGCACCCCTAATTTCATGTTTGATGCCCTCCCCAACATCACTGCTACTGTTTGGAGGTCTGTACACAACTCCCACTAACGTTTTTTGCCCTTTGGTATTCTGCAGCTCTACCCATATAGATTCCACATCATCCAAGCTAATGTCCTTCCGAACGATTGCCTTAATTTCCTCCTTAACCAGCAATGCTACCCCACCTCCTTTTCCTTTTATTCTATCTTTCCTGAATGTTGAATACCCCTGGATGTTAAGTTCCCAGCCCTGATCATCCTGGAGCCACGGCTCCGTAATCCCAATCACATCATATTTGTTAACATCTATTTGCACAGTTAATTCATCCACCTTATTGCGGATACTCCTTGCATTAAGACACAAAGCCTTGAGGCTTGTTTTTTTAACACCCTTTATCCTTTTAGAATTTTGCTGTACAGTGGCCCTTTTTGTTCTTTGCCTTGGGTTTCTCTGCCCTCCACTTTTCCTCATCTCCTTTCTGTCTTTTGCTTTTGCCTCCTTTTTGTTTCCCTCTGTCTCCCTGCATTGGTTCCCATCCCCCTGCCATATTAGTTTAAATCCTTCACAACAGCACTAGCAAACACTCCCCCTAGGACATTGGTTCCGGTCCTGCCCAGGTGCAGACCGTCCGGTTTGTACTGGTCCCACCTCCCCCAGAACCGGTTCCAATGCCCCAGGAATTTGAATCCCTCCCTGCTGCACCACTGCTCAAGCCACGTATTCATCTGCGCTATCCTGCGATTCCTACTCTGACTATCACGTGGCACTGGTAACAATCCCGAGATTACTACTTTTGAGGTCCTACTTTTTAATTTAGCTCCTTCCTCCTTAAATTCGTTTCGGAGGCCCTCATCCCTTTTTTTACCTATGTCGTTGGTACCAATGTGCACCACGACAACTGGCTGATCTCCCTCCCTTTTTAGAATGTCCTGCACCCGCTCCGAGACATCCTTGACCCTGGACTGTATCCCAGACTGTATCGCAGATTGTATCCCTGACTTTATATCGGACTGTATTCCGGATTGTATCCCTGACTGTATCCTGGACTGTATCCCGGACTGTATCCCGACTGTATCCTGGATTGTATCCCGGACTGTATCCCAGATCGTATCCCGGATTGTATCCGAGATTGTATCCCCGACTGTATCTCGGTCTGTATCCTGGAGTGTATCCCAGACTGTATCCTGGACTGTATCCCGCATTGTATCCTGGATTGTATGCCAGACTCTATCCCAGATTGCATCCCGGACTGTATCCCGGAATGTATTCTGGATTGTATCGTGGACTGTATCCTGGAATATGTCCTGGACTGTATCCCAAACTGTATCCCGGACTGTATCCCGGACTGTATCCTGGATTATATCCTGGACTGTATCCCGGACTGTATCCCGTACTGTAGCATCCTGGACTGTATCCCGGATTGTATCCCGGACTGTATCCCGGATTGTATCATGAATTGTATCCCGGACTGTATCCCGGATTGTATCCCAGACTATTTCCCGGACTGTATCCCGGATTGTATCACAGACTGTATCCCAGACTGTATCCCGGACTGTATCCCGGAATGTATCCCGAATTGTATCCCAGATTGTATACCGGACTGTTTCTCGAACTGTATTCCGGACTGTATTCCGGACTCTATCCCGGACTGTATCCTGGAGTGTATCCTGGATTCTAACCCGGATTGTCTCCTGGACTCTATCCCGGAATGTGTCCTGGGCTTTTTCCCGGAATGTGTCCCGGACAGTATCCCGGAATGTGTCCCGGATTTTATCCCAGACTTTATCTCGGTCTGTATCCCAGAATGTGTCCTGGACTTTATCCCGGAATGTGCCCCAGATTGTATCCTAGACTGTATCTCGGTCTGTATCCCAGATTGTATCGCAGATTGTATCCCCGACTTTATCTCAGACTGTATTCCGGATTGTATCCCGGACTGTATCCTGGACAGTATCCCGGATTGTATCCCTGACTCTTTCCCGGACTGTATCCCGGATTGTATCACGGACTGTATCCTGGACTGTATCCCGGGCTGTATCCCAGACTGTATCCCAGAATGTATCCCGGACTGTATTCCGGAATGTATCCTGGACTGTATCCCAGAATGTATCCTGGATTGTATCCCGAATTGTATCCCAGATTGTATCCCGGACTGTATCTCAGACTGTATTCCGGACTGTATTCCGGACTCTATTCCGGATTCTATCCCGGATTGAATCCCGGACTCTATCCCGGAATGTGTCCCGGACTTTATCCCGGAATGTGTCCTGGACTGTATCCCGGAATGTGTCCCAGATTTTATCCCAGACTTTATCTCCGTCTGTATCACAGACTGTATCCCAGACTGTATTGCAGAATATATACCGGAGTGTATCCCGGACTGTATCCCGCATTGTATCCTGGAATGTATGCCAGACTCTATCCCAGATTGTATCCCGGACTGTATCTCAGACTGTCTCCCGGAATGTATCCCGGACTATGTCCTGGAATATGTCCTGGACTGTATCCCAGACTTTATCCCATAATGTATCTGAGCTTGTCACACTCCAGACATTCATATCCCGGGCAGTATCCCAGACTGTATCCCGGAATGTATCCCGGACTGTATGCTGGATTATATCCTGGACTGTATCCCGGACTCTATCCCGTACTGTAGCATCCTGGACTGTATCCCGGATTGTATCCCGGACAGTATCCAGGATTGTATCCTGAATTGTATCCCAGACTGTATCGCAGATTGTATCCCCGACTTTATCTTGGACAGTATTCCGGATTGTATCCCAGACTGTTTCATGGACAGTATCCCGGATTATATCCCAGACTCTTTCCCAGACTGTATCCCGGATTGTATCACGGACTGTATCCTGGACTGTATCCCGGGCTGTATCCCGGACTGCATCCCGGAATGTATCCCGGACTGTATTCCGGAATGTATCCTGGACTGTATCCCAGAATGTATCCTGGATTGTATCCCAAATTGTATCCCAGATTGTACCCCGGACTGTATCTCAGACAGTATTCCGGACTGTATTCCGGACTATATCCCGGATTCTATCCCGGATTGAATACCGGACTCGATCGCAGAATGTGTCCTGAACTTTATCCCGGACTGTATCCGAAAATGTATCCCGGACTGTATCCCGGACTGTATCATGAATTGCATCCCAGACTGTATCACAGACTGTATCTCGGACTGTATCCCGGACTGTATTCCGGACTGTATCCCGGGCTGTATCCCGGATTGTATCCCAGACTCTATTGTGGAGTATATCCCGGACTGTATCCCGGATTGTATCCCGGATTGTGTCCTGGACTGTATCCCGGACTGTATTCCAGAATATATACCGGAGTGTATGTCCTGGACTGTATCCCAGACTTTATCCCATAATGTATCTCAGCTTATCACACTCCAGACATTCATATCCCGGACAGTATCCCGGACTGTATCCCCGAATGTATCCCGGACTGTATCCTGGATTATATCCTGGACTGTATCCCGGACTCTATCCCGTACTGTAGCATCCTGGACTGTATCCCGGATTGTATCCTGGACTGTATCCTGGATTTTAACCTGGATTGTATCCCAGACTCTATCCCAGATTGTATCCCTGACTGTATCCCGGATTGTATCCGAGATTGTATCCCGGACTGTATCCCAGACTGTATCCTGGACTGTATCCCGCATTGTATCCTGGATTGTATGCCAGACTCTATCCCAGATTGTATCCCGGACTGTATCTCGGACTGTATTCCGGATTGTATCGTGGACTGTATCCTGGAATATGTCATGGATTGAATCCCAGACTTTTTCCCATAATGTATCCTGGATTGTATCTCAGCTTGTCACACTCCAGACATTCATATCCCGGACTGTATCCCTGACTGTATCCCGGAATGTATCCCGGACTGTATCCTGGATTGTATCCTGGACTGTATCCCGGACTGTATCCCGTACTGTAGCATCCCGGACTGTATCCCGGATTGTATCCTCAATTGTATCCCGGACTGTTCCCCGGATTGTATCCCGGACTGTATCCCGGATTGTATCCCAGACTCTTTCCCGAACTGTATCCCGGATTGTATCACAGTCTGTATCTGGACTGTATCCCAGACTGTATTGCAGATTGTATCCCTGACTTTATCCTGGACTGTATCCCGCATTGTATCCTGGATTGTATGCCAGACTTTTTCCCAGATTGTATCCCGGACTGTATCCCGGACTGTATTCCGGATTGTATCGTGGACTGTATCCTGGAATATGTCCTGGACTGTATCCAGACTTTATCCCACAATGTATGTCAGCTTGTCACACTCCAGACATTCATATCCCAGACTGTATCCCAGACTGTATCCCGGAATGTATCCCGGACTGTATCCTGGATTATATCCTGGACTGTATCCCGGAATATGTCCTGGACTGTATCCAGACTTTATCCCACAATGTATGTCAGCTTGTCACACTCCAGACATTCATATCCCAGACTGTATCCCAGACTGTATCCCGGAATGTATCCCGGACTGTATCCTGGATTATATCCTGGACTGTATCCCGGACAGTATCCCGTACTGTAGCATCCTGGACTGTATCCCGGATTGTATCCCGGACTGTTTCCCGGATTGTATCCCAGACTCTTTCCCGGACTGTACCCAGGATTGTATCACAGACTGTATCTTGGACTGTACCCCGGACTGTATCCCGGAATGTATCCCGAATTGTATCCCAGGTTGTATCCCGGACTGTTTCTCGGACTGTATTCCAGACTGTAATCCGGACTCTATCCCGGACTGTATCCCGGGCTGTATCCTGGATTCTATCCTGGATTGTCTCCCGGACTCCATCCCGGAATGTGTCCCGGCCTTTATCCCGGAACGTGTCCCGGATTGTATCCCAGACTGTATCTCGGTCTGTATCCCAGACTGTATCGCAGATTGTATCCCTGACTGTATCCTGGACAGTATCCCGGATTGTATCCCAGACTCTTTCCCGGACTGTATCCTGGACTGTATTCCGGAATGTATCCTGGACTGTATCCCAGAATGTATCCTGGATTGTATCCCGAATTGTATCCCAGATTGTATCCCGGACTGTATCTCAGACTGTATTCGGGACTTTATTCCGGACTCTATCCCGGATTCTATCCCGGATTGAATACCGGACTCTATCCCAGAATGTGTCCTGGGCTTTATCCCGGAATGTGTCCCGGACAGTGTCCCGGAATGTGTCCCGGATTTTATCCCAGACTTTATCTTGGCCTGTATCACAGACTGTATCCCGGACTGTATCCGAAATTGTATCCCGGACTGTATCCCGGACTGTATCATGAATTGCATCCCAGACTGTATCACGGACTGTATCTCGGACTGTATCCCGGACTGTATCCCGGGCTGTGTCCCGCATTGTATCCCAGACTCTATTGTGGAGTATATCCAGGACTGTATCCCAGATTGTATCCCGGATTGTATCCTGCATTGTATCCTGGATTGTATGCCAGACTCTATCCCAGATTGTATCCCGGACTATATCTCGGACTGTCTCCCGGAATGTATCCCGGACTGTATCCTGGAATATGTCCTGGACTGTGTCCCAGACTTTATCCCATAATGTATCTCAGCTTATCACACTCCAGACATTCATATCCCGGACAGTATCCCGGACTGTATCCCTGAATGTATCCCGGACTGTATCCTGGATTATATCCTGGACTGTATCCCGGATTCCATCCCGTACTGTAACATCCTGGACTGTATCCCGGATTGTATCCCGGACTGTATCCTGGATTTTATCCTGAATTGTATCCCAGACTGTTTCCCGGATTGTATCCCAGACTGTATCCCGGATTATATCCCAGACTCTTTTCCGGACTGTATCCTGGATTGTATCACAGACTGTATCCTGGACTGTATCCCGGACTGTATCCCGGAATGTATCCCGGACTGTATCCCGGATAGTATCCTAAATTGTATCCCAGATTGTATCCCAGATTGTAACCCGCACTGTATCCTGGACTGTATCCCGGATTTTATCCTGGATTTTATCCCAGACTCTATCCCAGATTGTATCCCGGACTGTATCCCGGATTGTATCCCGGACTGTTCCCAGACTGTATCCTGGACTGTATCCCGCATTGTATCCTGGATTGTATGCCAGACTCTATCCCAGATTGTATCCCGGATTGTATCGCGGACTGTATCCTGGAATATCTCATGGATTGAATCCCAGACTTTATCCCATAATGTATCCTGGATTGTATCTCAGCTTGTCACACTCCAGACATTCATATCCCGGACTGTATCCCTGACTGTATCCCGGAATGTATCCCGGACTGTATCCTGGATTGTATCCGGGATTGTATCCCGGACTGTATCCCGTACTGTAGCATCCCGGACTATATCCCAGATTGTATCCCGGACTGTATACCGGATTGTATCCTCAATTGTATCCCAGACTGTTTCCCGGATTGTATCCCGGACTATATCCCGGGTTGTATCCCAGACTCTTTCCCGGACTGTATCCCGGATTGTATCACAGACTGTATAGAAACATAGAAACATAGAAAATAGGTGCAGGAGTAGGCCATTCGGCCCTTCTAGCCTGCACCGCCATTCAATGAGTTCATGGCTGAACATGCAACTTCAGTACCCCACTCCTGCTTTCTCACCATACCCCTTGATTCCCCTAGTAGTAAGGACTCCATCTAACTCCTTTTTGAATATATTTAGTGAATTGGCCTCAACAACTTTCTGTGGCAGAGAATTCCACAGGTTCACCACTCTCTGAGTGAAGAAATTCCTCCTCATCTTGGACCTAAATGGCTTACCCCTTATCCTTAGACTGTGTCCCCTGGTTCTGGACTTCCCCAACATTGGGAACATTCTTCCTGCATCTAACCTGTCTAACCCCGTCAGAATTTTAAACGTTTCTATGAGGTCCCCTCTCATTCTTCTGAACTCCAGTGAATACAAGCCCAGTTGATCCAATCTTTCTTGATAGGTCAGTCCCGCCATCCCGGGAATCAGTCTGGTGAACCTTCGCTGCACTCCCTCAATAGCAAGAATCCCCTTCCTCAGGTTAGGAGACCAAAACTGAACACAATACTCCAGGTGTGGCCTCACCAAGGCCCTGTACAACTGTAGCAACACCTCCCTGCCCCTGTACTCAAATCCCCTCGCTATGAAGGCCAACATGCCATTTGCTTTCTTAACCGCCTGCTGTACCTGCATGCCAACCTTCAATGACTGATGTACCATGTCAATGACTGATGTACCATGACACCCAGGTCTCGTTGCACCTCCCCTTTTCCTAATCTGCCACCATTTAGATAATAGTCTGTCTCTCTGTTTTTACCACCAAAGTGGATAACCTCACATTTATCCACATTATACTTCATCTGCCATGCATTTGCCCACTCACCTAACCTATCCAAGTCGCTCTGCAGCCTCATAGCATCCTCCTCGCAGCTCACACTGTCACCCAACTTAGTGTCATCCGCAAATTTGGAGATACTACATTTAATCCCCTCGTCTAAATCATTAATATACAGTGTAAACAGCTGGGGCCCCAGCACAGAACCTTGCGGTACCCTACTAGTCACTGCCTGCCATTCTGAAAAGTCCCCATTTACTCCTACTCTTTAGTTCCTGTCTGACAACCAGTTCTCAATCCATGTCAGCACACTACCTCCAATCCCATGTGCTTTAACTTTGCACATTAATCTCTTGTGTGGGACCTTGTCGAAAGCCTTCTGAAAGTCCAAATATACTACATCAACTGGTTCTCCCTTGTTCACTCTACTGGAAACATCCTCAAAAAATTCCAGAAGATTTGTCAAGCATGATTTTCCTTTCACAAATCCATGCTGACTTGGACCTATCATAGCACCTCTTTCCAAATGCACTGCTATGACATCCTTAATAATTGATTCCATCATTTTACCCACTACCGATGTCAGGCTGACCGGTCTATAATTCCCTGTTATCTCTCTCCCTCCTTTTTTAAAAAGTGGGGTTACATTGGCTACCCTCCACTCCATAGGAACTGATCCAGAGTCAATGGAATGTTGGAAAATGACTGTCAATGCATCCACTATTTCCAAGGCCACCTCCTTAAGTACTCTGGGATGCAGTCCATCAGGACCTGGGGATTTATCGGCCTTCAATCCCATCAATTTCCCCAACACAATTTCCCGACTAATAAGGATTTCCCTCAGTTCCTCCTCCTTACTAGACCCTCCGACCCCTTTTATATCCGTAAGGTTGTTTGTGTCCTCCTCAGTGAATACCGAACCAAAGTACTTGTTCAATTGGTCCGCCATTTCTTTGTTCCCCGTTATGACTTCCCCTGATTCTGACTGCAGGGGACCTACGTTTGTCTTTACTAACCTTTTTCTCTTTACATATCTATAGAAACTTTTGCAATCCGTCTTAATGTTCCCTGCAAGCATTTTCCCTGCCCTAATCAAACCCTTTGTCCTCCTCTGCTGAGTTCTAAATTTCTCCCAGTCCCCGGGTTCACTGCTATTTCTGGCCAATTTGTATGCCACTTCCTTGGCTTTAATACTATCCCTGATTTCCCTTGATAGCCACGGTTGAGCCACCTTCCCTTTTTTATTTTTACGCCAGACAGTAATGTACAATTGTTGTAGTTCATCCATGCGGTCTCTAAATGTCTGCTATTGCCCATCCACAGTCAACCCCTTCAGTATCATTCGCCAATCTATCCTAGCCAATTCACGCCTCATACCTTCAAAGTTACCCTTATTTAAGTTCTGGACCATGGTCTCTGAATTAACTGTTTCATTCTCCATCCTAATGCAGAATTCCACCATATTATGGTCACTCTTCCCCAAGGGGTCTCGCACAACGAGATTGCAAATTAATCCTCTCTCATTACACAACACCCAGTCTAAGATGGCCTCCCCACTAGTTGGTTCCTCGACATATTGGTCTAAAAAACCATCCCTTATGCACTCCAGGAAATCCTCCCCCACCGTATTGCTTCCAGTTTGGTTAACCCAATCTATGTGCATATTAAAGTCACCCATTATAACTGCTGCACCTTTATTGCACGCACCCCTAATTTCATGTTTGATGCCCTTCCCAACATCACTACTACTGTTTGGAGGTCTGTACACAACTCCCACTAACGTTTTTTGCCCTTTGGTATTCTGCAGCTCTACCCATATAGATTCCACATCATCCAAGCTAATGTCCTTCCGAACTATTGCCTTAATTTCCTCCTTAACTAGCAATGCTACCCCACCTCCTTTTCCTTTTATTCTATCTTTCCTGAATGTTGAATACCCCTGGATGTTGAGTTCCCAGCCCTGATCATCCTGGAGCCACGTCTCCGTAATCCCAATCACATCATATTTGTTAACATCTATTTGCACAGTTAATTCATCCACCTTATTGCGGATACTCCTTGCATTAAGACACAAAGCCTTGAGGCTTGTTTTTTTAACACCCTTTGTCCTTTTAGAATTTTGCTGTACAGTGGCCCTTTTTGTTCTTTGCCTTGGGTTTCTCTGCCCTCCACTTTTCCTCATCTCCTTTCTGTCTTTTGCTTTTGCCTCCTTTTTGTTTCCCTCTGTCTCCCTGCATTGGTTCCCATCCCCCTGCCATATTAGTTTAAATCCTCCACAACAGCACTAGCAAACACTCCCCCTAGGACATTGGTTCCGGTCCTGCCCAGGTGCAGACCGTCCGGTTTGTACTGGTCCCACCTCCCCCAGAACCGGTTCCAATGCCCCAGGAATTTGAATCCCTCCCTGCTGCACCACTGCTCAAGCCACGTATTCATCTGCGCTATCCTGCGATTCCTACTCTGACTATCACGTGGCACTGGTAGCAATCCCGAGATTACTACTTTTGAGGTCCTACTTTTTAATTTAGCTCCTTCCTCCTTAAATTCGTTTCGGAGGCCCTCATCCCTTTTTTTAACCGATGTCGTTGGTACCAATGTGCACCACGACAACTGGCTGATCTCCCTCCCTTTTTAGAATGTCCTGCACCCGCTCCGAGACATCCTTGACCCTGGTCTGTATCCCAGACTGTATCGCAGATTGTATCCCTGACTTTATATCGGACTGTATTCCGGATTGTATCCCTGACTGTATCCTGGACTGTATCCCGGACTGTATCCCGACTGTATCCTGGATTGTATCCCGGACTGTATCCCAGATCGTATCCCGGATTGTATCCGAGATTGTATCCCCGACTGTATCTCGGTCTGTATCCTGGAGTGTATCCCAGACTGTATCCTGGACTGTATCCCGCATTGTATCCTGGATTGTATGCCAGACTCTATCCCAGATTGTATCCCGGACTGTATCCCGGACTGTATTCTGGATTGTATCGTGGACTGTATCCTGGAATATGTCCTGGACTGTATCCCAAACTGTATCCCGGAATGTATCCCGGACTGTATCCTGGATTATATCCTGGACTGTATCCCGGACTGTATCCCGTAATGTAGCATCCTGGACTGTATTCCGGCTTGTATCCCGGACTGTATCCCGGATTGTATCATGAATTGTATCCCGGACTGTATCCCGGATTGTATCCCAGACTATTTCCCGGACTGTATCCCGGATTGTATCACAGACTGTATCCTAGACTGTATCCCGGACTGTATCCCGTAATGTAGCATCCTGGACTGTATCCCGGATTGTATCCCGGACTGTATCCCGGATTGTATCATGAATTGTATCCCGGACTGTATCCCGGATTGTATCCCAGACTATTTCCCGGACTGTATCCCAGATTGTATCACAGACTGTATCCTAGACTGTATCCCGGACTGTATCCCGGAATGTATCCCGAATTGTATCCCAGATTGTATACCGGACTGTTTCTCGAACTGTATTCCGGACTGTATCCCGGACTCTATCCCGGAATGTGTCCTGGGCTTTATCCCGGAATGTGTCCCGGACAGTATCCCGGAATGTGTCCCGGATTTTCTCCCAGACTTTATCTCGGTCTGTATCCCAGAATGTGTCCTGGACTTTATCCCGGAATGTGCCCCGGATTGTATCCTGGACTGTACCTCGGTCTGTATCCCAGATTGTATCGCAGATTGTATCCCCGACTTTATCTCGGACTGTATTCCGGATTGTATCCCGGACTGTATCCTGGACAGTATCCCGGATTGTATCCCTGACTCTTTCCCGGACTGTATCCCGGATTGTATCACGGACTGTATCCTGGACTGTATCCCGGGCTGTATCCCAGACTGTATCCCAGAATGTATCCCGGACTGTATTCCGGAATGTATCCTGGACTGTATCGCAGAATGTATCCTGGATTGTATCCTGAATTGTATCCCAGATTGTATCCCAGACTGTATCTCAGACTGTATTCCGGACTGTATTCCGGACTCTATTCCGGATTCTATCCCGGATTGAATCCTGGACTCTATCCCGGAATGTGTCCCGGACTTTATCCCGGAATGTGTCCTGGACTGTATCCCGGAATGTGTCCCGGATTTTATCCCAGACTTTACCTCGGTCTGTATCACAGACTGTATCCCAGACTGTATTGCAGAATATATACCAGAGTGTATCCCGGACTGTATCCCGCATTGTATCCTGGATTGTATGCCAGACTCTATCCCAGATTGTATCCCGGACTGTATCTCGGACTGTCTCCCGGAATGTATCCCGGACTATGTCCTGGAATATGTCCTGGACTGTATCCCAGACTTTATCCCATAATGTATCTGAGCTTGTCACACTCCAGACATTCATATCCCGGGCAGTATCCCAGACTGTATCCCGGAATGTATCCCGGACTGTATGCTGGATTATATCCTGGACCGTATCCCGGACTCTATCCCGTACTGTAGCATCCTGGACTGTATCCCGGATTGTATCCCGGACAGTAACCCGGATTGTATCCTGAATTGTATCCCAGACTGTATCGCAGATTGTATCCCCGACTTTATCTTGGACAGTATTCCGGATTGTATCCCAGACTGTTTCCTGGACAGTATCCCGGATTGTATCCCAGACTCTTTCCCAGACTGTATCCCGGATTGTATCACGGACTGTATCCTGGACTGTATCCCGGGCTGTATCCCGGACTGTATCCCGGAATGTATCCCGGACTGTATTCCGGAATGTATCCTGGACTGTATCCCAGAATGTATCCTGGATTGTATCCCAAATTGTATCCCAGATTGTATCCCGGACTGTATCTCAGACAGTATTCCGGACTGTATTCCGGACTATATCCCAGATTCTATCCTGGATTGAATCCCGGACTCGATCGCAGAATGTGTCCTGAATTTTATCCCGGAATGTGTCCCAGACTGTATCCCGGAATGTGTCCCGGATTTTATCCCAGACTTCATCTCAGTCTGTATCACAGACTGTATCCCGGACTGTATCCGAAATTGTATCCCGGACTGTATCCCGGACTGTACCATGAATTGCATCCCAGACTGTATCACGGACTGTATCTCAGACTGCATCCCGGACTGTATCCCGGACTGTATCCCGGGCTGTATCCCGGATTGTATCCCAGACTCTATTGTGGAGTATATCCCGGACTGTATCCCGGATTGTATCCCGGATTGTGTCCTGGACTGTATCCCGGACTGTATTCCAGAATATATACCGGAGTGTATGTCCTAGACTGTATCTGTATCCCAGACTTTATCCCATAATGTATCTCAGCTTATCACACTCCAGACATTCATATCCCGGACAGTATCCCGGACTGTATCCCTGAATGTATCCCGGACTGTATCCTGGATTATATCCTGGACTGTATCCCGGACTCTATCCCGTACTGTAGCATCCTGGACTGTATCCCGGATTGTATCCTGGACTGTATCCCGGATTTTATCCTGGATTGTATCCCAGACTCTATCCCAGATTGTATCCCTGACTGTATCCCGGATTGTATCCGAGATTGTATCCCGGACTGTATCCCAGACTGTATCCTGGACTGTATCCCGCATTGTATCCTGGATTGTATGCCAGACTCTATCCCAGATTGTATCCCGGACTGTATCTCGGACTGTATTCCGGATTGTATCGTGGACTGTATCCTGGAATATGTCATGGATTGAATCCCAGACTTTATCGCATAATGTATCCTGGATTGTATCTCAGCTTGTCACACTCCAGACATTCATATCCCGGACTGTATCCCTGACTGTATCCCGGAATGTATCCCGGACTGTATCCTGGATTGTATCCTGGACTGTATCCCGGACTGTATCCCGTACTGTAGCATCCCGGACTGTATCCTGGATTGTATCCTCAATTGTATCCCGGACTGTTCCCCGGACTGTATCCCGGACTGTATCCCGGGCTGTATCCCGGATTGTATCCCAGACTCTATTGTGGAGTATATCCCGGACTGTATCCCGGATTGTATCCCGGATTGTGTCCTGGACTGTATCCCGGACTGTATTCCAGAATATATACCGGAGTGTATGTCCTAGACTGTATCAGTATCCCAGACTTTATCCCATAATGTATCTCAGCTTATCACACTCCAGACATTCATATCCCGGACAGTATCCCGGACTGTATCCCTGAATGTATCCCGGACTGTATCCTGGATTATATCCTGGACTGTATCCCGGACTCTATCCCGTACTGTAGCATCCTGCACTGTATCCCGGATTGTATCCTGGACTGTATCCCGGATTTTATCCTGGATTGTATCCCAGACTCTATCCCAGATTGTATCCCTGACTGTATCCCGGATTGTATCCGAGATTGTATCCCGGACTGTATCCCAGACTGTATCCTGGACTGTATCCCGCATTGTATCCTGGATTGTATGCCAGACTCTATCCCAGATTGTATCCCGGACTGTATCTCGGACTGTATTCCGGATTGTATCGTGGACTGTATCCTGGAATATGTCATGGATTGAATCCCAGACTTTATCGCATAATGTATCCTGGATTGTATCGCAGCTTGTCACACTCCAGACATTCATATCCCGGACTGTATCCCTGACTGTATCCCGGAAAGTATCCCGGACTGTATCCTGGATTGTATCCTGGACTGTATCCCGGACTGTATCCCGTACTATAGCATCCCGGACAGTATCCTGGATTGTATCCTCAATTGTATCCCGGACTGTTCCCCGGACTGTATCCCGGATTGTATCCCAGACTCTTTCCCGGACTGTATCCCGGATTGTATCACAGTCTGTATCTGGACTGTATCCCAGACTGTATTGCAGATTGTATCCCTGAATTTATATCGGACTGTATTCCAGATTGTATCCCTGACTGTATCCTGGACTGTATCCCAGACTGTATCCCGACTGTATCCTGGATTGTATCCCGGACTGTATCCCAGATTGTATCCCGGATTGTATCCGAGATTGTATCCCCGACTGTATCTCGGTCTGTATCCTGGAGTGTATACCGGATTGTATCCCACATTGTATCCCGGATTGTATCTCGGCATATATCCCGGATTGTATCCCAGATTGTATCCCGGACTGTATCCCGGACAGTATTCCGGATTGTATCCCGGACTGTATCCTGGAATATGTCCTGAACTGTATCCCAGACTTTATCCCATAATGTATCTCAGCTTATCACACTCCAGACATTCATATCCCGGACAGTATCCCGGACTGTATCCCTGAATGTATCCCGGACTGTATCCTGGATTATATCCTGGACTGTATCCCGGACTGTATCCCGTACTGTAGCATCCTGGACTGTATCCCGGATTGTATCCCGGACTGTATCCCGGATTTTATCCTGAATTGTATCCCAGACTGTTTCCCGGATTGTATCCCAGACTGTATCCCGGATTATATCCCAGACTCTTTTCCGGACTGTATCCTGGATTGTATCACAGACTGTATCCTGGACTGTATCCCGGACTGTATCCCGGAATGTATCCCGGACTGTATCCCGGATAGTATCCTAAATTGTATCCCAGATTGTATCCCAGATTGTAACCCGCACCGTATCCTGGACTGTATCCCGGATTTTATCCTGGATTGTATCCCAGACTCTATCCCAGATTGTATCCCGGACTGTATCCCGGATTGTATCCGAGATTGTATCCCGGACTGTTCCCAGACTGAATCCTGGACTGTATCCCGCATTGTATCCTGGATTGTATGCCAGACTCTATCCCAGATTGTATCCCGGATTGTATCGCGGACTGTATCCTGGAATATCTCATGGATTGAATCCCAGACTTTATCCCATAATGTATCCTGGATTGTATCTCAGCTTGTCACACTCCAGACATTCATATCCCGGACTGTATCCCTGACTGTACCCCGGAATGTATCCCGGACTGTATCCTGGATTGTATCCGGGACTGTATACCGGACTGTATCCCGTACTGTAGCATCCCGGACTATATCCCAGATTGTATCCCGGACTGTATACCGGATTGTATCCTCAATTGTATCCCAGACTGTTTCCCGGATTGTATCCCGGACTATATCCCGGGTTGTATCCCAGACTCTTTCCCGGACTGTATCCCGGATTGTATCACAGACTGTATAGAAACCTAGAAACATAGAAAATAGGTGCAGGAGTAGTCCATTCGGCCCTTCTAGCCTGCACCGCCATTCAATGAGTTCATGGCTGAACATGCAACTTCAGTACCCCATTCCTGCTTTCTCACCATACCCCTTGATTCCCCTAGTAGTAAGGACTCCATCTAACTCCTTTTTGAATATATTTAGTGAATTGGCCTCAACAACTTTCTGTGGCAGAGAATTCCACAGGTTCACCACTCTCTGAGTGAAGAAATTCCTCCTCATCTCGGTCCTAAATGGCTTACCCCTTATCCTTAGACTGTGTCCCCTGGTTCTGGACTTCCCCAACATTGGGAACATTCTATCTAACCTGTCTAACCCCGTCAGAATTTTAAACGTTTCTATGAGGTCGCCTCTCATTCTTCTGAACTCCAGTGAATACAAGCCCAGTTGATCCAGTCTTTCTTGATAGGTCAGTCCAGCCATCCCGGGAATCAGTCTGGTGAACCTTCGCTGCACTCCCTCAATAGCAAGAATCCCCTTCCTCAGGTTAGGAGACCAAAACTGAACACAATACACCAGGTGTGGCCTCACCAAGGCCCTGTACAACTGTAGCAACACCTCCCTGCCCCTGTACTCAAATCCCCTCGCTATGAAGGCCAACATGCCATTTGCTTTCTTAACCGCCTGCTGTACCTGCATGCCAACCTTCAATGACTGATGTACCATGTCAATGACTGATGTACCATGACACCCAGGTCTCGTTGCACCTCCCCTTTTCCTAATCTGTCACCATTTAGATAATAGTCTGTCTCTCTGTTTTTACCACCAAAGTGGATAACCTCACATTTATCCACATTATACTTCATCTGCCATGCATTTGCCCACTCACCTAACCTATCCAAGTCGCTCTGCAGCCTCATAGCATCCTCCTCGCAGCTCACACTGTCACCCAACTTAGTGTCATCCGCAAATTTGGAGATACTACATTTAATCCCCTCGTCTAAATCATTACTATACAGTGTAAACAGCTGGGGCTCCAGCACAGAACCTTGCGGTACCCTACTAGTCACTGCCTGCCATTCTGAAAAGTCCCCATTTACTCCTACTCTTTAGTTCCTGTCTGACAACCAGTTCTCAATCCATGTCAGCACACTACCCCCAATCCCATGTGCTTTAACTTTGCACTTTAATCTCTTGTGTGGGACCTTGTCGAAAGCCTTCTGAAAGTCCAAATATACTACATCAACTGGTTCTCCCTTGTCCACTCTACTGGAAACATCCTCAAAAAATTCCAGAAGATTTGTCAAGCATGATTTCCCTTTCACAAATCCATGCTGACTTGGACCTATCATATCACCTCTTTCCAAATGCACTGCTATGACATCCTTAATAATTGATTCCATCATTTTACCCACTACCGATGTCAGGCTGACCGGTCTATAATTCCCTGTTATCTCTCTCCCTCCTTTTTTAAAAAGTGGGGTTACATTGGCTACCCTCCACTCCATAGGAACTGATCCAGAGTCAATGGAATGTTGGAAAATGACTGTCAATGCATCCACTATTTCCAAGGCCACCTTCTTAAGTACTCTGGGATGCAGTCCATCAGGCCCTGGGGATTTATCGGCCTTCAATCCCATCAATTTCTTCAACACAATTTCCCGACTAATAAGGATTTCCCTCAGTTCCTCCTCCTTCCTAGACCCTCCGACCCCTTTTATATCCGTAAGGTTGTTTGTGTCCTCCTCAGTGAATACCGAACCAAAGTACTTGTTCAATTGGTCCGCCATTTCTTTGTTCCCCGTTATGACTTCCCCTGATTATGACTGCAGGGGACCTACGTTTGTCTTTACTAACCTTTTTCTCTTTACATATCTATAGAAACTTTTGCAATCCGTCTTAATGTTCCCTGCAAGCTTCTTCTCGTACTCCATTTTCCCTGCCCTAATCAAACCCTTTGTCCTCCTCTGCTGAGTTCTAAATTTCTCCCAGTCCCCGGGTTCACTGCTATTTCTGGCCAATTTGTATGCCACTTCCTTGGCTTTAATACTATCCCTGATTTCCCTTGATAGCCACGGTTGAGCCACCTTCCCTTTTTTATTTTTACGCCAGACAGTGATGTACAATTGTTGTAGTTCATCCATGCGGTCTCTAAATGTCTGCCATTGCCCATCCACAGTCAACCCCTTCAGTATCATTCGCCAATCTATCCTAGCCAATTCACGCCTCATACCTTCAAAGTTACCCTTCTTTAAGTTCTGGACAATGGTCTCTGAATTAACTGTTTCATTCTCCATCCTAATGCAGAATTCCACCATATTATGGTCACTCTTCCCCAAGGGGTCTCGCACAACGAGACTGCAAATTAATCCTCTCTCATTACACAACACCCAGTCTAAGATGGCCTCCCCCCTAGTTGGTTCCTCGACATATTGGTCTAAAAAACCATCCCTTATGCACTCCAGGAAATCCTCCCCCACTGTATTGCTTCCAGTTTGGTTAACCCAATCTATGTGCATATTAAAGTCACCCATTATAACTGCTGCACCTTTATTGCACGCACCCCTAATTTCATGTTTGATGCCCTTCCCAACATCACTACTACTGTTTGGAGGTCTGTACACAACTCCCACTAACGTTTTTTGCCCTTTGGTATTCTGCAGCTCTACCCATATAGATTCCACATCATCCAAGCTAATGTCCTTCCGAACTATTGCCTTAATTTCCTCCTTAACTAGCAATGCTACCCCACCTCCTTTTCCTTTTATTCTATCTTTCCTGAATGTTGAATACCCCTGGATGTTGAGTTCCCAGCCCTGATCATCCTAGAGCCACGTCTCCGTAATCCCAATCACATCATATTTGTTAACATCTATTTGCACAGTTAATTCATCCACCTTATTGCGGATACTCCTTGCATTAAGACACAAAATCTTCAGGCTTGTTTTTTTAACACCCTTTGTCCTTTTAGAATTTTGCTGTACAGTGGCCCTTTTTGTTCTTTGCCTTGGGTTTCTCTGCCCTCCACTTTTCCTCATCTCCTTTCTGTCTTTTGCTTTTGCCTCCTTTTTGTTTCCCTCTGTCTCCCTGCATTGGTTCCCATCCCCCTGCCATATTAGTTTAAATCCTCCACAACAGCACTAGCAAACACTCCCCCTAGAACATTGGTTCCGGTCCTGCCCAGGTGCAGACCGTCCGGTTTGTACTGGTCCCACCTCCCCCAGAACCGGTTCCAATGCCCCAGGAATTTGAATCCCTCCCTGCTGCACCACTGCTCAAGCCACGTATTCATCTGCGCTATCCTGCGATTCCTACTCTGACTATCACGTGGCACTGGTAGCAATCCCGAGATTACTACTTTTGAGGTCCTACTTTTTAATTTAGCTCCTTCCTCCTTAAATTCGTTTCGGAGGCCCTCATCCCTTTTTTTACCTATGTCGTTGGTACCAATGTGCACCACGACAACTGGCTGATCTCCCTCCCTTTTTAGAATGTCCTGCACCCGCTCCGAGACATCCTTGACCCTGGACTGTATCCCAGACTGTATCGCAGATTGTATCCCTGACTTTATATCGGACTGTATTCCGGATTGTATCCCTGACTGTATCCTGGACTGTATCCCGGACTGTATCCCGACTGTATCCTGGATTGTATCCCAGACTGTATCCCAGATTGTATCCCGGATTGTATCCGAGATTGTATCCCCGACTGTATCTCGGTCTGTATCCTGGAGTGTATCCCAGACTGTATCCTGGACTGTATCCCGCATTGTATCCTGGATTGTATGCCAGACTCTATCCCAGATTGTATCCCGGACTGTATCCCGGACTGTATTCTGGATTGTATCGTGGACTGTATCCTGGAATATGTCCTGGACTGTATCCCAAACTGTATCCCGGAATGTATCCCGGACTGTATCCTGGATTATATCCTGGACTGTATCCCGGACTGTATCCCGTAATGTAGCATCCTGGACTGTATTCCGGCTTGTATCCCGGACTGTATCCCGGATTGTATTTGAATTGTATCCCGGACTGTATCCCGGATTGTATCCCAGACTATTTCCCGGACTGTATCCCGGATTGTATCACAGACTGTATCCTAGACTGTATCCCGGACTGTATCCCGTAATGTAGCATCCTGGACTGTATCCCGGATTGTATCCCGGACTGTATCCCGGATTGTATCATGAATTGTATCCCGGACTGTATCCCGGATTGTATCCCAGACTATTTCCCGGACTGTATCCCGGATTGTATCACCGACTGTATCCTAGACTGTATCCCGGACTGTATCCCGGAATGTATCCCGAATTGTATCCCAGATTGTATACCGGACTGTTTCTCGAACTGTATTCTGGACTGTATTCCGGACTCTATCCCGGACTGTATCCTGGAGTGTATCCTGGATTCTAACCCGGATTGTCTCCCGGACTCTATCCCGGAATGTGTCCTGGGCTTTATCCCGGAATGTGTCCCGGACAGTATCCCGGAATGTGTCCCGGATTTTATCCCAGACTTTATCTCGGTCTGTATCCCAGAATGTGTCCTGGACTTTGTCCCGGAATGTGCGCCGGATTGTATCCTAGACTGTACCTCGGTCTGTATCCCAGATTGTATCGCAGATTGTATCCCCGACTTTATCTCGGACTGTATTCCGGATTGTATCCCGGACTGTATCCTGGACAGTATCCCGGATTGTATCCCTGACTCTTTCCCGGACTGTATCCCGGATTGTATCCCAGACTTTTTCCCGGACTGTATCCCGGGCTGTATCCCAGACTGTATCCCAGAATGTATCCCGGACTGTATTCCGGAATGTATCCTGGACTGTATCCCAGAATGTATCCTGGATTGTATCCCGAATTGTATCCCAGATTGTATCCCGGACTGTATCTCAGACTGTATTCCGGACTGTATTCCGGACTCTATTCCGGATTCTATCCCGGATTGAATCCCGGACTCTATCCCGGAATGTGTCCCGGACTTTATCCCGGAATGTGTCCTGGACTGTATCCCGGAATGTGTCCCGGATTTTATCCCAGACTTTATCTCGGTCTGTATCACAGACTGTATCCCAGACTGTATTGCAGAATATATACCGGAGTGTATCCCGGACTGTATCCCGCATTGTATCCTGGATTGTATGCCAGACTCTATCCCAGATTGTATCCCGGACTGTATCTCGGACTGTCTCCCGGAATGTATCCCGGACTATGTCCTGGAATATGTCCTGGACTGTATCCCAGACTTTATCCCATAATGTATCTGAGCTTGTCACACTCCAGACATTCATATCCTGGGCAGTATCCCAGACTGTATCCCGGAATGTATCCCGGACTGTATGCTGGATTATATCCTGGACTGTATCCCGGACTCTATCCCGTACTGTAGCATCCTGGACTGTATCCCGGATTGTATCCCGGACAGTATCCCGGATTGTATCCTGAATTGTATCCCAGACTGTATCGCAGATTGTATCCCCGACTTTATCTTGGACAGTATTCCGGATTGTATCCCAGACTGTTTCCTGGACAGTATCCCGGATTGTATCCCAGACTCTTTCCCAGACTGTATCCCGGATTGTATCACGGACTGTATCCTGGACTGTATCCCGGGCTGTATCCCGGACTGTATCCCGGAATGTATCCCGGACTGTATTCCGGAATGTATCCTGGACTGTATCCCAGAATGTATCCTGGATTGTATCCCAAATTGTATCCCAGATTGTATCCCGGACTGTATCTCAGACAGTATTCCGGACTGTATTCCAGACTATATCCCGCATTCTATCCCGGATTGAATCCCAGACTCGATCGCAGAATGTGTCCTGAATTTTATCCCGGAATGTGTCCCAGACTGTATCCCGGAATGTGTCCCGGATTTTATCCCAGACTTCATCTCAGTCTGTATCACAGACTGTATCCCGGACTGTATCCGAAATTGTATCCCGGACTGTATCCCGGACTGTATCATGAATTGCATCCCAGACTGTATCACGGATTGTATCTCGGACTGCATCCCGGACTGTATTCCAGACTGTAATCCGGACTCTATCCCAGACTGTATCCTGGAGTGTATCCTGGATTCTATCCTGGATTGTCTCCCGGACTCCATCACGGAATGTGTCCCGGCCTTTATCCCGGAACGTGTCCCGGATTGTATCCCAGACTGTATCTCGGTCTGTATCCCAGACTGTATCGCAGATTGTATCCCTGATTGTATCCTGGACTGTATCCCAGACTGTATCCCGACTGTATCCTGGATTGTATCCCGGACTGTATCCCAGATTGTATCCCGGATTGTATCCCACATTGTATCCCGGATTGTATCTCGGCATATATCTCGGATTGTATCCCAGACTGTATCCTGGACTGTATCCCGCATTGTATCCTGGATTGTATGCCAGACTCTATCCCAGATTGTATCCCGGACTGTATCCCGGACTGTATTCCGGATTGTATCGTGGACTGTATCCTGGAATATGTCCTGGACTGTATCCCAGACTTTATCCCATAATGTATGTCAGCTTGTCACACTCCAGACATTCATATCCCAGACTGTATCCCAGACTGTATCCCGGAATGTATCCCGGACTGTATCCTGGATTATATCCTGGACTGTATCCCGGACTGTATCCCGTACTGTAGCATCCTGGACTGTATCCCGGATTGTATCCCGGACTGTTTCCCAGATTGTATTCTGGACTGTATCCCGGATTGTATCCCAGACTCTTTCCCGGACTGTATCCCGGATTGTATCACAGACTGTATCTTGGACTGTATCTCAGACTGTATCCCGGAATGTATCCCGAATTGTATCACAGATTGTATTCCGGACTGTTTCTCGGACTGTATTCCAGACTGTAATCCGGACTCTATCCCAGACTGTATCCTGGAGTGTATCCTGGATTCTATCCCGGATTGTCTCCCGGACTCCATCCCGGAATGTGTCTCGGCCTTTATCCCGGAACGTGTCCCGGATTGTATCCCAGACTGTATCTCGGTCTGTATCCCAGACTGTATCGCAGATTGTATCCCTGACTGTATCCTGGATAGTATCCCGGATTGTATCCCAGACTCTTTCCCGGACTGTATCCTGGACTGTATTTCGGAATGTATCCTGGACTGTATCCCAGAATGTATCCTGGATTGTATCCCGAATTGTATCCCAGATTGTATCCCGGACTGTATCTCAGACTGTATTCGGGACTTTATTCCGGACTCTATCCCGGATTCTATCCCGGATTGAATTCCGGACTCTATCCCAGAATGTGCCCTGAGCTTTATCCCGGAATGTGTCCCGGACAGAATCCCGGAATGTGTCCCGGATTTTATCCCAGACTTTATCTTGGTCTGCATCACAGACTGTATCCCGGACTGTATCCTAAATTGTATCCCGGACTGTATCCCGGACTGTATCATGAATTGCATCCCAGACTGTATCACGGACTGTATCTCGGACTGTATCCCGGACTGTATCCCGGGCTGTATCCCGGATTGTATCCCAGACTCTATTGTGGAGTATATCCAGGACTGTATCCCGGATTGTATCCCGCATTGTATCCTGGATTGTATGCCAGACTCTATCCCAGATTGTATCCCGGACTATATCTCGGACTGTCTCCCGGAATGTATCCCGGACTGTATCCTGGAATATGTCCTGGACTGTATCCCAGACTTTATCCCATAATGTATCTCAGCTTATCACACTCCAGACATTCATATCCCGGACAGTATCCCGGACTGTATCCCTGAATGTATCCCGGACTGTATCCTGGATTATATCCTGGACTGTATCCTGGATTCTATCCCGTACTGTAGCATCCTGGACTGTATCCCGGATTGTATCCCGGACTGTATCCCGGATTTTATCCTGAATTGTATCCCAGACTGTTTCCCGGATTGTATCCCAGACTGTATCCCGGATTATATCCCAGACTCTTTTCCGGACTGTATCCTGGATTGTATCACAGACTGTATCCTGGACTGTATCCCGGACTGTATCCCGGAATGTATCCCGGACTGTATCCCGGATAGTATCCTAAATTGTATCCCGGATTGTATCCCAGATTGTAACCCGCACTGTATCCTGGACTGTATCCCGGATTTTATCCTGGATTGTATCCCAGACTCTATCCCAGATTGTATCCCGGACTGTATCCCGGATTGTATCCCGGACTGTTCCCAGACTGTATCCTGGACTGTATCCCGCATTGTATCCTGGATTGTATGCCAGACTCTATCCCAGATTGTATCCCTGACTGTATCCCGGATTGTATCCGAGATTGTATCCCGGACTGTATCCCAGACTGTATCCTGGACTGTATCCCGCATTGTATCCTGGATTGTATGCCAGACTCTATCCCAGATTGCATCCCGGACTGTATCTCGGACTGTATTCCGGATTGTATCGTGGACTGTATCCTGGAATATGTCATGGATTGAATCCCAGACTTTATCCCATAATGTATCCTGGATTGTATCTCAGCTTGTCACACTCCAGACATTCATATCCCGGACTGTATCCCTGACTGTATCCCGGAATGTATCCCGGACTGTATCCTGGATTGTATCCTGGACTGTATCCCGGACTGTATCCCGTACTGTAGCATCCCGGACTGTATCCTGGATTGTATCCTCAATTGTATCCCGGACTGTTCCCCGGATTGTATCCCGGACTGTATCCCGGATTGTATCACAGTCTGTATCTGGACTGTATTCCAGACTGTATTGCAGATTGTATCCCTGAATTTATATCGGACTGTATTCCGGATTGTATCCCTGATTGTATCCTGGACTGTATCCCAGACTGTATCCCGACTGTATCCTGGATTGTATCCCGGACTGTATCCCAGATTGTATCCCGGATTGTATCCGAGATTGTATCCCCGACTGTATCTCGGTCTGTATCCTGGAGTGTATCCCGGATTGTATCCCACATTGTATCCCGGATTGTATCTCGGCATATATCCCAGATTGTATCCCAGACTGTATCCTGGACTGTATCCCACATTGTATCCTGGATTGTATGCCAGACTCTATCCCAGATTGTATCCCGGACTGTATCCCGGACTGTATTCCGGATTGTATCGTGGACTGTATCCTGGAATATGTCCTGGACTGTATCCCAGACTTTATCCCATAATGTATGTCAGCTTGTCACACTCCAGACATTCATATCCCAGACTGTATCCCAGACTGTATCCCGGAATGTATCCCGGACTGTATCCTGGATTATATCCTGGACTGTATCCCGGACTGTATCCCGTACTGTAGCATCCTGGACTGTATCCCGGATTGTATCCCGGACTGTTTCCCAGATTGTATTCCGGACTGTATCCCGGATTGTATCCCAGACTCTTTCCCGGACTGTATCCCGGATTGTATTACAGACTGTATCTTGGACTGTATCTCAGACTGTATCCCGGAATGTATCCCGAATTGTATCCCAGATTGTATTCCGGACTGTTTCTCGGACTGTATTCCAGACTGTAATCCGGACTCTATCCCGGACTGCATTCTGGAGTGTATCCTGGATTCTATCCCGGATTGTCTCCCGGACTCCATCCCGGAATGTGTCCCGGCCTTTATCCCGGAACGTGTCCCGGATTGTATCCCAGACTGTATCTCGGTCTGTATCCCAGACTGTATCCCAGACTCTTTCCCGGACTGTATCCTGGACTGTATTTCGGAATGTATCCTGGACTGTATCCCAGAATGTATCCTGGATTGTATCCCGAATTGTATCCCAGATTGTATCCCGGACTGTATCTCAGACTGTATTCGGGACTTTATTCCGGACTCTATCCCGGATTCTATCCCGGATTGAATTCCGGACTCTATCCCAGAATGTGTCCTGGGCGTTATCCCGGAATGTGTCCCGGACAGAATCCCGGAATGTGTCCCGGATTTTATCCCAGACTTTATCTTGGTCTGCATCACAGACTGTATCCCGGACTGTATCCTAAATTGTATCCCGGACTGTATCCCGGACTGTATCATGAATTGCATCCCAGACTGTATCACGGACTGTATCTCGGAATGTATCCCGGACTGTATCCCGGGCTGTATCCCGGATTGTATCCCAGACTCTATTGTGGAGTATATCCAGGACTGTATCCCGGATTGTATCCCGCATTGTATCCTGGATTGTATGCCAGACTCTATCCCAGATTGTATCCCGGACTATATCTCGGACTGTCTCCCGGAATGTATCCCGGACTGTATCCTGGAATATGTCCTGGACTGTATCCCAGACTTTATCCCATAATGTATCTCAGCTTATCACACTCCAGACATTCATATCCCGGACAGTATCCCGGACTGTATCTCTGAATGTATTCCGGACTGTATCCTGGATTATATCCTGGACTGTATCCTGGATTCTATCCCGTACTGTAGCATCCTGGACTGTATCCCGGATTGTATCCCGGACTGTATCCCGGATTTTATCCTGAATTGTATCCCAGACTGTTTCCCGGATTGTATCCCAGACTGTATCCCGGATTATATCCCAGACTCTTTTCCGGACTGTATCCTGGATTGTATCACAGACTGTATCCTGGACTGTATCCCGGACTGTATCCCGGAATGTATCCCGGATTGTATCCCAGATTGTAACCCGCACTGTATCCTGGACTGTATCCCGGATTTTATCCTGGATTGTATCCCAGACTCTATCCCAGATTGTATCCCGGACTGTATCCCGGATTGTATCCCGGACTGTTCCCAGACTGTATCCTGGACTGTATCCCGCATTGTATCCTGGATTGTATGCCAGACTCTATCCCAGATTGTATCCCGGATTGTATCGCGGACTGTATCCTGGAATATCTCATGGATTGAATCCCAGACTTTATCCCATAATGTATCCTTGATTGTATCTCAGCTTGTCACACTCCAGACATTCATATCCCGGACTGTATCCCTGACTGTATCCCGGAATGTATCCCGGACTGTATCCTGGATTGTATCCTGGACTGTATCCCGGACTGTATCCCGTACTGTAGCATCCCGGACTATATCCCAGATTGTATCCCGGACTGTATACCGGATTGTATCCTCAATTGTATCCCAGACTGTTTCCCGGATTGTATCCCGGACTATATCCCGGATTGTATCCCAGACTCTTTCCCGGACTGTATCCCGGATTGTATCACAGACTGTATAGAAACATAGAAACATAGAAAATAGGTGCAGGAGTAGGCCATTCGGCCCTTCTAGCCTGCACCGCCATTCAATGAGTTCATGACTGACCATGCAACTTCAGTACCCCATTCCTGCTTTCTCACCATACCCCTTGATTCCCCTAGTAGTAAGGACTCCATCTAACTCCTTTTTGAATATATTTAGTGAATTGGCCTCAACAACTTTCTGTGGCAGAGAATTCCACAGGTTCACCACTCTCTGAGTGAAGAAATTCCTCCTCATCTTGGTCCTAATTGGCTTACCCCTTATCCTTAGACTGCGTCCCCTGGTTCTGGACTTCCCCAACATTGGGAACATTCTTCCTGCATCTAACCTATCTAACCCCGTCAGAATTTTAAACGTTTCTATGAGGTCCCCTCTCATTCTTCTGAACTCCAGTGAATACAAGCCCAGTTGATCCAGTCTTTCTTGATAGGTCAGTCCCGCCATCCCGGGAATCAGTCTGGTGAACCTTCGCTGCATTCCCTCAATAGCAAGAATCTCCTTCCTCAGGTTAGGAGACCAAAACTGTACACAATACTCCAGGTGTGGCCTCACCAAGGCCCTGTACAACTGTAGCAACACCTCCCTGCCCCTGTACTCAAATCCCCTCACTATGAAGGCCAACATGCCATTTGCTTTCTTAACCGCCTGCTGTACCTGCATGCCAACCTTCAATGACTGATGTACCATGACACCCAGGTCTCGTTGCACCTCCCCTTTTCCTAATCTGTCACCATTCAGATAATAGTCTGTCTCTCTGTTTTTACCACCAAAGTGGATAACCTCACATTTATCCACATTATACTTCATCTGCCATGCATTTGCCCACTCACCTAACCTATCCAAGTCGCTCTGCAGCCTCATAGCATCCTCCTCGCAGCTCACACTGTCACCCAACTTAGTGTCATCCGCAAATTTGGAGATACTACATTTAATCCCCTCGTCTAAATCATTAATATACAGTGTAAACAGCTGGGGCCCCAGCACAGAACCTTGCGGTACCCTACTAGTCACTGCCTGCCATTCTGAAAAGTCCCCATTTACTCCTACTCTTTAGTTCCTGTCTGACAACCAGTTCTCAATCCATGTCAGCACACTACCCCCAATCCCATGTGCTTTAACTTTGCACATTAATCTCTTGTGTGGGACCTTGTCGAAAGCCTTCTGAAAGTCCAAATATACTACATCAACTGGTTCTCCCTTGTCCACTCTACTGGAAACATCCTCAAAAAATTCCAGAAGATTTGTCAAGCATGATTTCCCTTTCACAAATCCATGCTGACTTGGACCTATCATATCACCTCTTTCCAAATATACTGCTATGACATCCTTAATAATTGATTCCATCATTTTACCCACTACCGATGTCAGGCTGACCGGTCTATAATTCCCTGTTATCTCTCTCCCTCCTTTTTTAAAAAGTGGAGTTACATTGGCTACCCTCCACTCCATAGGAACTGATCCAGAATCAATGGAATGTTGGAAAATGACTGTCAATGCATCGACTATTTCCAAGGCCACCTTCTTAAGTACTCTGGGATGCAGTCCATCAGGCCCTGGGGATTTATCGGCCTTCAATCCCATCAATTTCCCCAACACAATTTCCCGACTAATAAGGATTTCCCTCAGTTCCTCCTCCTTACTAGACCCTCCGACCCCTTTTATATCCGGAAGGTTGTTTGTGTCCTCCTCAGTGAATACCGAACCAAAGTACTTGTTCAATTGGTCCGCCATTTCTTTGTTCCCCGTTATGACTTCCCCTGATTATGACTGCAGGGGACTAACCTTTTTCTCTTTACATATCTATAGAAACTTTTGCAATCCGTCTTAATGTTCCCTGCAAGCATTTTCCCTGCCCTAATCAAACCCTTTGTCCTCCTCTGCTGAGTTCTAAATTTCTCCCAGTCCCCGGGTTCACTGCTATTTCTGGCCAATTTGTATGCCACTTCCTTGGCTTTAATACTATCCCTGATTTACCTTGATAGCCACGGTTGAGCCACCTTCCCTTTTTTATTTTTACGCCAGAAAGTAATGTACAATTGTTGTAGTTCATCCATGCGGTCTCTAAATGTCTGCCATTGCCCATCCACAGTCAACCCCTTCAGTATCATTCGCCAATCTATCCTAGCCAATTCACGCCTCATACCTTCAAAGTTACCCTTCTTTAAGTTCTGGACCATGGTCTCTGAATTAACTGTTTCATTCTCCATCCTAATGCAGAATTCCACCATATTATGGTCACTCTTCCCCAAGGGGTCTCGCACAACGAGATTGCAAATTAATCCTCTCTCATTACACAACACCCAGTCTAAGATGGCCTCCCCCCTAGTTGGTTCCTCGACATATTGGTCTAAAAAACCATCCCTTATGCACTCCAAGAAATCCTCCCCCACCGTATTGCTTCCAGTTTGGTTAACCCAATCTATGTGCATATTAAAGTCACCCATTATAACTGCTGCACCTTTATTGCACGCACCCCTAATTTCATGTTTGATGCCCTTCCCAACATCACTACTACTGTTTGGAGGTCTGTACACAACTCCCACTAACGTTTTTTGCCCTTTGGTATTCTGCAGCTCTACCCATATAGATTCCACATCATCCAAGCTAATGTCCTTCCGAACTATTGCCTTAATTTCCTCCTTAACCAGCAATGCTACCCCACCTCCTTTTCCTTTTATTCTATCTTTCCTGAATGTTGAATACCCCTGGATGTTGAGTTCCCAGCCCTGATCATCCTGGAGCCACGTCTCCGTAATCCCAATCACATCATATTTGTTAACATCTATTTGCACAGTTAATTCATCCACCTTATTGCGGATACTCCTTGCATTAAGACACAAAGCCTTGAGGCTTGTTTTTTTAACACCCTTTGTCCTTTTAGAATTTTGCTGTACAGTGGCCCTTTTTGTTCTTTGCCTTGGGTTTCTCTGCCCTCCACTTTTCCTCATCTCCTTTCTGTCTTTTGCTTTTGCCTCCTTTTTGTTTCCCTCTGTCTCCCTGCATTGGTTCCCATCCCCCTGCCATATTAGTTTAAATCCTCCACAACAGCACTAGCAAACACTCCCCCTAGGACATTGGTTCCGGTCCTGCCCAGGTGCAGACCGTCCGGTTTGTACTGGTCCCACCTCCCCCAGAACCGGTTCCAATGCCCCAGGAATTTGAATCCCTCCCTGCTGCACCACTGCTCAAGCCACGTATTCATCTGCGCTATCCTGCGATTCCTACTCTGACTATCACGTGGCACTGGTAGCAATCCCGAGATTACTACTTTTGAGGTCCTACTTTTTAATTTAGCTCCTAGCTCCTTAAATTCGTTTCGGAGGCCCTCATCCCTTTTTTTACCTATGTCGTTGGTACCAATGTGCACCACGACAACTGGCTGATCTCCCTCCCTTTTTAGAATGTCCTGCACCCGCTCCGAGACATCCTTGACCCTGGACTGTATCCCAGACTGTATCGCAGATTGTATCCCTGACTTTATATCGGACTGTATTCCGGATTGTATCCCTGACTGTATCCTGGACTGTATCCCGGACTGTATCCCGACTGTATCCTGGATTGTATCCCGGACTGTATCCCAGATTGTATCCCGGATTGTATCCGTGATTGTATCCCCGACTGTATCTCGGTCTGTATCCTGGAGTGTATCCCAGACTGTATCCTGGACTGTATCCCGCATTGTATCCTTGATTGTATGCCAGACTCTATCCCAGATTGTATCCCGGACTGTATCCCGGACAGTATTCTGGATTGTATCGTGGACTGTATCCTGGAATATGTCCTGGACTGTATCCCAGACTATATCCCGGAATGTATCCCGGACTGTATCCTGGATTATATCCTGGACTGTATCCCGGACTGTATCCCGTACTGTAGCATCCTGGACTGTATCCCGGATTGTATCCCGGACCGTATCCCGGATTGTATCATGAATTGTATCCCGGACTGTATACCGGATTGTATCCCAGACTATTTCCCGGACTGTATCCCAGATTGTATCACAGACTGTATCCTAGACTGTATCCCGGACTGTATCCCGGAATGTATCCCGAATTGTATCCCAGATTGTATATCGGACTGTTTCTCGAACTGTATTCCGGACTGTATTCCGGACTCTATCCCGGACTGTATCCTGGAGTGTATCCTGAATTCTAACCCAGATTGTCTCCCGGACTCTATCCCGGAATGTGTCCCGGACTTTATCCCGGAATGTGTCCCGGATTGTATCCCAGACTGTATCTCGGTCTGTATCCCAGATTGTATCGCAGATTGTATCCCCGACTTTATCTCGGACTGTATTCCGGATTGTATCCCGGACTGTATCCTGGACAGTATCCCGGATTGTATCCCTGACTCTTTCCCGGACTGTATCCCGGATTATATCACGGACTGTATCCTGGACTGTATCCCAGGCTGTATCCCAGACTGTATCCCAGAATGTATCCCGGACTGTATTCCGGAATGTATCCTGGACTGTATCCCAGAATGTATCCTGGATTGTATCCCGAATTGTATCCCAGATTGTATCCCGGACTGTATCTCAGACTGTATTCCAGACTGTATTCCAGACTCTATTCCGGATTCTATCCCGGATTGAATCCCGGACTCTATCCCGGAATGTGTCCTGGACTTTATCCCGGAATGTGTCCTGGACTGTATCCCGGAATGTGTCCCGGATTTTATCCCATACTTTATCTCGGTCTGTATCACAGACTGTATCCCGGACTGTATCCGAAATTGTATCCCGGACTATATCCCGCACTGTATCCTGAATTGCATCCCAGACTGTATCCCGGACTGTATCTCGGACTGCATCCCGGACTGTATCCTGGTCTGTATCCCAGACTGTATCCCGGAATGTATCCCGGACTGTATCCTGGATTGTATCCTGGACTGTATCCCGGACTGTATCCCGTAATGTAGCATCCCGGACTGTATCCTGGATTGTATATCCCGGACTGTATCCCGGATTGTATCCTGAATTGTATCCCGGACTGTTTCCTGGATTGTATCCCAGACTGTATCCCGGATTGTATCCCAGACTCTTTCCCGGATTGTATCCCGGATTGTATCACAGAGTGTATCCTGGACTGTATCCCAGACTGTATCGCAGATTGTATCCCCGGCTTTATCTCGGACTGTATTCAGAATTGTATCCCGGACTGTATCCTGGATTGTATCCCAGACTCGATCCCAGATTGTATCCCGGATTGTATCCGAGATTGTATCCCCGACTGTATCTCGGTCTGTATCCTGGAGTGTATCCCAGATTGTATCCCAAATTGTATCTCGGATTGTATCTTGGTCTGTATCCCAGACTGTATCCCGTACTGTAGCATCCTGGACTGTATCCCGGATTGTATCCTGAATTGTATCCCGGAATGTTTCCCAAATTGTATCCCGGACTGTATCCCAGATTGTATCCCAGACTCTTTCCCGGACTGTATCCCGGATTGTATCACAGACTGTATCCTGAACTGTATCCCGTACTGTAGCATCCTGGACTGTGTCCCCGACTTTATCTTGGACAGTTTTCCGGATTGTATCCCAGACTCTTTCCCAGACTGTATCCCGACTGTATCCTGGATTGTATCCCGGACTGTATCCCAGATTGTATCCCGGATTGTATCCGAGATTGTATCCCCGACTGTATCTCGGTCTGTATCCTGGAGTGTATCCCGGATTGTATCCCACATTGTATCCCGGATTGTATCTCGGCATATATCCCGGATTGTATCCCAGATTGTATCCTGGACTATATCCTGCATTGTATCCTGGATTGTATGCCAGACTCTATCCCAGATTGTATCCCGGACTGTATCCCGGACTGTATTCCGGATTGTATCGTGGACTGTATCCTGGAATATGTCCTGGACTGTATCCCAGACTTTATCCCATAATGTATCTCAGCTTGTCACACTCCAGACATTCATATCCCAGACTGTATCCCAGACTGTATCCCGGAATGTATCCCGGACTGTATACTGGATTATATCCTGGACATAACCCCGTCTGTATCCCGTACTGTAGCATCCTGGACTGTATCCCGGATTGTATCCCGGACTGTATCCTGGACTGTATCCCGACTGTATCCTGGATTGTATCCCAGACTGTATCCTGGATTGTATCCCAGACTCGATCCCAGATTGTATCCCGGATTGTATGCGAGATTGTATCCCCGACTGTATCTCGGTCTGTATCCTGGAGTGTATCCCGGATTGTATCCCACATTGTATCCCGGATTATATCTCGGCATATATCCCGGATTGTATCCCAGACTGTATCCTGGACTGTATCCCGCATTGTATCCTGGATTGTATGCCAGATTCTATCCCAGATTGTATCCCAGATTGTATCCCGGACTGTATTCCGGATTGTATCGTGGACTGTATCCTGGAATATGTCCTGGACTGTATCCCAGACTTTATCCCATAATGTATCTCAGCTTGTCACACTCCAGACATTCATATCCCAGACTGTATCCCAGACTCTATCCCGGAATGTATCCCGGACTGTATACTGGATTATATCCTGGACATAACCCCGTCTGTATCCCGTACTGTAGCATCCTGGACTGTATCCCGGATTGTATCCCGGACTGTTTCCCGGATTGTATTCCGGACTGTATCCCGGATTGTATCCCAGACTCTTTCCCGGACTGTATCCCGGATTGTATCCCAGATTGTATCCCGGACTGTTTCTCGGACTGTATTCCAGACTGTAATCCGGACTCTATCCCGGACTGTATCCTGGAGTGTATCCTGGATTCTATCCCGGATTGTCTCCCGGACTCTATCCCGGAATGTGTCCCGGCCTTTATCCCGCAACGTGTCCCGGATTGTATCCCAGACTGTATCTCGGTCTGTATCCCAGACTGTATCGCAGATTGTATCCCTGACTGTATCCTGGACAGTATCCCGGATTGTATCCCAGACTCTTTTCCGGACTGTATCCTGGACTGTATCCCAGAATGTATCCTGGATTGTATCCCGAATTGTATCCCAGATTGTATCCCGGACTGCATCTCAGACTGTATTCGGGACTTTATTCCGGACTCTATCCCGGATTCTATCCCGGATTGAATCCCGGACTCTATCCCAGAATGTGTCCTGGGCTTTATCCCGGAATGTGTCCCGGACAGTATCCCGGAATGTGTCCCGGATTGTATCCCAGACTTTATCTCGGTCTGTATCACAGACTGTATCCCGGACTGTATCCGAAATTGTATCCCGGACTGTATCCTGGACTGTATCATGAATTGCATCCCAGACTGTATCACGGACTGTATCTCGGACTGTATCCCAGGCTGTATCCCAGACTGTATCCCAGAATGTATCCCGGACTGTATTCCGGAATGTATCCTGGACTGTATCCCAGAATGTATCCTGGATTGTATCCCGAATTGTATCCCAGATTGTATCCCGGACTGTATCTCAGACTGTATTCCCTACTGTATTCCGGACTCTATTCCGGATTCAATCCCGGATTGAATCCCGGACTCTATCCCAGAATGTGTCCCTGACTTTATCCCTGAATATTTCCCAGACTGTATCCCTGAATGTGTCCCGGATTTTATCCCAGACTTTATCTCGGTCTGTATCACATACTGTATCCCGGACTGTATCTGAAATTGTATCCCGGACTATATCCCGCACTGTATCCTGAATTGCATCCCAGATTGTATCCCGGACTGTATCTCGGACTGCATCCCGGACTGTATCCCGGACTGTATCCCAGACTGTATCCCGGAATGTATCCCGGTCTGTATCCTGGATTGTATCCTGGACTGTATCCCGGACTGTATCCCGTAATGTAGCATCCCGGACTGTATCCTGGATTGTATATCCCGGACTGTATCCCGGATTGTATCCTGAATTGTATCCCGGACTGTTTCCTGGATTGTATCCCAGACTGTATCCCGGATTGTATCCCAGACTCTTTCCCGGATTGTATCCCGGATTGTATCACAGAGTGTATCCTGGACTGTATCCCAGACTGTATCGCAGATTGTATCCCCGGCTTTATCTCGGACTGTATTCCGAATTGTATCCCGGACTTTATCCCGGAATGTATCCCGAATTGTATCCCAGATTGTATCCCGGAATATTTCCTGGACTTTATCCCGGAATGTGTCCCGGATTTTATCCCAGACTTTATCTCGGTCTGTATCACAGACTGTATCCCGGACTGTATCGGAAATTGTATCCCGGACTATATCCCGCACTGTATCCTGAATTGCATCCCAGACTGTATCCCGGACTGTATCTCGGACTGCATCCCCGACTGTATCCCGGACTGTATCCCAGACTGTATCCCGGAATGTATCCCGGACTGTATCCTGGATTGTATCCTGGACTGTATCCCGGACTGTATCCCGTAATGTAGCATCCCGGACTGTATCCTGGATTGTATATCCCGGACTGTATCCCGGATTGTATCCTGAATTGTATCCCGGACTGTTTCCTGGATTGTATCCCAGACTGCATCCTGGATTGTATCCCAGTCTCTTTCCCGGATTGTATCCCGGATTGTATCACAGAGTGTATCCTGGACTGTATCCAAGACTGTATCGCAGATTGTATCCCCGGCTTTATCTCGGACTGTATTCCGAATTGTATCCCGGACTGTATCCTGAACTGTATCCCGACTGTATCCTGGATTGTATCCCGGACTGTATCCTGGATTGTATCCCAGACTCTATTGTGGAGTATATCCAGGACTGTATCCCGGATTGTATCCCGGATTGTGTCCTGGACTGTATCCCGGACTGTATTCCAGAATATATACCGGATTGTATCCCGGACTGTATCCCGCATTGTATCCTGGATTGTATGCCAGACTCTATCCCAGATTGTATCCCGGACTATATCTCGGAATGTCTCCCAGAATGTATCCCGGACTGTATCCTGGAATATGTCCTGGACTGTATCCCAGACTTTATCCCATAATGTATCTCAGCTTATCACACTCCAGACATTCATATCCCGGACAGTATCCCGGACTGTATCCCTGAATGTATCCCGGACTGTATCCTGGATTATATCCTGGACTGTATCCCGGACTCTATCCCGTACTGTAGCATCCTGGACTGTTTCCCGGATTGTATCCAAGACTGTATCCCAGATTATATCCCAGACTCTTTTCCGGACTGTATCCTGGATTGTATCACAGACTGTATCCTGGACTGTATCCCGGACTGTATCCCGGAATGTATCCCGGACTGTATCCCGGATGGTATCCTAAATTGTATCCCAGATTGTATCCCAGATTGTAACCCGCACCGTATCCTGGACTGTATCCCGGATTTTATCCTGGATTGTATCCCAGACTCTATCCCAGATTGTATCCCGGACTGTATCCCGGATTGTATCCAAGATTGTATCCCGGACTGTTCCCAGACTGTATCCTGGACTGTATCCCGCATTGTATCCTGGATTGTATGCCAGACTCTATCCCAGATTGTATCCCGGATTGTATCGCGGACTGTATCCTGGAATATCTCATGGATTGAATCCCAGACTTTATCCCATAATGTATCCTGGATTGTATCTCAGCTTGTCACACTCCAGACATTCATATCCCGGACTGTATCCCTGACTGTATCCCGGAATGTATCCCGGACTGTATCCTGGATTGTATCCGGGACTGTATCCCGGACTGTATCCCGTACTGTAGCATCCCGGACTATATCCTAGATTGTATCCCGGACTGTATACCGGATTGTATCCTCAATTGTATCCCAGACTGTTTCCCGGATTGTATCCCTGACTATATCCCGGATTGTATCCCAGACTCTTTCCCAGACTGTATCCCGGATTGTATCACAGACTGTATAGAAACATAGAAACATAGAAAATAGGTGCAGGAGTAGGCCATTCGGCCCTTCTAGCCTGCACCGCCATTCAATGAGTTCATGACTGAACATGCAACTTCAGTACCCCATTCCTGCTTTCTCACCATACCCCTTGATTCCCCTAGTAGTAAGGACTCCATCTAACTCCTTTTTGAATATATTTAGTGAATTGGCCTCAACAACTTTCTGTGGCAGAGAATTCCACAGGTTCACCACTCTCTGAGTGAAGAAATTCCTCCTCATCTTGGTCCTAAATGGCTTACCCCTTATCCTTAGACTGTGTCCCCTGGCTCTGGACTTCCCCAACATTGGGAACATTCTTCCTGCATCTCACCTGTCTAACCCCGTCAGAATTTTAAACGTTTCTATGAGGTCCCCTCTCATTCTTCTGAACTCCAGTGAATACAAGCCCAGTTGATCCAGTCTTTCTTGATAGGTCAGTCCCGCCATCCCAGGAATCAGTCTGGTGAACCTCCGCTGCACTCCCTCAATAGCAAGAATCTCCTTCCTCAGGTTAGGAGACCAAAACTGAACACAATGCTCCAGGTGTGGCCTCACCAAGGCCCTGTACAACTGTAGCAACACCTCCCTGCCCCTGTACTCAAATCCCCTCGCTATGAAGGCCAACATGCCATTTGCTTTCTTAACCGCCTGCTGTACCTGCATGCCAACCTTCAATGACTGATGTACCATGACACCCAGGTCTCGTTGCACCTCCCCTTTTCCTAATCTGTCACCATTCAGATAATAGTCTGTCTCTCTGTTTTTACCACCAAAGTGGATAACCTCACATTTATCCACATTATACTTCATCTGCCATGCATTTGCCCACTCACCTAACCTATCCAAGTCGCTCTGCAGCCTCATAGCATCCTCCTCGCAGCTCACACTGTCACCCAACTTAGTGTCATCCGCAAATTTGGAGATACTACATTTAATCCCCTCGTCTAAATCATTAATATACAGTGTAAACAGCTGGGGCCCCAGCACAGAACCTTGCGGTACCCCACTAGTCACTGCCTGCAATTCTGAAAAGTCCCCATTTACTCCTACTCTTTAGTTCCTGTCTGACAACCAGTTCTCAATCCATGTCAGCACACTACCCCCAATCCCATGTGCTTTAACTTTGCACATTAATCTCTTGTGTGGGACCTTGTCGAAAGCCTTCTGAAAGTCCAAATATACTACATCAACTGGTTCTCCCTTGTCCACTCTACTTCCTCAAAAAATTCCAGAAGATTTGTCAAGCATGATTTCCCTTTCACAAATCCATGCTGACTTGGACCTATCATATCACCTCTTTCCAAATGCACTGCTATGACATCCTTAATAATTGATTCCATCATTTTACCCACTACCGATGTCAGACTGACCGGTCTATAATTCCCTGTTATCTCTCTCCCTCCTTTTTTAAAAAGTAGGGTTACATTGGCTACTCTCCACTCCATAGGAACTGATCCAGAGTCAATGGAATGTTGGAAAATGACTGTCAATGCATCCACTATTTCCAAGGCCACCTCCTTAAGTACTCTGGGATGCAGTCCATCAGGCCCTGGGGATTTATCGGCCTTCAATCCCATCAATTTCCCCAACACAATTTCCCGACTAATAAGGATTTCCCTCAGTTCCTCCTCCTTACTAGACCCTCCGATCCCTTTTATATCCGGAAGGTTGTTTGTGTCCTCCTCAGTGAATACCGAACCAAAGTACTTGTTCAATTGGTCCGCCATTTCTTTGTTCCCCGTTATCACTTCCCCTGATTCTGACTGCAGGGGACCTACGTTTGTCTTTACTAACCTTTTTCTCTTTACATATCTGTAGAAACTTTTGCAATCCGTCTTAATGTTTCCTGCAAGCTTCTTCTCGTACTCCATTTTCCCTGCCCTAATCAAACCCTTTGTCCTCCTCTGCTGAGTTCTAAATTTCTCCCAGTCCCCGGGTTCGCTGCTATTTCTGGCCAATTTGTATGCCACTTCCTTGGCTTTAATACTATCCCTGATTTCCCTTGATAGCCACGGTTGAGCCACCTTCCCTTTTTTATTTTTATGCCAGACAGGAATGTACAATTGTTGTAGTTCATCCATGCGGTCTCTAAATGTCTGCCATTGCCCATCCACAGTCAACCCCTTCAGTATCATTCGCCAATCTATCCTAGCCAATTCACGCCTCATACCTTCAAAGTTACCCTTCTTTAAGTTCTGGACCATGGTCTCTGAATTAACTGTTTCATTCTCCATCCTAATGCAGAATTCCACCATATTATGGTCACTCTTCCCCAAGGGGTCTCGCACAACGAGATTGCAAATTAATCCTCTCTCATTACACAACACCCAGTCTAAGATGGCCTCCCCCCTAGTTGGTTCCTCAACATATTGGTCTAAAAAACCATCCCTTATGCACTCCAGGAAATCCTCCCCCACCGTATTGCTTCCAGTTTGGTTAACCCAATCTATGTGCATATTAAAGTCACCCATTATAACTGCTGCACCTTTATTGCACGCACCCCTAATTTGATGTTTGATGCCCTCCCCAACATCACTACTACTGTTTGGAGGTCTGTACACAACTCCCACTAGCGTTTTTTGCCCTTTGGTATTCTGCAGCTCTACCCATATAGATTCCACATCATCCAAGCTAATGTCCTTCCGAACGATTGCCTTAATTTCCTCCTTAACCAGCAATGCTACCCCACCTCCTTTTCCTTTTATTCTATCTTTCCTGAATGTTGAATACCCCTGGATGTTGAGTTCCCAGCCCTGATCATCCTGGAGCCACGTCTCCGTAATCCCAATCACATCATATTTGTTAACATCTATTTGCACAGTTAATTCATCCACCTTATTGCGGATACTCCTTGCATTAAGACACAAAGCCTTGAGGCTTGTTTTTTTAACACCCTTTGTCCTTTTAGAATTTTGCTGTACAGTGGCCCTTTTTGTTCTTTGCCTTGGGTTTCTCTGCCCTCCACTTTTCCTCATCTCCTTTCTGTCTTTTGCTTTTGCCTCCTTTTTGTTTCCCTCTGTCTCCCTGCATTGGTTCCCATCCCCCTGCCATATTAGTTTAAATCCTCCACAACAGCACTAGCAAACACTCCCCCTAGGACATTGGTTCCGGTCCTGCCCAGGTGCAGACCGTCCGGTTTGTACTGGTCCCACCTTCCCCAGAACCGGTTCCAATGCCCCAGGAATTTGAATCCCTCCCTGCTGCACCACTGCTCAAGCCACGTATTCATCTGCGCTATCCTGCGATTCCTACTCTGACTATCACGTGGCACTGGTAGCAATCCCGAGATTACTACTTTTGAGGTCCTACTTTTTAATTTAGCTCCTTCCCCCTTAAATTCGTTTCGGAGGCCCTCATCCCTTTTTTTACCTATGTCGTTGGTACCAATGTGCACCACGACAACTGGCTGATCTCCCTCCCTTTTTAGAATGTCCTGCACCCGCTCCGAGACATCCTTGACCCTGGACTGTATCCCAGACTGTATCGCAGATTGTATCCCTGACTTTATATCGGACTGTATTCCGGATTGTATCCCTGACTGTATCCTGGACTGTATCCCGGACTGTATCCCGACTGTATCCTGGATTGTATCCCGGACTGTACCCCAGATTGTATCCCGGATTGTATCCGAGATTGTATCCCTGACTGTATCTCGGTCTGTATCCTGGAGTGTATCCCAGTCTGTATCCTGGACTGTATCCCGCATTGTATCCTGGATTGTATGCCAGACTCTATCCCAGATTGTATCCCGGACTGTATCCCGGACTGTATTCTGGATTGTATCGTGGACTGTATCCTGGAATATGTCCTGGACTGTATCCCAGACTGTATCCCGTACTGTAGCATCCTGGACTGTATCCCGGATTGTATCCCGGACTGTATCCCGGATTGTATCATGAATTGTATCCCGGACTGTATCCCGGATTGTATCCCAGACTATTTCCCGGACTGTATGCCGGATTGTATCACAGACTGTATCCTAGACTGTATCGCGGACTGTATCCCGGAATGTATCCCGAATTGTATCCCAGATTGTATACCGGACTGTTTCTCGAACTGTATTCTGGACTGTATTCCGGACTCTATCCCGGACTGTATCCTGGAGTGTATCCTGGATTCTAACCCGGATTGTCTCCCGGACTCTATCCCGGAATGTGTCCCGGACTTTATCCCGGAATGTGTCCCGGATTGTATCCCAGACTGTATCTCGGTCTGTATCCCAGATTGTATCGCAGATTGTATCCCCGACTTTATCTTGGACTGTATTCCGGATTGCATCCCGGACTGTATCCTGGACAGTATCCCGGATTGTATCCCTGACTCTTTCCCGGACTGTATCCCGGATTATATCACGGACTGTATCCTGGACTGTATCCCAGGCTGTATCCCAGACTGTATCCCAGAATGTATCTCGGACTGCATCCCGGACTGTATCCCAGACTGTATCCCAGACTGTATCCCGGAATGTATCCCGGACTGTATCCTGGATTGTATCCTGGACTGTATCCCGGACTGTATCCCGTAATGTAGCATCCCGGACTGTATCCTGGATTGTATATCCCGGACTGTATCCCGGATTGTATCCTGAATTGTATCCCGGACTGTTTCCTGGATTGTATCCCAGACTGTATCCCAGATTGTATCCCAGACTCTTTCCCGGATTGTATCCCGGATTGTATCACAGAGTGTATCCTGGACTGTATCCCAGACTGTATCGCAGATTGTATCCCCGGCTTTATCTCGGACTGTATTCCGAATTGTATCCCGGACTGTATCCTGGACTGTATCCCGACTGTATCCTGGATTGTATCCCAGACTGTATCCTGGATTGTATCCCAGACTCGATCCCAGATTGTATCCCGGATTGTATGCGAGATTGTATCCCCGACTGTATCTCGGTCTGTATCCTGGAGTGTATCCCGGATTGTATCCCACATTGTATCCCAGATTATATCTCGGCATATATCCCGGATTGTATCCCAGACTGTATCCTGGACTGTATCCCGCATTGTATCCTGGATTGTATCCCAGATTGTATACCGGACTGTTTCTCGAACTGTATTCTGGACTGTATTCCGGACTCTATCCCGGACTGTATCCTGGAGTGTATCCTGGATTCTAACCCGGATTGTCTCCCGGACTCTATCCCGGAATGTGTCCCGGACTTTATCCCGGAATGTGTCCCGGATTGTATCCCAGACTGTATCTCGGTCTGTATCCCAGATTGTATCGCAGATTGTATCCCCGACTTTATCTTGGACTGTATTCCGGATTGCATCCCGGACTGTATCCTGGACAGTATCCCGGATTGTATCCCTGACTCTTTCCCGGACTGTATCCCGGATTATATCACGGACTGTATCCTGGACTGTATCCCAGGCTGTATCCCAGACTGTATCCCAGAATGTATCTCGGACTGCATCCCGGACTGTATCCCAGACTGTATCCCAGACTGTATCCCGGAATGTATCCCGGACTGTATCCTGGATTGTATCCTGGACTGTATCCCGGACTGTATCCCGTAATGTAGCATCCCGGACTGTATCCTGGATTGTATATCCCGGACTGTATCCCGGATTGTATCCTGAATTGTATCCCGGACTGTTTCCTGGATTGTATCCCAGACTGTATCCCAGATTGTATCCCAGACTCTTTCCCGGATTGTATCCCGGATTGTATCACAGAGTGTATCCTGGACTGTATCCCAGACTGTATCGCAGATTGTATCCCCGGCTTTATCTCGGACTGTATTCCGAATTGTATCCCGGACTGTATCCTGGACTGTATCCCGACTGTATCCTGGATTGTATCCCAGACTGTATCCTGGATTGTATCCCAGACTCGATCCCAGATTGTATCCCGGATTGTATGCGAGATTGTATCCCCGACTGTATCTCGGTCTGTATCCTGGAGTGTATCCCGGATTGTATCCCACATTGTATCCCAGATTATATCTCGGCATATATCCCGGATTGTATCCCAGACTGTATCCTGGACTGTATCCCGCATTGTATCCTGGATTGTATGCCAGATTCTATCCCAGATTGTATCCCAGATTGTATCCCGGACTGTATTCCGGATTGTATCGTGGACTGTATCCTGGAATATGTCCTGGACTGTATCCCAGACTTTATCCCATAATGTATCTCAGCTTGTCACACTCCAGACATTCATATCCCAGACTGTATCCCAGACTGTATCCCGGAATGTATCCCGGACTGTATCCTGGACTGTATCCCGTACTGTAGCATCCTGGACTGTATCCCGGATTGTATCCCGGACTGTTTACCGGATTGTATTCCGGACTGTATCCCGGATTGTATCCCAGACTCTTTCCCGGACTGTATCCCAGATTGTATCACAGACTGTATCCTGGACTGTATCCCGGACTGTATCTCGGAATGTATCCCGAATTGTATCCCAGATTGTATCCCGGACTGTTTCTCAGACTGTATTCCAGACTGTAATCCGGACTCTATCCCGGACTGTATCCTGGAGTGTATCCTGGATTCTATCCCGGATTGTCTCCCGGACTCTATCCCGGAATGTGTCCCGGCCTTTATCCCGGAACGTGTCCCGGATTGTATCCCAGACTGTATCCCGGACTGTATCCTGGACTGTATCATGAATTGCATCCCAGACTGTATCACGGACTGTATCTCGGACTGTATCCCAGGCTGTATCCCAGACTGTATCCCAGAATGTATCCCGGACTGTATTCCGGAATGTATCCTGGACTGTATCCCAGAATGTATCCTGGATTGTATCCCGAATTGTATCCCAGATTGTATCCCGGACTGTATCTCAGACTGTATTCCCTACTGTATTCCGGACTCTATTCCGGATTCAATCCCGGATTGAATCCCGGACTCTATCCCAGAATGTGTCCCGGACTTTATCCCTGAATATTTCCCGGACTGTATCCCTGAATGTGTCCCGGATTTTATCCCAGACTTTATCTCGGTCTGTATCACATACTGTATCCCGGACTGTATCTGAAATTGTATCCCGGACTATATCCCGCACTGTATCCTGAATTGCATCCCAGATTGTATCCCGGACTGTATCTCGGACTGCATCCCGGACTGTATCCCGGACTGTATCCCAGACTGTATCCCGGAATGTATCCCGGTCTGTATCCTGGATTGTATCCTGGACTGTATCCCGGACTGTATCCCGTAATGTAGCATCCCGGACTGTATCCTGGATTGTATATCCCGGACTGTATCCCGGATTGTATCCTGAATTGTATCCCGGACTGTTTCCTGGATTGTATCCCAGACTGTATCCCGGATTGTATCCCTGACTCTTTCCCGGACTGTATCCCGGATTATATCACGGACTGTATCCTGGACTGTATCCCAGGCTGTATCCCAGACTGTATCCCAGAATGTATCTCGGACTGCATCCCGGACTGTATTCCAGACTGTATCCCAGACTGTATCCCGGAATGTATCCCGGACTGTATCCTGGATTGTATCCTGGACTGTATCCCGGACTGTATCCCGTAATGTAGCATCCCGGACTGTATCCTGGATTGTATATCCCGGACTGTATCCCGGATTGTATCCTGAATTGTATCCCGGACTGTTTCCTGGATTGTATCCCAGACTGTAACCCGGATTGTATCCCAGACTCTTTCCCGGATTGTATCCCGGATTGTATCACAGAGTGTATCCTGGACTGTATCCCAGACTGTATCGCAGATTGTATCCCCGGCTTTATCTCGGACTGTATTCCGAATTGTATCCCGGACTGTATCCTGGACTGTATCCCGACTGTATCCTGGATTGTATCCCAGACTGTATCCTGGATTGTATCCCACATTGTATCCCGGATTATATCTCGGCATATATCCCGGATTGTATCCCAGACTGTATCCTGGACTGTATCCCGCATTGTATCCTGGATTGTATGCCAGACTCTATCCCAGATTGTATCCCAGACTGTATCCCGGACTGTATTCCGGATTGTATCGTGGACTGTATCCTGGAATATGTCCTGGACTGTATCCCAGACTTTATCCCATAATGTATCTCAGCTTGTCACACTCCAGACATTCATATCCCAGACTGTATCCCAGACTGTATCCCGGAATGTATCCCGGACTGTATCCTGGACTGTATCCCGTACTGTAGCATCCTGGACTGTATCCCGGATTGTATCCCGGACTGTTTACCGGATTGTATTCCGGACTGTATCCCGGATTGTATCCCAGACTCTTTCCCGGACTGTATCCCAGATTGTATCACAGACTGTATCCTGGACTGTATCCCGGACTGTATCTCGGAATGTATCCCGAATTGTATCCCAGATTGTATCCCGGACTGTTTCTCGGACTGTATTCCAGACTGTAATCCGGACTCTATCCCGGACTGTATCCTGGAGTGTATCCTGGATTCTATCCCGGATTGTCTCCCGGACTCTATCCCGGAATGTGTCCCGGCCTTTATCCCGGAACGTGTCCCGGATTGTATCCCAGACTGTATCCCGGACTGTATCCTGGACTGTATCATGAATTGCATCCCAGACTGTATCACGGACTGTATCTCGGACTGTATCCCAGGCTGTATCCCAGACTGTATCCCAGAATGTATCCCGGACTGTATTCCGGAATGTATCCTGGACTGTATCCCAGAATGTATCCTGGATTGTATCCCGAATTGTATCCCAGATTGTATCCCGGACTGTATCTCAGACTGTATTCCCTACTGTATTCCGGACTCTATTCCGGATTCAATCCCGGATTGAATCCCGGACTCTATCCCAGAATGTGTCCCGGACTTTATCCCTGAATATTTCCCGGACTGTATCCCTGAATGTGTCCCGGATTTTATCCCAGACTTTATCTCGGTCTGTATCACATACTGTATCCCGGACTGTATCTGAAATTGTATCCCGGACTATATCCCGCACTGTATCCTGAATTGCATCCCAGATTGTATCCCGGACTGTATCTCGGACTGCATCCCGGACTGTATCCCGGACTGTATCCCAGACTGTATCCCGGAATGTATCCCGGTCTGTATCCTGGACTGTATCCTGGACTGTATCCCGGACTGTATCCCGTAATGTAGCATCCCGGGCTGTATCCTGGATTGTATATCCCGGACTGTATCCCGGATTGTATCCTGAATTGTATCCCGGACTGTTTCCTGGATTGTATCCCAGACTGTATCCCGGATTGTATCCCTGACTCTTTCCCGGACTGTATCCCGGATTATATCACGGACTGTATCCTGGACTGTATCCCAGGCTGTATCCCAGACTGTATCCCAGAATGTATCTCGGACTGCATCCCGGACTGTATTCCAGACTGTATCCCAGACTGTATCCCGGAATGTATCCCGGACTGTATCCTGGATTGTATCCTGGACTGTATCCCGGACTGTATCCCGTAATGTAGCATCCCGGACTGTATCCTGGATTGTATATCCCGGACTGTATCCCGGATTGTATCCTGAATTGTATCCCGGACTGTTTCCTGGATTGTATCCCAGACTGTAACCCGGATTGTATCCCAGACTCTTTCCCGGATTGTATCCCGGATTGTATCACAGAGTGTATCCTGGACTGTATCCCAGACTGTATCGCAGATTGTATCCCCGGCTTTATCTCGGACTGTATTCCGAATTGTATCCCGGACTGTATCCTGGACTGTATCCCGACTGTATCCTGGATTGTATCCCAGACTGTATCCTGGATTGTATCCCAGACTCGATCCCAGATTGTATCCCGGATTGTATGCGAGATTGTATCCCCGACTGTATCTCGGTCTGTGTCCTGGAGTGTATCCCGGATTGTATCCCACATTGTATCCCAGATTATATCTTGGCATATATCCCGGATTGTATCCCAGACTGTATCCTGGACTGTATCCCGCATTGTATCCTGGATTGTATGCCAGACTCTATCCCAGATTGTATCCCAGACTGTATCCCGGACTGTATTCCGGATTGTATCGTGGACTGTATCCTGGAATATGTCCTGGACTGTATCCCAGACTTTATCCCATAATGTATCTCAGCTTGTCACACTCCAGACATTCATATCCCAGACTGTATCCCAGACTGTATCCCGGAATGTATCCTGGATTATATCCTGGACTGTATCCCGGACTGTATCCCGTACTGTAGCATCCTGGACTGTATCCCGGATTGTATCCCGGACTGTTTCCCGGATTGTATTCCGGACTGTATCCCGGATTGTATCCCAGACTCTTTCCCGGACTGTATCCCAGATTGTATCACAGACTGTATCCTGGACTGTATCCCGGACTGTATCCCGGAATGTATCCCGAATTGTATCCCAGATTGTATTCCGGACTGTTTCTCGGACTGTATTCCAGACTGTAATCCGGACTCTATCCCGGACTGTATCCTGGAGTGTATACTGGATTCTATCCCGGATTGTCTCCCGGACTCTATCCCGGAATGTGTCCCGGCCTTTATCCCGGAACGTGTCCCGGATTGTATCCCAGACTGTATCCCGGACAGTATCCTGGACTGTATCATGAATTGCATCCCAGACTGTATCACGGACTGTATCTCGGACTGTATCCCAGGCTGTATCCCAGACTGTATCCCAGAATGTATCCCGGACTGTATTCCGGAATGTATCCTGGACTGTATCCCAGAATGTATCCTGGATTGTATCCCGAATTGTATCCCAGATTGTATCCCGGACTGTATCTCAGACTGTATTCCCTACTGTATTCCGGACTCTATTCCGGATTCAATCCCGGATTGAATCCCGGACTCTATCCCAGAATGTGTCCCGGACTTTATCCCTGAATATTTCCCGGACTGTATCCCTGAATGTGTCCCGGATTTTATCCCAGACTTTATCTCGGTCTGTATCACATACTGTAGCCCGGACTATATCTGAAATTGTATCCCGGACTATATCCCGCACTGTATCCTGAATTGCATCCCAGATTGTATCCCGGACTGTATCTCGGACTGCATCCCGGACTGTATCCCAGACTGTATCCCAGACTGTATCCCGGAATGTATCCCGGTCTGTATCCTGGATTGTATCCTGGACTGTATCCCGGACTGTATCCCGTAATGTAGCATCCCGGACTGTATCCTGGATTGTATATCCCGGACTGTATCCCGGATTGTATCCTGAATTGTATCCCGGACTGTTTCCTGGATTGTATCCCAGACTGTATCCCGGATTGTATCCCAGACTCTTTCCCGGATTGTATCCCGGATTGTATCACAGAGTGTATCCTGGACTGTATCCCAGACTGTATCGCAGATTGTATCCCCGGCTTTATCTCGGACTGTATTCCGAATTGTATCCCGGACTGTATCCCGGAATGTATCCCGAATTGTATCCCAGATTGTATCCCGGAATATTTCCTGGACTTTATCCCGGAATGTGTCCCGGATTTTATCCCAGACTTTATCTCGGTCTGTATCACAGACTGTATCCCGGACTGTATCTGAAATTGTATCACGGACTATATCCCGCACTGTATCCTGAATTGCATGCCAGACTGTATCCCGGACTGTATCTCGGACTGCATCCCCGACTGTATCCCGGACTGTATCCCAGACTGTATCCCGGAATGTATCCCGGACTGTATCCTGGATTGTATCCTGGACTGTATTGCGGACTGTATCCCGTAATGTAGCATCCCGGACTGTATCCTGGATTGTATATCCCGGACTGTATCCCGGATTGTATCCTGAATTGTATCCCGGACTATTTCCTGGATTGTATCCCAGACTGCATCCTGGATTGTATCCCAGTCTCTTTCCCGGATTGTATCCCGGATTGTATCACAGAGTGTATCCTGGACTGTATCCCAGACTGTATCGCAGATTGTATCCCCGGCTTTATCTCGGACTGTATTCCGAATTGTATCCCGGACTGTATCCCGGAATGTATTCCGAATTGTATCCCAGATTGTATCCCGGAATATTTCCTGGACTTTATCCCGGAATGTGTCCCGGATTTTATCCCAGACTTTATCTCGGTCTGTATCACAGACTGTATCCCGGACTGTATCGGAAATTGTATCCCGGACTATATCCCGCACTGTATCCTGAATTGCATCCCAGACTGTATCCCGGACTGTATCTCGGACTGCATCCCCGACTGTATCCCGGACTGTATCCCAGACTGTATCCCGGAATGTATCCCGGACTGTATCCTGGATTGTAACCTGGACTGTATCCCGGACTGTATCCCGTAATGTAGCATCACGGACTGTATCCTGGATTGTATATCCCGGACTGTATCCCGGATTGTATCCTGAATTGTATCCCGGACTGTTTCCTGGATTGTATCCCAGACTGCATCCTGGATTGTATCCCAGTCTCTTTCCCGGATTGTATCCCGGATTGTATCACAGAGTGTATCCTGGACTGTATCCCAGACAGTATCGCAGATTGTATCCCCGGCTTTATCTCGGACTGTATTCCGAATTGTATCCCGGACTGTATCCTGGACTGTATCCCGACTGTATCCTGGATTGTATCCCGGACTGTATCCTGGATTGTATCCCAGACTCTATTGTGGAGTATATCCAGGACTGTATCCAGGATTGTATCCCGGATTGTGTCCTGGACTGTATCCCGGACTGTATTCCAGAATATATACCGGATTGTATCCCGGACTGTATCCCGCATTGTATCCTGGATTGTATGCCAGACTCTATCCCAGATTGTATCCCGGACTATATCTCGAAATGTCTCCCAGAATGTATCCCGGACTGTATCCTGGAATATGTCCTGGACTGTATCCCAGACTTTATCCCATAATGTATCTCAGCTTATCACACTCCAGACATTCATATCCCGGACAGTATCCCGGACTGTATCCCTGAATGTATCCCGGACTGTATCCTGGATTATATCCTGGACTGTATCCCGGACTCTATCCCGTACTGTAGCATCCTGGACTGTTTCCCGGATTGTATCCAAGACTGTATCCCAGATTATATCCCAGACTCTTTTCCGGACTGTATCCTGGATTATATCACAGACTGTATCCTGGACTATATCCCGGACTGTATCCCGGAATGTATCCCGGACTGTATCCCGGATGGTATCCTAAATTGTATCCCAGATTGTATCCCAGATTGTAACCCGCACCGTATCCTGGACTGTATCCCGGATTTTATCCTGGATTGTATCCCAGACTCTATCCCAGATTGTATCCCGGACTGTATCCCGGATTGTATCCGAGATTGTATCCCGGACTGTTCCCAGACTGTATCCTGGACTGTATCCCGCATTGTATCCTGGATTGTATGCCAGACTCTATCCCAGATTGTATCCCGGATTGTATCGCGGACTGTATCCTGGAATATCTCATGGATTGAATCCCAGACTTTATCCCATAATGTATCCTGGATTGTATCTCAGCTTGTCACACTCCAGACATTCATATCCCGGACTGTATCCCTGACTGTATCCCGGAATGTATCCCGGACTGTATCCTGGATTGTATCCGGGACTGTATCCCGGACTGTATCCCGTACTGTAGCATCCCGGACTATATCCCAGATTGTATCCCGGACTGTATACCGGATTGTATCCTCAATTGTATCCCAGACTGTTTCCCGGATTGTATCCCGGACTATATCCCGGATTGTATCCCAGACTCTTTCCCAGACTGTATCCCGGATTGTATCACAGACTGTATAGAAACATAGAAACATAGAAAATAGGTGCAGGAGTAGGCCATTCGGCCCTTCTAGCCTGCACCGCCATTCAATGAGTTCATGACTGAACATGCAACTTCAGTACCCCATTCCTGCTTTCTCACCATACCCCTTGATTCCCCTAGTAGTAAGGACTCCATCTAACTCCTTTTTGAATATATTTAGTGAATTGGCCTCAACAACTTTCTGTGGCAGAGAATTCCACAGGTTCACCACTCTCTGAGTGAAGAAATTCCTCCTCATCTTGGTCCTAAATGGCTTACCCCTTATCCTTAGACTGTGTCCCCTGGTTCTGGACTTCCCCAACATTGGGAACATTCTTCCTGCATCGAACCTGTCTAACCCCGTCAGAATTTTAAACGTTTCTATGAGGTCCCCTCTCATTCTTCTGAACTCCAGTGAATACAAGCCCAGTTGATCCAGTCTTTCTTGATAGGTCAGTCCCGCCATCCCAGGAATCAGTCTGGTGAACCTTCGCTGCACTCCCTCAATAGCAAGAATCTCCTTCCTCAGGTTAGGAGACCAAAACTGTACACAATGCTCCAGGTGTGGCCTCACCAAGGCCCTGTACAACTGTAGCAACACCTCCCTGCCCCTGTACTCAAATCCCCTCGCTATGAGGCCAACATGCCATTTGCTTTCTTAACCGCCTGCTGTACCTGCATGCCAACCTTCAATGACTGATGTACCATGACACCTAGGTCTCGTTGCACCTCCCCTTTTCCTGATCTGTCACCATTCAGATAATAGTCTGTCTCTCTGTTTTTACCACCAAAGTGGATAACCTCACATTTATCCACATTATACTTCATCTGCCATGCATTTGCCCACTCACCTAACCTATCCAAGTCGCTCTGCAGCCTCATAGCATCCTCCTCGCAGCTCACACTGTCACCCAACTTAGTGTCATCCGCAAATTTGGAGATACTACATTTAATCCCCTCGTCTAAATCATTAATATACAGTGTAAACAGCTGGGGCCCCAGCACAGAACCTTGCGGTACCCCACTAGTCACTGCCTGCAATTCTGAAAAGTCCCCATTTACTCCTACTCTTTAGTTCCTGTCTGACAACCAGTTCTCAATCCATGTCAGCACACTACCCCCAATCCCATGTGCTTTAACTTTGCACATTAATCTCTTGTGTGGGACCTTGTCGAAAGCCTTCTGAAAGTCCAAATATACTACATCAACTGGTTCTCCCTTGTCCACTCTACTTCCTCAAAAAATTCCAGAAGATTTGTCAAGCATGATTTCCCTTTCACAAATCCATGCTGACTTGGACCTATCATATCACCTCTTTCCAAATGCACTGCTATGACATCCTTAATAATTGATTCCATCATTTTACCCACTACCGATGTCAGACTGACCGGTCTATAATTCCCTGTTATCTCTCTCCCTCCTTTTTTAAAAAGTAGGGTTACATTGGCTACTCTCCACTCCATAGGAACTGATCCAGAGTCAATGGAATGTTGGAAAATGACTGTCAATGCATCCACTATTTCCAAGGCCACCTCCTTAAGTACTCTGGGATGCAGTCCATCAGGCCCTGGGGATTTATCGGCCTTCAATCCCATCAATTTCCCCAACACAATTTCCCGACTAATAAGGATTTCCCTCAGTTCCTCCTCCTTACTAGACCCTCCGATCCCTTTTATATCCGGAAGGTTGTTTGTGTCCTCCTCAGTGAATACCGAACCAAAGTACTTGTTCAATTGGTCCGCCATTTCTTTGTTCCCCGTTATCACTTCCCCTGATTCTGACTGCAGGGGACCTACGTTTGTCTTTACTAACCTTTTTCTCTTTACATATCTGTAGAAACTTTTGCAATCCGTCTTAATGTTTCCTGCAAGCTTCTTCTCGTACTCCATTTTCCCTGCCCTAATCAAACCCTTTGTCCTCCTCTGCTGAGTTCTAAATTTCTCCCAGTCCCCGGGTTCGCTGCTATTTCTGGCCAATTTGTATGCCACTTCCTTGGCTTTAATACTATCCCTGATTTCCCTTGATAGCCACGGTTGAGCCACCTTCCCTTTTTTATTTTTATGCCAGACAGGAATGTACAATTGTTGTAGTTCATCCATGCGGTCTCTAAATGTCTGCCATTGCCCATCCACAGTCAACCCCTTCAGTATCATTCGCCAATCTATCCTAGCCAATTCACGCCTCATACCTTCAAAGTTACCCTTCTTTAAGTTCTGGACCATGGTCTCTGAATTAACTGTTTCATTCTCCATCCTAATGCAGAATTCCACCATATTATGGTCACTCTTCCCCAAGGGGTCTCGCACAACGAGATTGCGAATTAATCCTCTCTCATTACACAACACCCAGTCTAAGATGGCCTCCCCCCTAGTTGGTTCCTCGACATATTGGTCTAAAAAACCATCCCTTATGCACTCCAGGAAATCCTCCCCCACCGTATTGCTTCCAGTTTGGTTAACCCAATCTATGTGCATATTAAAGTCACCCATTATAACTGCTGCACCTTTATTGCACGCACCCCTAATTTGATGTTTGATGCCCTCCCCAACATCACTACTACTGTTTGGAGGTCTGTACACAACTCCCACTAGCGTTTTTTGCCCTTTGGTATTCTGCAGCTCTACCCATATAGATTCCACATCATCCAAGCTAATGTCCTTCCGAACGATTGCCTTAATTTCCTCCTTAACCAGCAATGCTACCCCACCTCCTTTTCCTTTTATTCTATCTTTCCTGAATGTTGAATACCCCTGGATGTTGAGTTCCCAGCCCTGATCATCCTGGAGCCACGTCTCCGTAATCCCAATCACATCATATTTGTTAACATCTATTTGCACAGTTAATTCATCCACCTTATTGCGGATACTCCTTGCATTAAGACACAAAGCCTTGAGGCTTGTTTTTTTAACACCCTTTGTCCTTTTAGAATTTTGCTGTACAGTGGCCCTTTTTGTTCTTTGCCTTGGGTTTCTCTGCCCTCCACTTTTCCTCATCTCCTTTCTGTCTTTTGCTTTTGCCTCCTTTTTGTTTCCCTCTGTCTCCCTGCATTGGTTCCCATCCCCCTGCCATATTAGTTTAAATCCTCCACAACAGCACTAGCAAACACTCCCCCTAGGACATTGGTTCCGGTCCTGCCCAGGTGCAGACCGTCCGGTTTGTACTGGTCCCACCTCCCCCAGAACCGGTTCCAATGCCCCAGGAATTTGAATCCCTCCCTGCTGCACCACTGCTCAAGCCACGTATTCATCTGCGCTATCCTGCGATTCCTACTCTGACTATCACGTGGCACTGGTAGCAATCCCGAGATTACTACTTTTGAGGTCCTACTTTTTAATTTAGCTCCTTCCCCCTTAAATTCGTTTCGGAGGCCCTCATCCCTTTTTTTACCTATGTTGTTGGTACCAATGTGCACCACGACAACTGGCTGATCTCCCTCCCTTTTTAGAATGTCCTGCACCCGCTCCGAGACATCCTTGACCCTGGACTGTATCCCAGACTGTATCGCAGATTGTATTCCTGACTTTATATCGGACTGTATTCCGGATTGTATCCCTGACTGTATCCTGGACTGTATCCCGGACTGTATCCCGACTGTATCCTGGATTGTATCCCGGACTGTACCCCAGATTGTATCCCGGATTGTATCCGAGATTGTATCCCTGACTGTATCTCGGTCTGTATCCTGGAGTGTATCCCAGTCTGTATCCTGGACTGTATCCCGCATTGTATCCTGGATTGTATGCTAGACTCTATCCCAGATTGTATCCCGGACTGTATCCCGGACTGTATTCTGGATTGTATCGTGGACTGTATCCTGGAATATGTCCTGGACTGTATCCCAGACTGTATCCCGTACTGTAGCATCCTGGACTGTATCCCGGATTGTATCCCGGACTGTATCCAGGATTGTATCATGAATTGTATCCCGGACTGTATCCCGGATTGTATCCCAGACTATTTCCCGGACTGTATCCCGGATTGTATCACAGACTGTATCCTAGACTGTATCCCGGACTGTATCCCGGAATGTATCCCGAATTGTATCCCAGATTGTATACCGGACTGTTTCTCGAACTGTATTCTGGACTGTATTCCGGACTCTATCCCGGACTGTATCCTGGAGTGTATCCTGGATTCTAACCCGGATTGTCTCCCGGACTCTATCCCGGAATGTGTTCCGGACTTTATCCCGGAATGTGTCCCGGATTGTATCCCAGACTGTATCTCGGTCTGTATCCCAGATTGTATCGCAGATTGTATCCCCGACTTTATCTCGGACTGTATTCCGGATTGCATCCCGGACTGTATCCTGGACAGTATCCCGGATTGTATCCCTGACTCTTTCCCGGACTGTATCCCGGATTATATCACGGACTGTATCCTGGACTGTATCCCAGGCTGTATCCCAGACTGTATCCCAGAATGTATCTCGGACTGCATCCCGGACTGTATCCCAGACTGTATCCCAGACTGTATCCCGGAATGTATCCCGGACTGTATCCTGGATTGTATCCTGGACTGTATCCCGGACTGTATCCCGTAATGTAGCATCCCGGACTGTATCCTGGATTGTATATCCCGGACTGTATCCCGGATTGTATCCTGAATTGTATCCCGGACTGTTTCCTGGATTGTATCCCAGACTGTAACCCGGATTGTATTCCAGACTCTTTCCCGGATTGTATCCCGGATTGTATCACAGAGTGTATCCTGGACTGTATCCCAGACTGTATCGCAGATTGTATCCCCGGCTTTATCTCGGACTGTATTCCGAATTGTATCCCGGACTGTATCCTGGACTGTATCCCGACTGTATCCTGGATTGTATCCCAGACTGTATCCTGGATTGTATCCTAGACTCGATCCCAGATTGTATCCCGGATTGTATGCGAGATTGTATCCCCGACTGTATCTCGGTCTGTATCCTGGAGTGTATCCCGGATTGTATCCCACATTGTATCCCGGATTATATCTCGGCATATATCCCGGATTGTATCCCAGACTGTATCCTGGACTGTATCCCGCATTGTATCCTGGATTGTATGCCAGATTCTATCCCAGATTGTATCCCAGACTGTATCCCGGACTGTATTCCGGATTGTATCGTGGACTGTATCCTGGAATATGTCCTGGACTGTATCCCAGACTTTATCCCATAATGTATCTCAGCTTGTCACACTCCAGACATTCATATCCCAGACTGTATCCCAGACTGTATCCCGGAATGTATCCCGGACTGTATCCTGGATTATATCCTGGACTGTATCCCGGACTGTATCCCGTACTGTAGCATCCTGGACTGTATCCCGGATTGTATCCCGGACTGTTTCCCGGATTGTATTCCGGACTGTATCCCGGATTGTATCCCAGACTCTTTCCCGGACTGTATCCCAGATTGTATCACAGACTGTATCCTGGACTGTATCCCGGACTGTATCCCGGAATGTATCCCGAATTGTATCCCAGATTGTATCCCGGACTGTTTCTCGGACTGTATTCCAGACTGTAATCCAGACTCTATCCCGGACTGTATCCTGGAGTGTATCCTGGATTCTATCCCGGATTGTCTCCCGGACTCTATCCCGGAATGTGTCCCGGCCTTTATCCCGGAACGTGTCCCGGATTGTATCCCAGACTGTATCTCGGTCTGTATCCCAGACTGTATCGCAGATTGTATCCCTGACTGTATCCTGAACAGTATCCCGGATTGTATCCCAGACTTTTTCCCGGACTGTATCCTGGACTGTATTCCAGAATGTAGCCTGGACTGTATCCCAGAATGTATCCTGGATTGTATCCCGAATTGTATCCCAGATTGTATCCTGGACTGTATCTCAGACTGTATTCGGGACTTTATTCCGGACTCTATCCCGGATTCTATCCCGGATTGAATCCCGGACTCTATCCCAGAATGTGTCCTGGGCTTTATCCCGGAATGTGTCCGGGACAGTATCCCGGAATGTGTCCCGGATTTTATCCCAGACTTTATCTCGGTCTGTATCACAGACTGTATCCCGGACTGTATTGCAGAATATATACCGGAGTGTATCCTGGACTGTATCCCGCATTGTATCCTGGATTGTATGCCAGACTCTATCCCAGATTGTATCCCGGACTGTATCTCGGACTGTCTCCCGGAATGTATCCCGGACTATATTCTGTAATATGTCCTGGACTGTATCCCAGACTTTATCCCATAATGTATCTGAGCTTGTCACACTCCAGACATTCATATCTCGGGCAGTATCCCAGACTGTATCCCGGAATGTATCGCGGACTGTATCCTGGATTATATCCTGGACTGTATCCCGGACTCTATCCCGTACTGTAGCATCCTGGACTGTATCCCGGATTGTATCGCGGACAGTATCCCGGATTGTATCCTGAATTGTATCCCAGACTGTATCGCAGATTGTATCCCCGACTTTATCTTGGACAGTATTCTGGATTGTATCCCAGACTCTTTCCCAGACTGTATCCCGGATTGTATCACGGACTGTATCCTGGACTGTATCCCGGACTGTATCTCGGACTGTCTCCCGGAATGTATCCCGGACTATATTCTGGAATATGTCCTGGACTGTATCCCAGACTTTATCCCATAATGTATCTGAGCTTGTCACACTCCAGACATTCATATCTCGGGCAGTATCCCAGACTGTATCCCAGAATGTATCGCGGACTGTATCCTGGATTATATCCTGGACTGTATCCCGGACTCTATCCCGTACTGTAGCATCCTGGGCTGTATCCCGGATTGTTTCGCGGACAGTATCCCGGATTGTATCCTGAATTGCATCCCAGACTGTATCGCAGATTGTATCCCCGACTTTATCTTGGACAGTATTCTGGATTGTATCCCAGACTCTTTCCCAGACTGTATCCCGGATTGTATCACGGACTGTATCCTGGACTGTATCCCGGGCTGTATCCCGGATTGTATCCCGGAATGTATTCCGGACTGTATTCCGGAATGTATCCTGGACTGTATCCCAGAATGTATCCTGGATTGTATCCCAAATTGTATCCCAGATTGGATCCCGGACTGTATCTCAGACTGTATTCTGGACTGTATTCCGGACTCTATCCCGGATTCTATCCCGGATTGAATCCCGGACTCGATCGCAGAATGTGTCCTGAACTTTATCCCGGAATGTGTCCCAGACTGTATCCCGGAATGTGTCCCGGATTTTATCCCAGACTTCATCTCGGTCTGTATCACAGACTGTATCCCGGACTGTATCCGCAATTTTATCCCGGACTGTATCCCGGACTGTATCATGAATTGCATCCCAGACTGTATCACGGACTGTATCTCGGACTGTATCCCGGACTGTATCCCGGGCTGTATCCCGGATTGTATCCCAGACTCTATTGTGGAGTATATCCAGGACTGTATCCCGGATTGTATCCCGGATTGTGTCCTGGACTGTATCCCGGACTGTATTCCAGAATATATACCGGATTGTATCCCGGACTGTATCCCGCATTGTATCCTGGATTGTATGCCAGACTCTATCCCAGATTGTATCCCGGACTATATCTCGGACTGTCTCCCGGAATGTATCCCGGACTGTATCCTGGAATATGTCCTGGACTGTATCCCAGATTTTATCCCATAATGTATATCAGCTTATCACACTCCAGACATTCATATCCCGGACAGTATCCCGGACTGTATCCCTGAATGTATCCCGGACTGTATCCTGGATTATATCCTGGACTGTATCCCGGACTCTATCCCGTACTGTAGCTTCCTGGACTGTTTCCCAGATTGTATCACAGAATGTATCCCGGATTATATCCCAGACTCTTTTCCGGACTGTATCCTGGATTGTATCACAGACTGTGTCCTGGACTGTATCCCGGACTGTATCCCGGAATGTATCCCGTACTGTATCCCGGATAGTATCCTAAATTGTATCCCAGATTGTATCCCAGATTGTAACACGCACTGTATCCTGGACTGTATCCCGGATTTTATCCTGGATTGTATCCCAGACTCTATCCCAGATTGTATCCTGGACTGTATCCCGGATTGTATCCGAGATTGTATCCCGGACTGTTCCCAGACTGTATCCTGGACTGTATCCCGCATTGTATCCTGGATTGTATGCCAGACTCTATCCCAGATTGTATCCCGGATTGTATCGCGGACTGTATCCTGGAATATCTCATGGATTGAATCCCAGACTTTATCCCATAATGTATCCTGGATTGTATCTCAGCTTGTCACACTCCAGACATTCATATCCCGGACTGTATACCGGATTGTATCCTCAATTGTATCCCAGACTGTATCCCGGATTATATACCAGACTCTTTCCTGGACTGTATCCCAGATTGTATCACAGACTGTATAGAAACATAGAAACATAGAAAATAGGTGCAGGAGTAGGCCATTCGGCCCTTCTAGCCTGCACCGCCATTCAATGAGTTCATGGCTGAACATTCAACTTCAGTACCCCATTCCTGCTTTCTCACCATACCCCTTGATTCCCCTCGTAGTAAGGACTCCATCTAACTCCTTTTTGAATATATTTAGTGAATTGGCCTCAACAACTTTCTGTGGTAGAGAATTCCACAGGTTCACCACTCTCTGAGTGAAGAAATTCCTCCTCATCTCGGTCCTAAATGGCTTACCCCTTATCCTTAGACTGTGTCCCCTGGTTCTGGACTTCCCCAACATTGGGAACATTCTTCCTGCATCTAACCTGTCTAACCCCGTCAGAATTTTAAACGTTTCTATTGAGGTCCCCTCTCATTCTTCTGAACTCCAGTGAATATAAGCCCAATTGATCCAGTCTTTCTTGATAGGTCAGTCCCGCCATCCCGGGAATCAGTCTGGTGAACCTTCGCTGCACTCCCTCAATAGCAAGAATCTCCTTCCTCAGGTTAGGAGACCAAAACTGTACACAATACTCCAGGTGTGGCCTCACCAAGGCCCTGTACAACTGTAGCAACACCTCCCTGCCCCTGTACTCAAATCCCCTCACTATGAAGGCCAACATGCCATTTGCTTTCTTAACCGCCTGCTGTACCTGCATGCCAACCTTTAATGACTGATATACCATGACACCCAGGTCTCGTTGCACCTCCCCTTTTCCTAATCTGTCACCATTCAGATAATAGTCTGTCTCTCTGTTTTTACCACCAAAGTGGATAACCTCACATTTATCCACATTATACTTCATCTGCCATGCATTTGCCCACTCACCTAACCTATCCAAGTCGCTCTGCAGCCTCATAGCATCCTCCTCGCAGCTCACACTGTCACCCAACTTAGTGTCATCTGCAAATTTGGAGATACTACATTTAATCCCCTCGTCTAAATCATTAATATACAGTGTAAACAGCTGGGGCCCCAGCACAGAACCTTGCGGTACCCCACTAGTCACTGCCTGCCATTCTGAAAAGTCCCCATTTACTCCTACTCTTTGCTTCCTGTCTGACAACCAGTTCTCAATCCATGTCAGCACACTACCCCCAATCCCATGTGCTTTAACTTTGCACATTAATCTCTTGTGTGGGACCTTGTCGAAAGCCTTCTGAAAGTCCAAATATACTACATCAACTGGTTCTCCCTTGTCCACTCTACTGGAAACATCCTCAAAAAATTCCAGAAGATTGGTCAAGCATGATTTCCCTTTCACAAATCCATGCTGACTTGGACCTATCATATCACCTTTTTCCAAATGCACTGCTATGACATCCTTAATAATTGATTCCATCATTTTACCCACTACCGATGTCAGGCTGACCGGTCTATAATTCCCTGTTATCTCTCTCCCTCCTTTTTTAAAAAGTGGGGTTACATTGGCTACCCTCCACTCCATAGGAACTGATCCAGAGTCAATGGAATGTTGGAAAATGACTGTCAATGCATCCACTATTTCCAAGGCCACCTCCTTAAGTACTCTGGGATGCAGTCCATCAGGCCCTGGGGATTTATCGGCCTTCAATCCCATCAATTTCCCCAACACAATTTCCCGACTAATAAGGATTTCCCTCAGTTCCTCCTCCTTACTAGACCCTCCGACCCCTTTTATATCCGGAAGGTTGTTTGTGTCCTCCTCAGTGAATACCGAACCAAAGTACTTGTTCAATTGGTCCGCCATTTCTTTGTTCCCCGTTATGACTTCCCCTGATTCTGACTGCAGGGGACCTACATTTGTCTTTACTAACCTTTTTCTCTTTACATATCTATAGAAACTTTTGCAATCCATCTAATGTTCCCTGCAAGCTTCTTCTCGTACTCCATTTTCCCTGCCCTAATCAAACCCTTTGTCCTCTTCTGCTGAGTTCTAAATTTCTCCCAGTCCCCGGGTTCGCTGCTATTTCTGGCCAATTTGTATGCCACTTCCTTGGCTTTAATACTATCCCTGATTTCCCTTGATAGCCACGGTTGAGCCACCTTCCCTTTTTTATTTTTACGCCAGACAGGAATGTACAATTGTTGTAGTTCATCCATGCGGTCTCTAAATGTCTGCCATTGCCCATCCACAGTCAACCCCTTAAGTATCATTCGCCAATCTATCCTAGCCAATTCACGCCTCATACCTTCAAAGTTACCCTTCTTTAAGTTCTGGACCATGGTCTCTGAATTAACTGTTTCATTCTCCATCCTAATGCAGAATTCCACCATATTATGGTCACTCTTCTCCAAGGGGTCTCGCACAACGAGATTGCAAATTAATCCTCTCTCATTACACAACACCCAGTCTAAGATGGCCTCCCCCCTAGTTGGTTCCTCGACATATTGGTCTAAAAAACCATCCTTATGCACTCCAGGAAATCCTCCCCCACCGTATTGCTTCCAGTTTGGTTAACCCAATCTATGTGCATATTAAAGTCACCCATTATAACTGCTGCACCTTTATTGCACGCACCCCTAATTTCATGTTTGATGCCCTCCACAACATCACTACTACTGTTTGGAGGTCTGTACACAACTCCCACTAACGTTTTTTGCCCTTTGGTATTCTGCAGCTCTACCCATATAGATTCCACATCATCCAAGCTAATGTCCTTCCGAACTATTGCCTTAATTTCCTCCTTAACCAGCAATGCTACCCCACCTCCTTTTCCTTTTATTCTATCTTTCCTGAATGTTGAATACCCCTGGATGTTGAGTTCCCAGCCCTGATCATCCTGGAGCCACGTCTCCGTAATCCCAATCACATCATATTTGTTAACATCTATTTGCACAGTTAATTCATCCACCTTATTGCGGATACTCCTTGCATTAAGACACAAAGCCTTCAGGCTTGTTTTTTTTAACACCCTTTGTCCTTTTAGAATTTTGCTGTACAGTGGCCCTTTTTGTTCTTTGCCTTGGGTTTCTCTGCCCTCCACTTTTCCTCATCTCCTTTCTGTCTTTTGCTTTTGCCTCCTTTTTGTTTCCCTCTGTCTCCCTGCATTGGTTCCCATCCCCCTGCCATATTAGTTTAAATCCTCCCCAACAGCACTAGCAAACACTCCCCCTAGGACATTGGTTCCGGTCCTGCCCAGGTGCAGACCGTCCGGTTTGTACTGGTCCCACCTCCCCCAGAACCGGTTCCAATGCCCCAGGAATTTGAATCCCTCCCTGCTGCACCACTGCTCAAGCCACGTATTCATCTGCGCTATCCTGCGATTCCTACTCTGACTATCACGTGGCACTGGTAGCAATCCCGAGATTACTACTTTTGAGGTCCTACTTTTTAATTTAGCTCCTAGCTCCTTAAATTCGTTTCGGAGGCCCTCATCCCTTTTTTTTACCTATGTCGTTGGTACCAATGTGCACCACGACAACTGGCTGATCTCCCTCCCTTTTTAGAATGTCCTGCACATGCTCCGAGACATCCTTGACCCTGGACTGTATCCCAGACTGTATCGCAGATTGTATCCCTGACTTTATATCGGACTGTATTCCGGATTGTATCCCTGACTGTATCCTGGACTGTATCCCGGACTGTATCCCGACTGTATCCTGGATTGTATCCCGGACTGTATCCCAGATTGTATCCCGGATTGTATCCGAGATTGTATCCCTGACTGTATCTCGGTCTGTATCCTGAAGTGTATCCCAGTCTGTATCCTGGACTGTATCCCACATTGTATCCTGGATTGTATGCCAGACTCTATCCCAGATTGTATCCCGGACTGTTTCCCGGACTGTATTCTGGATTGTATCGTGGACTGTATCCTGGAATATGTCCTGGACTGTATCCCAGACTGAATCCCGGAATGTATCCCGGACTGTATCCTGGATTATATCCTGTACTGTATCCCGGACTGTATCCCGTACTGTAGCATCCTGGACTGTATCCCGGATTGTATCCCGGACTGTATCCCGGATTGTATCATGAATTGTATCCCGGACTGTATCCCGGATTGTATCCCAGACTATTTCCCGGACTGTATCCCGGATTGTATCACAGACTGTATCCTAGACTGTATCCCGGACTGTATCCCGGAATGTATCCCGAATTGTATCCCAGATTGTATACCGGACTGTTTTTCGAACTGTATTCCAGACTGTAATCCGGACTCTAATCCGGTCTGTATTCTGGAGTGTATCCTGGATTCTAACCCGGCTTGTTTCCCAGACTCTATCCCGGAATGTGTCCCGGATTGTATCCCAGACTGTATCTCGGTCTGTATCCCAGATTGTATCGCAGATTGTATCCCCGATTTTATCTTGGACTGTATTCCGGATTGTATCCCGGACTGTATCCTGGACAGTATCCCGGATTGTATCCCTGACTCTTTCCCGGACTGTATCCCGGATTATATCATGGACTGTATCCAGGACTGTATCCCAGGCTGTATCCCAGACTGTATCCCAGAATGTATCCCAGAATGTATCCCGGACTGTATTCCGGAATGTATCCTGGACTGTATCCCAGAATGTATCCTGGATTGTATCCCAAATTGTATCCCAGATTGTATCCCGGACTGTATCTCAGACTGTATTCCGGACTGTATTCCGGACTCTATTCCGGATTCTATCCCGGATTGAATCCCGGACTCTATCCCGGAATGTGTCCCGGACTGTATCCCTGAATGTGTCCCGGATTTTATCCCAGACTTTATCTCGGTCTGTATCACAGACTGTATCCCGGACTGTATCCGAAATTGTATCCCGGACTATATCCCGCACTGTATCCTGAATTGCATCCCAGACTGTATCCCGGTCTGTATCTCGGACTGCATCCCGGACTGTATCCCGGACTGTTTCCTGGATTGTATCCCAGACTGTATCCTGGATTGTATCCCAGACTCTTTCCTGGATTGTATCCCGGATTGTATCACAGAGTGTATCCTGGACTGTATCCCAGACTGTATCGCAGATTGTATCCCCGGCTTTATCTCGGACTGTATTCCGAATTGTATCCCGGACTGTATCCTGGACTGCATCCCGACTGTATCCTGGATTGTATCCCGGACTGTACCCTGGATTATATCACAGACTCGATCCCAGATTGTATCCCGGATTGTATCCGAGATTGTATCCCCGACTGTATCTCGGTCTGTATCCTGGAGTGTATCCCAGATTGTATCCCAGATTGTATCCCGGATTGTATCTTGGTCTGTATCCCAGACTGTATCCCGTACTGTAGCATCCTGGACTGTATCCCGGATTGTATCCTGAATTGTATCCCGGACTGTTTCCCGAATTGTATCCCGGACTGTATCCCGGATTGTATCCCAGACTCTTTCCCGGACTGTATCCCGGATTGTATCACAGACTGTATCCTGAACTGTATCCCGTACTGTAGCATCCTGGACTGTGTCCCCGACTTTATCTTGGACAGTTTTCCGGATTGTATCCCAGACTCTTTCCCAGACTGTATCCCGACTGTATCCTGGATTGTATCCCGGACTGTATCCCAGATTGTATCCCGGATTGTATCCGAGATTGTATCCCCGACTGTATCTCGGTCTGTATCCTGGAGTGTATCCCGGATTGTATCCCACATTGTATCCCGTATTGTATCTCGGCATATATCCCGGATTGTATCCCAGACTGTATCCTGGACTGTATCCCGCATTGTATCCTGGATTGTATGCCAGACTCTATCCCAGATTGTATCCCGGACTGTATCTCGGACTGTCTCCCGGAATGTATCCCGGACTATATTCTGGAATATGTCCTGGACTGTATCCCAGACTTTATCCCATAATGTATCTGAGCTTGTCACACTCCAGACATTCATATCTCGGGCAGTATCCCAGACTATATCCCGGAATGTATCGCGGACTGTATCCTGGATTATATCCTGGACTGTATCCCGGACTCTATCCCGTACTGTAGCATCCTGGACTGTATCCTGGATTGTATCCCGGACAGTATCCCGGATTGTATCCTGAATTGTATCCCAGACTGTATCGCAGATTGTATCCCCGACTTTATCTTGGACAGTATTCTGGATTGTATCCCAGACTCTTTCCCAGACTGTATCCCGGATTGTATCACGGACTGTATCCTGGACTGTATCCCGGGCTGTATCCCGGACTGTATCCCGGAATGTATCCCGGACTGTATTCCGGAATGTATCCTGGACTGTATCCCAGAATGTATCCTGGATTGTATCCCAAATTGTATCCCAGATTGTATCCCGGACTGTATCCCAGACTGTATTCTGGACTGTATTCCGGACTCTATCCCGGATTCTATCCCGGATTGAATCCCGGACTCGATCGCAGAATGTGTCCTGAACTTTATCCTGGAATGTGTCCCAGACTGTATCCCGGAATGTGTCCCGGATTTTATCCCAGACTTCATCTCGGTCTGTATCACAGACTGTATCCCGGACTGTATCCGAAATTGTATCCCGGACTGTATCCCGGACTGTATCATGAATTGCATCCCAGACTGTATCACGGACTGTATCTCGGACTGTATCTCGGACTGTATCCCGGGCTGTATCCCGGATTGTATCCGAGATTGTATCCCGGACTGTATCCCAGACTGTATCCTGGACTGTATCCCACATTGTATCCTGGATTGTAGGCCAGACTCTATCCCAGATTGTATCCCGGACTGTATCTCGGACTGTGTCCCGGACAGTATCCCGGAATGTGTCCCGGATTTTATCCCAGACTTTATCCCATAATGTATCTCAGCTTATCACACTCCAGACATTCATATCCCGGACAGTATCCCGGACTGTATCCCTGAATGCATCCCGGACTGTATCCTGGATTATATCCTGGACTGTATCCCGGACTCTATCCCGTACTGTAGCATCCTGGACTGTTTCCCGGATTGTATCCCAGACTGTATCCCGGATTATATCCCAGACTCTTTTCCGGACTGTATCCTGGATTGTATCACAGACTGTATCCTGGACTGTATCCCGGACTGTATCCCGGAATGTATCCCGGACTGTATCCCGGATAGTATCCTAAATTGTATCCCGGATTGTATCCCAGATTGTAACCCGCACTGTATCCTGGACTGTATCCCGGATTTTATCCTGGATTGTATCCCAGACTCTATCCCAGATTGTATCCCGGACTGTATCCCGGATTGTATCCGAGATTGTATCCCGGACTGTTCCCAGACTGTATCCTGGACTGTATCCCGCATTGTATCCTGGATTGTATGCCAGACTCTATCCCAGATTGTATCCCGGATTGTATCGCGGACTGTATCCTGGAATATCTCATGGATTGAATCCCAGACTTTATCCCATAATGTATCCTGGATTGTATCTCAGCTTGTCACACTCCAGACATTCATATCCCGGACTGTATCCCTGACTGTATCCCGGAATGTATCCCGGACTGTATCCTGGATTGTATCCTGGACTGTATCCCGGACTGTATCCCGTACTGTAGCATCCCGGACTATATCCCAAATTGTATCCCGGACTGTATACCGGATTGTATCCTCAATTGTATCCCAGACTGTTTCCCGGATTGTATCCCGGACTATATCCCGGATTGTATCCCAGACTCTTTCCCGGACTGTATCCCGGATTGTATCACAGACTGTATAGAAACATAGAAACATAGAAAATAGGTGCAGGAGTAGGCCATTCGGCCCTTCTATCCTGCACCGCCATTCAATGAGTTCATGGCTGAACATGCAACTCCAGTACCCCATTCCTGCTTTCTCACCATACCTCTTGATTCCCCTAGTAGTAAGGACTCCATCTAACTCCTTTTTGAATATATTTAGTGAATTGGCCTCAACAACTTTCTGTGGCAGAGAATTCCACAGGTTCACCACTCTCTGAGTGAAGAAATTCCTCCTCATCTCGGTCCTAAATGGCTTACCCCTTATCCTTAGACTGTGTCTCCTGGTTCTGGACTTCCCCAACATTGGGAACATTCTTCCTGCATCTAACCTGTCTAAACCCGTCAGAATTTTAAACGTTTCTATGAGGTCCCCTCTCATTCTTCTGAACTCCAGTGAATACAAGCCCAGTTGATCCAGTCTTTCTTGATAGGTCAGTCCCGCCATCCCGGGAATCAGTCTGGTGAACATTCGCTGCACTCCCTCAATAGCAAGAATCTCCTTCCTCAGGTTAGGAGACCAAAACTGTACACAATACTCCAGGTGTGGCCTCACCAAGGCCCTGTACAACTGTAGCAACACCTCCCTGCCCCTGTACTCAAATCCCCTCGCTATGAAGGCCAACATGCCATTTGCTTTCTTAACCGCCTGCTGTACCTGCATGCCAACCTTCAATGACTGATATACCATGACACCCAGGTCTCGTTGCACCTCCCCTTTTCCTAATCTGTCACCATTCAGATAATAGTCTGTCTCTCTGTTTTTACCACCAAAGTGGATAACCTCACATTTATCCACATTATACTTCATCTGCCATGCATTTGCCCACTCACCTAACCTATCCAAGTCGCTCTGCAGCCTCATAGCATCCTCCTCGCAGCTCACACTGTCACCCAACTTAGTGTCATCCGCAAATTTGGAGATACTACATTTAATCCCCTCGTCTAAATCATTAATATACAGTGTAAACAGCTGGGGCCCCAGCACAGGACCTTGCGGTACCCCACTAGTCACTGCCTGCCATTCTGAAAAGTCCCCATTTACTCCTACTCTTTGCTTCCTGTCTGACAACCAGTTCTCAATCCATGTCAGCACACTACCCCCAATCCCATGTGCTTTAACTTTGCACATTAATCTCTTGTGTGGGACCTTGTCGAAAGCCTTCTGAAAGTCCAAATATACTACATCAACTGGTTCTCCCTTGTCCACTCTACTTCCTCAAAAAATTCCAGAAGATTTGTCAAGCATGATTTCCCTTTCACAAATCCATGCTGACTTGGACCTATCATATCACCTCTTTCCAAATGCACTGCTATGACATCCTTAATAATTGATTCCATCATTTTACCCACTACCGATGTCAGGCTGACCGGTCTATAATTCCCTGTTATCTCTCTCCCTCCTTTTTTAAAAAGTGCGGTTACATTGGCTACCCTCCACTCCATAGGAACTGATCCAGAGTCAATGGAATGTTGGAAAATGACTGTCAATGCATCCACTATTTCCAAGGCCACCTCCTTAAGTACTCTGGGATGCAGTCCATCAGGCCCTGGGGATTTATCGGCCTTCAATCCCATCAATTTCCCCAACACAATTTCCCGACTAATAAGGATTTCCCTCAGTTCCTCCTCCTTACTAGACCCTCCGACCCCTTTTATATCCGGAAGGTTGTTTGTGTCCTCCTCAGTGAATACCGAACCAAAGTACTTGTTCAATTGGTCCGCCATTTCTTTGTTCCCCGTTATGACTTCCCCTGATTCTGACTACGTTTGTCTTTACTCACCTTTTTCTCTCTACATATCTATAGAAACTTTTGCAATCCGTCTTAATGTTCCCTGCAAGCTTCTTCTCGTACTCCATTTTCCCTGCCCTAATCAAACCCTTTGTCCTCCTCTGCTGAGTTCTAAATTTCTCCCAGTCCCCGGGTTCGCTGCTATTTCTGGCCAATTTGTATGCCACTTCCTTGGCTTTAATACTATCCCTGATTTCCCTAGATAGCCACGGTTGAGCCACCTTCCCTTTTTTATTTTTACGCCAGACAGGAATGTACAATTGTTGTAGTTCATCCATGCGGTCTCTAAATGTCTGCCATTGCCCATCCACAGTTAACCCCTTCAGTATCATTCGCCAATCTATCCTAGCCAATTCACGCCTCATACCTTCAAAGTTACCCTTCTTTAAGTTCTGGACCATGGTCTCTGAATTAACTGTTTCATTCTCCATCCTAATGCAGAATTCCACCATATTATGGTCACTCTTCCCCAAGGGGTCTCGCACAACGAGATTGCAAATTAATCCTCTCTCATTACACAACACCCAGTCTAAGATGGCCTCCCCACTAGTTGGTTCCTCGACATATTGGTCTAAAAAACCATCCCTTATGCACTCCAGGAAATCCTCCCCCACCGTATTGCTTCCAGTTTGGTTAACCCAATCTATGTGCATATTAAAGTCACCCATTATAACTGCTGCACCTTTATTGCACGCACCCCTAATTTCATGTTTGATGCCCTTCCCAACATCACTACTACTGTTTGGAGGTCTGTACACAACTCCCACTAACGTTTTTTGCCCTTTGGTATTCTGCAGCTCTACCCATATAGATTCCACATCATCCAAGCTAATGTCCTTCCGAACTATTGCCTTAATTTCCTCCTTAACTAGCAATGCTACCCCACCTCCTTTTCCTTTTATTCTATCTTTCCTGAATGTTGAATACCCCTGGATGTTGAGTTCCCAGCCCTGATCATCCTGGAGCCACGTCTCCATAATCCCAATCACATCATATTTGTTAACATCTATTTGCACAGTTAATTCATCCACCTTATTGCAGATACTCCTTGCATTAAGACACAAAGCCTTGAGGCTTGTTTTTTTAACACCCTTTGTCCTTTTAGAATTTTGCTGTACAGTGGCCCTTTTTGTTCTTTGCCTTGGGTTTCTCTGCCCTCCACTTTTCCTCATCTCCTTTCTGTCTTTTGCTTTTGCCTCCTTTTTGTTTCCCTCTGTCTCCCTGCATTGGTTCCCATCCCCCTGCCATATTAGTTTAAATCCTCCACAACAGCACTAGCAAACACTCCCCCTAGGACATTGGTTCCGGTCCTGCCCAGGTGCAGACCGTCCGGTTTGTACTGGTCCCACCTCCCCCAGAACCAGTTCCAATGCCCCAGGAATTTGAATCCCTCCCTGCTGCACCACTGCTCAAGCCACGTATTCATCTGCGCTATCCTGCGATTCCTACTCTGTCTATCACATGGCACTGGTAGCAATCCCGAGATTACTACTTTTGAGGTCCTACTTTTTAATTTAGCTCCTAGCTCCTTAAATTCGTTTCGGAGGCCCTCATCCCTTTTTTTACCTATGTCGTTGGTACCAATGTGCACCACGACAACTGGCTGATCTCCCTCCCTTTTTAGAATGTCCTGTACCCGCTCCGAGACATCCTTGACCCTGGACTGTATCCCAGACTGTATCGCAGATTGTATCCCTGACTTTATATCGGACTGTATTCCGGATTGTATCCCTGACTGTATCCTGGACTGTATCCCGCACTGTATCCCGACTGTATCCTGGATTGTATCCCGGACTGTATCCCAGATTGTATCCCGGATTGTATCCGAAATTGTATCCCCGACTGTATCTCGGTCTGTATACTGGAGTGTATCCCAGATTGTATCCCAGATTGTATCCCGGATTGTATCTTGGTCTGTATCCCAGACTGTATCCTGGACTGTATCCCGCATTGTATCCTGGATTGTATGCCAGCCTCTATCCCAGATTGTATCCCGGACTGTATCCCAGGCTGTATTCTGGAATGTATCATGGACTGTGTCCTGGAATATGTCCTGGACTGTATCCCAGACTGTATCCCGGAATGTATCCCGGACTGTATCCTGGATTATATCCTGGACTGTATCCCGGACTGTATCCCGTACTGTAGCATCCTGGACTGTATCCCGGATTGTATATCCCGGACTGTATCCCGGATTGTATCCTGAATTGTATCCCGGACTGTTTCCTGGATTGTATCCCAGACTATATCCCGGATTGTATCCCAGACTCTTTCCCGGATTGTATCCTGGATTGTATCACAGAGTGTATCCTGGACTGTATCCCAGACTGTATCGCAGATTGTATCCCCGGCTTTATCTCGGACTGTATTCCGAATTGTATCCCGAACTGTATCCTGGACTGTATCCCGGCTGTATCCTGGATTGTATCCCGGACTGTATCCTGGATTGTATCCCAGACTCGATCCCAGATTGTATCCCGGATTGTATCCGAGATTGTATCCCCGACTGTATCTCGGTCTGTATCCTGCAGTGTATCCCAGACTGTATCCTGGACTGTATCCCGCATTGTATCCTGGATTGTATGCCAGACTCTATCCCAGATTGTATCCCGAACTGTATCCCGGACTGTATTCTGGATTGTATCGTGGACTGTATCCTGGAATATGTCCTGGACTGTATCCCAGAATGTATCCCAGAATGTATCCCGGACTGTATCCTGGATTATATCCTGTACTGTATCCCGGACTGTATCCCGTACTGTAGCATCCTGGACTGTATCCCGGATTGTATCCCGGATTGTATCATGAATTGTATCCCGGACTGTATCCCGGATTGTATCCCAGACTATTTCCCGGACTGTATCCGGGATTGTATCACAGACTTTATCCTAGACTGTATCCCGGACTGTATCCCGGAATGTATCCCGAATTGTATCCCAGATTGTATACCGGACTGTTTCTCGAACTGTATTCTGGACTGTATTCCGGAGTGTATCCTGGATTCTAACCCGGATTGTCTCCCGGACTCTATCCCGGAATGTGTCCCGGACTTTATCCCGGAATGTGTCCCGGATTGTATCCCAGACTGTATCTCGGTCTGTATCCCAGATTGTATCGCAGATTGTATCCCCGACTTTATCTCGGACTGTATTCCGGATTGTATCCCGGACTGTATCCTGGACAGTATCCCGGATTGTATCCCTGACTGATTCCCGGACTGTATCCCGGATTGTATCACGGACTGTATCCTGGACTGTATCCCGGGCTGTATCCCAGATTGTATCCTAGAATGTATCCCGGACTGTATTCCGGAATGTATCCTGGACTGTATCCCAGAATGTATCCTGGATTGTATCCCAAATTGTATCCCAGATTGTATCCCGGACTGTATCTCAGACTGTACTCCAGACTGTATTCCGGACTCTATTCCGGATTCTATCCCGGATTGAATCCCGGACTCTATCCCGGAATGTGTCCCGGACTTTATCCCGGAATGTGTCCCGGACTGTATCCCGGAATGTGTCCCGGATTTTATCCCAGACTTTATCTCGGTCTATATCACAGACTGTATCCCGGACTGTATCCGAAATTGTATCCCGGACTATATCCCGCACTGTATCCTGAATTGCATCCCAGACTGTATCCTGGACTGTATCTCGGACTGCATCCCGGACTGTATCCCGGACTGTATCCCAGACTGTATCCCGTAATGTAGCATCCCGGACTGTATCCTGGATTGTATATCCCGGACTGTATCCCGGATTGTATCCTGAATTGTATCCTGGACTGTCTCCTGGATTGTATCCCAGACTGTATCCCGGATTGTATCCCAGACTCTTTCCCGGATTGTATCCCGGAATGTATCACAGAGTGTATCCTGGACTGTATCCCAGACTGTATCGCAGATTGTATCCCCGGCTTTATCTCGGACTGTATTCCGAATTGTATCCCGGACTGTATCCTGGACTGTATCCCGACTGTATCCTGGATTGTATGCCAGACTCTATCCCAGATTGTTTCCCGGACTGTATCCCGGACTGTATTCTGGATTGTATCGTGGACTGTATCCTGGAATATGTCCTGGACTGTATCCCAGAATGTATCCCAGAATGTATCCCGGACTGTATCCTGGATTATATCCTGTACTGTATCCCGGACTGTATCCCGTATTGTAGCATCCTGGACTGTATCCCGGATTGTATCCCGGACTGTATCCCGGATTGTATCATGAATTGTATCCCGGACTGTATCCCGGATTGTATCCCAGACTATTTCCCGGACTGTATCCGGGATTGTATCACAGACTTTATCCTAGACTGTATCCCGGACTGTATCCCGGAATGTATAATGAATTGTATCCCAGATTGTATACCGGACTGTTTCTCGAACTGTATTCTGGACTGTATTCCGGAGTGTATCCTGGATTCTAACCCGGATTGTCTCCCGGACTCTATCCCGGAATGTGTCCCGGACTTTATCCCGGAATGTGTCCCGGATTGTATCCCAGACTGTATCTCGGTCTGTATCCCAGATTGTATCGCAGATTGTATCCCCGACTTTATCTCGGACTGTATTCCGGATTGTATCCCGGACTGTATCCTGGACAGTATCCCGGATTGTATCCCTGACTGTTTCCCGGACTGTATCCCGGATTGTATCACGGACTGTATCCTGGACTGTATCCCGGGCTGTATCCCAGACTGTATCCTAGAATGTATCCCGGACTGTATTCCGGAATGTATCCTGGACTGTATTCCAGAATGTATCCTGGATTGTATCCCAAATTGTATCCCAGATTGTATCCCGGACTGTATCTCAGACTGTACTCCAGACTGTATTCCGGACTCTATTCCGGATTCTATCCCGGATTGAATCCCGGACTCTATCCCGGAATGTGTCCCGGACTTTATCCCGGAATGTGTCCCGGACTGTATCCCGGAATGTGTCCCGGATTTTATCCCAGACTTTATCTCGGTCTATATCACAGACTGTATCCCGGACTGTATCCGAAATTGTATCCCGGACTATATCCCGCACTGTATCCTGAATTGCATCCCAGACTGTATCCTGGACTGTATCTCGGACTGCATCCCGGACTGTATCCCGGACTGTATCCCAGACTGTATCCCGTAATGTAGCATCCCGGACTGTATCCTGGATTGTATATCCCGGACTGTATCCCGGATTGTATCCTGAATTGTATCCTGGACTGTCTCCTGGATTGTATCCCAGACTGTATCCCGGATTGTATCCCAGACTCTTTCCCGGATTGTATCCCGGAATGTATCACAGAGTGTATCCTGGCATGTATCCCAGACTGTATCGCAGATTGTATCCCCGGCTTTATCTCGGACTGTATTCCGAATTGTATCCCGGACTGTATCCTGGACTGTATCCCGACTGTATCCTGGATTGTATCCCGGACTGTATCCTGGATTGTATCCCAGACTCTATCCCAGATTGTATCCCGGATTGTATCCGAGATTGTATCCCCGACTGTATCTCGGTCTGTATACTGGAGTGTATCCCAGATTGTATCCCAGATTGTATCCCGGATTGTGTCTTGGTCTGTATCCCAGACTGTATCCCGTACTGTAGCATCCTGGACTGTATCCCGGATTGTATCCTGAATTGTATCCCGGACTGTTTACCGGATTGTATCCCGGAATGTATCCTGGATTGTATCCCGGATTGTATCACAGACTGTATCCTGAACTGTATCCCGTACTGTAGCATCCTGGACTGTGTCCCCGACTTTATCTTGGACAGTATTCCGGATTGTATCCCAGACTGTTTCATGGACAGTATCCCGGATTGTATCCCAGACTCTTTCCCAGACTGTATCCCGGATTGTATCACGGACTGTATCCTGGACTGTATCCCAGGCTGTATCCCGGACTGTATCCCGGAATGTATCCCGGACTGTATTCCGGAATGTATCCTGCACTGTATCCCAGAATGTATCCTGGATTGTATCCCAAATTGTATCCCAGATTGTATCCCGGACTGTATCTCAGACTGTATTCTGGACTGTATTCTGGACTCTATCCCGGATTCTATCCCGGATTGAATCCCGGACTCGATCGCAGAATGTGTCCTGAACTTTATCCCGGAATGTGTCCCAGACTGTATCCCGGAATGTGTCCCGGATTTTATCCCAGACTTTATCCCATAATGTATCTCAGCTTATCACACTCCAGACATTAATATCCCGGACAGTATCCTGGACTGTATCCCTGAATGTATCCCGGACTGTATCCTGGATTATATCCTGGACTGTATCCCGGAGTCTATCCCGTACTGTTGCATCCTGGACTGTATCCCGGATTGTATCCCAGACTGTATCCCCGAATTTATCCTGAATTGTATCCGAGACTGTTTCCCGGATTGTATCCCAGACTGTATCCCGGATTATATCCCAGACTCTTTTCCGGACTGTATCCTGGATTGTATCACAGACTGTATCCTGGACTGTATCCCGGACTGTATCCCGGAATGTATCCCGGACTGTATCCCGGATAGTATCCAAGATTGTATCCCCGACTGTATCTCGGTCTGTATCCTGGAGTGTATCCCAGACTGTATCCTGGACTGTATCCCGCATTGTATCCTGGATTGTATGCCAGACTCTATCCTAGATTGTATCCCGGACTGCATCCCGGACTGTATTCCGGATTGTATCGTGGACTGTATCCTGGAATATGTCCTGGACTGTATTCCAGACTTTATCCCATAAGGTATCTCAGCTTGTCACACTCCAGACATTCATATCCCAGACTGTATCACGGACTGTATCCCGGAATGTATCCCGGACTGTATCCTGGATTATATCCTGGACTGTATCCCGGACTGTATCCCGTACTGTAGCATCCTGGACTGTATCCCGGACTGTATCCCGGATTGTATCATGAATTGTATCCCGGACTGTATCCCGGATTGTATCCCAGACTATTTCCCGGACTGTATCCCGGATTGTATCACAGACTGTATCCTAGACTGTATCGCGGACTGTATCCCGGAATGTATCCCGAATTGTATCCCAGATTGTATACCGGACTGTTTCTCGAACTGTATTCTGGACTGTATTCCGGACTCTATCCCGGACTGTATCCTGGAGTGTATCCTGGATTCTAACCCGGATTGTCTCCCGGACGCTATCCCGGAATGTGTTCCGGACTTTATCCCGGAATGTGTCCCGGATTGTATCCCAGACTGTATCTCGGTCTGTATCCCAGATTGTATCGCAGATTGTATCCCCGACTTTATCTCGGACTGTATTCCGGATTGTATCCCGGACTGTATCCTGGACAGTATCCCGGATTGTATCCCTGACTGTTTCCCGGACTGTATCCCGGATTGTATCACGGACTGTATCCTGGACTGTATCCCGGGCTGTATCCCAGACTGTATCCTAGAATGTATCCCGGACTGTATTCCGGAATGTATCCTGGACTGTATTCCAGAATGTATCCTGGATTGTATCCCAAATTGTATCCCAGATTGTATCCCGGACTGTATCTCAGACTGTACTCCAGACTGTATTCCGGACTCTATTCCGGATTCTATCCCGGATTGAATCCCGGACTCTATCCCGGAATGTGTCCCGGACTTTATCCCGGAATGTGTCCCGGACTGTATCCCGGAATGTGTCCCGGATTTTATCCCAGACTTTATCACGGTCTATATCACAGACTGTATCCCGGACTGTATCCGAAATTGTATCCCGGACTATATCCCGCACTGTATCCTGAATTGCATCCCAGACTGTATCCTGGACTGTATCTCGGACTGCATCCCGGACTGTATCCCGGACTGTATCCCAGACTGTATCCCGTAATGTAGCATCCCGGACTGTATCCTGGATTGTATATCCCGGACTGTATCCCGGATTGTATCCTGAATTGTATCCTGGACTGTCTCCTGGATTGTATCCCAGACTGTATCCCGGATTGTATCCCAGACTCTTTCCCGGATTGTATCCCGGAATGTATCACAGAGTGTATCCTGGACTGTATCCCAGACTGTATCGCAGATTGTATCCCCGGCTTTATCTCGGACTGTATTCCGAATTGTATCCCGGACTGTATCCTGGACTGTATCCCGACTGTATCCTGGATTGTATCCCGGACTGTATCCTGGATTGTATCCCAGACTCTATCCCAGATTGTATCCCGGATTGTATCCGAGATTGTATCCCCGACTGTATCTCGGTCTGTATACTGGAGTGTATCCCAGATTGTATCCCAGATTGTATCCCGGATTGTATCTTGGTCTGTATCCCAGACTGTATCCCGTACTGTAGCATCCTGGACTGTATCCCGGATTGTATCCTGAATTGTATCCCGGACTGTTTACCGGATTGTATCCCGGAATGTATCCTGGATTGTATCCCGGATTGTATCACAGACTGTATCCTGAACTGTATCCCGTACTGTAGCATCCTGGACTGTGTCCCCGACTTTATCTTGGACAGTATTCCGGATTGTATCCCAGACTGTTTCATGGACAGTATCCCGGATTGTATCCCAGACTCTTTCCCAGACTGTATCCCGGATTGTATCACGGACTGTATCCTGGACTGTATCCCAGGCTGTATCCCGGACTGTATCCCGGAATGTATCCCGGACTGTATTCCGGAATGTATCCTGCACTGTATCCCAGAATGTATCCTGGATTGTATCCCAAATTGTATCCCAGATTGTATCCCGGACTGTATCTCAGACTGTATTCCGGACTGTATTCTGGACTCTATCCCGGATTCTATCCCGGATTGAATCCCGGACTCGATCGCAGAATGTGTCCTGAACTTTATCCCGGAATGTGTCCCAGACTGTATCCCGGAATGTGTCCCGGATTTTATCCCAGACTTTATCCCATAATGTATCTCAGCTTATCACACTCCAGACATTAATATCCCGGACAGTATCCTGGACTGTATCCCTGAATGTATCCCGGACTGTATCCTGGATTATATCCTGGACTGTATCCCGGAGTCTATCCCGTACTGTTGCATCCTGGACTGTATCCCGGATTGTATCCCAGACTGTATCCCCGAATTTATCCTGAATTGTATCCGAGACTGTTTCCCGGATTGTATCCCAGACTGTATCCCGGATTATATCCCAGACTCTTTTCCGGACTGTATCCTGGATTGTATCACAGACTGTATCCTGGACTGTATCCCGGACTGTATCCCGGAATGTATCCCGGACTGTATCCCGGATAGTATCCAAGATTGTATCCCCGACTGTATCTCGGTCTGTATCCTGGAGTGTATCCCAGACTGTATCCTGGACTGTATCCCGCATTGTATCCTGGATTGTATGCCAGACTCTATCCTAGATTGTATCCCGGACTGCATCCCGGACTGTATTCCGGATTGTATCGTGGACTGTATCCTGGAATATGTCCTGGACTGTATTCCAGACTTTATCCCATAAGGTATCTCAGCTTGTCACACTCCAGACATTCATATCCCAGACTGTATCACGGACTGTATCCCGGAATGTATCCCGGACTGTATCCTGGATTATATCCTGGACTGTATCCCGGACTGTATCCCGTACTGTAGCATCCTGGACTGTATCCCGGACTGTATCCCGGATTGTATCATGAATTGTATCCCGGACTGTATCCCGGATTGTATCCCAGACTATTTCCCGGACTGTATCCCGGATTGTATCACAGACTGTATCCTAGACTGTATCGCGGACTGTATCCCGGAATGTATCCCGAATTGTATCCCAGATTGTATACCGGACTGTTTCTCGAACTGTATTCTGGACTGTATTCCGGACTCTATCCCGGACTGTATCCTGGAGTGTATCCTGGATTCTAACCCGGATTGTCTCCCGGACGCTATCCCGGAATGTGTTCCGGACTTTATCCCGGAATGTGTCCCGGATTGTATCCCAGACTGTATCTCGGTCTGTATCCCAGATTGTATCGCAGATTGTATCCCCGACTTTATCTCGGACTGTATTCCGGATTGTATCCCGGACTGTATCCTGGACAGTATCCCGGATTGTATCCCTGACTGTTTCCCGGACTGTATCCCGGATTGTATCACGGACTGTATCCTGGACTGTATCCCGGGCTGTATCCCAGACTGTATCCTAGAATGTATCCCGGACTGTATTCCGGAATGTATCCTGGACTGTATTCCAGAATGTATCCTGGATTGTATCCCAAATTGTATCCCAGATTGTATCCCGGACTGTATCTCAGACTGTACTCCAGACTGTATTCCGGACTCTATTCCGGATTCTATCCCGGATTGAATCCCGGACTCTATCCCGGAATGTGTCCCGGACTTTATCCCGGAATGTGTCCCGGACTGTATCCCGGAATGTGTCCCGGATTTTATCCCAGACTTTATCTCGGTCTATATCACAGACTGTATCCCGGACTGTATCCGAAATTGTATCCCGGACTATATCCCGCACTGTATCCTGAATTGCATCCCAGACTGTATCCTGGACTGTATCTCGGACTGCATCCCGGACTGTATCCCGGACTGTATCCCAGACTGTATCCCGTAATGTAGCATCCCGGACTGTATCCTGGATTGTATATCCCGGACTGTATCCCGGATTGTATCCTGAATTGTATCCTGGACTGTCTCCTGGATTGTATCCCAGACTGTATCCCGGATTGTATCCCAGACTCTTTCCCGGATTGTATCCCGGAATGTATCACAGAGTGTATCCTGGCATGTATCCCAGACTGTATCGCAGATTGTATCCCCGGCTTTATCTCGGACTGTATTCCGAATTGTATCCCGGACTGTATCCTGGACTGTATCCCGACTGTATCCTGGATTGTATCCCGGACTGTATCCTGGATTGTATCCCAGACTCTATCCCAGATTGTATCCCGGATTGTATCCGAGATTGTATCCCCGACTGTATCTCGGTCTGTATACTGGAGTGTATCCCAGATTGTATCCCAGATTGTATCCCGGATTGTATCTTGGTCTGTATCCCAGACTGTATCCCGTACTGTAGCATCCTGGACTGTATCCCGGATTGTATCCTGAATTGTATCCCGGACTGTTTCCCGGATTGTATCCCGGAATGTATCCTGGATTGTATCCCGGATTGTATCACAGACTGTATCCTGAACTGTATCCCGTACTGTAGCATCCTGGACTGTGTCCCCGACTTTATCTTGGACAGTATTCCGGATTGTATCCCAGACTGTTTCATGGACAGTATCCCGGATTGTATCCCAGACTCTTTCCCAGACTGTATCCCGGATTGTATCACGGACTGTATCCTGGACTGTATCCCAGGCTGTATCCCGGACTGTATCCCGGAATGTATCCCGGACTGTATTCCGGAATGTATCCTGCACTGTATCCCAGAATGTATCCTGGATTGTATCCCAAATTGTATCCCAGATTGTATCCCGGACTGTATCTCAGACTGTATTCCGGACTGTATTCTGGACTCTATCCCGGATTCTATCCCGGATTGAATCCCGGACTCGATCGCAGAATGTGTCCTGAACTTTATCCCGGAATGTGTCCCAGACTGTATCCCGGAATGTGTCCCGGATTTTATCCCAGACTTTATCCCATAATGTATCTCAGCTTATCACACTCCAGACATTAATATCCCGGACAGTATCCTGGACTGTATCCCTGAATGTATCCCGGACTGTATCCTGGATTATATCCTGGACTGTATCCCGGAGTCTATCCCGTACTGTTGCATCCTGGACTGTATCCCGGATTGTATCCCAGACTGTATCCCCGAATTTATCCTGAATTGTATCCGAGACTGTTTCCCGGATTGTATCCCAGACTGTATCCCGGATTATATCCCAGACTCTTTTCCGGACTGTATCCTGGATTGTATCACAGACTGTATCCTGGACTGTATCCCGGACTGTATCCCGGAATGTATCCCGGACTGTATCCCGGATAGTATCCAAGATTGTATCCCCGACTGTATCTCGGTCTGTATCCTGGAGTGTATCCCAGACTGTATCCTGGACTGTATCCCGCATTGTATCCTGGATTGTATGCCAGACTCTATCCTAGATTGTATCCCGGACTGCATCCCGGACTGTATTCCGGATTGTATCGTGGACTGTATCCTGGAATATGTCCTGGACTGTATTCCAGACTTTATCCCATAAGGTATCTCAGCTTGTCACACTCCAGACATTCATATCCCAGACTGTATCACGGACTGTATCCCGGAATGTATCCCGGACTGTATCCTGGATTATATCCTGGACTGTATCCCGGACTGTATCCCGTACTGTAGCATCCTGGACTGTATCCCGGACTGTATCCCGGATTGTATCATGAATTGTATCCCGGACTGTATCCCGGATTGTATCCCAGACTATTTCCCGGACTGTATCCCGGATTGTATCACAGACTGTATCCTAGACTGTATCGCGGACTGTATCCCGGAATGTATCCCGAATTGTATCCCAGATTGTATACCGGACTGTTTCTCGAACTGTATTCTGGACTGTATTCCGGACTCTATCCCGGACTGTATCCTGGAGTGTATCCTGGATTCTAACCCGGATTGTCTCCCGGACGCTATCCCGGAATGTGTTCCGGACTTTATCCCGGAATGTGTCCCGGATTGTATCCCAGACTGTATCTCGGTCTGCATTCCAGATTGTATCGCAGATTGTATCCCCGACTTTATCTCGGACTGTATTCCGGATTGTATCCCGGACTGTATCCTGGACAGTATCCTGGATTGTATCCCTGGCTCTTTCCCGGACTGTATCCCGGATTGTATCACGGACTGTATCCTGGACTGTATCCCGGGCTGTATCCCAGACTGTATCCCAGAATGTATCCCGGACTGTATTCCGGAATGTATCCTGGACTGTATCCCAGAATGTATCCTGGATTGTATCCCGAATTGTATCCCAGATTGTATCCCGGACTGTATCTCAGACTGTATTCCGGACTGTATTCCGGACTCTATTCCGGATTCTATCCCGGATTGAATCCCGGGCTCTATCCCGGAATGTGTCCCGGACTTTATCCCAGAATGTGTCCCGGACTGTATCCCGGAATGTGTCCCAGATTTTATCCCAGACTTTATCTCGGTCTGTATCACAGACTGTATCCCGGACTGTATCCGAAATTGTATCCCGGACTATATCCCGCACTGTATCCTGAATTGCATCCCAGACTGTATCCCGGACTGTATCTCAGACTGCATCCCGGAACTGTATCCCGGACTGTATCCCAGACTGTATCCCGGATTTTATCATGGACTATATCCTGGATTGTATCCCAGACTGCATCCCGGAATGTATCCTGGATTGTATCCCTGATTCTATCGCAGATTGTATCCCGGACTGTATCCCAGACTCTATCCGGGATTGTATACCGGATTGTATCCCGGACTGTATCCCAGATTGTATCCCGGACCGTATCCTGGACTGTATCCCAGACTGTATCCCATACTGTATCCTGGACTGTATCCCAGATTGTATCCCAGATTGTAACCCGCACTGTATCCTGGACTGTATCCCGGACTGTATCCCGGATTTTATATTGGATTGTATCCCAGACTCTATCCCAGATTGTATCCTGGACTGTATCCCGGATTGTATCCGAGATTGTATCCCGGACTGTATCACGGTCTGTATAATGGAGTTTATCTTCGATTGTATCCCAGATTGTATCCCGTATTGTATCTCGGTCTGTATTCCGGACTGTATCCCAGACTGTATCCTGGTCTGTATCCCGCATTGTATCCTGGATTGTATGCCAGACTCTATCCCAGATTGTATACCGGACTGTATCTCGGACTGTATTCCGGATTGTATCGCGGACTGTATCCTGGAATATGTCCTGGACTGTATCCCAGACTTTATCCCATAATGTATCCTGGATTGTATCTCAGCTTGTCACACTCCAGACATTCATATCCAGGACTGTATCCCAGACTGTATCCCGGAATGTATCCCGGACTGTATCCTGGATTGTATCCTGGACTGTATCCCGGACTGTATCCCCTAATGTAGCATCCCGGACTGTATCCCGGATTGTATATCCCGGACTGTATCCCGGATTGTATACTGAATTGTATCCCGGACTGTTTCTTGGATTGTATCCCAGACTGTATCCCGGATTGTATCCCAGACTCTTTCCCGGATTGTATTCCGGATTGTATCACAGAGTGTATCCTGGACTGTATCCCAGACTGTATCGCAGATTGTATCCCCAGCTTTATCTCAGACTGTATTCCGAATTGTATCCCGGACTGTATCCTGGACTGTATCCCGACTGTATCCTGGATTGTATCCCGGACTGTATCCTGGATTGTATCCCAGACTCTATCCCAGATTGTATCCCGGATTGTATCCGAGATTGTATCCCCGACTGTATCTTGGTCTGTATCCTGGAGTGTATCCCAGATTGTATCCCAGATTGTATCCCAGATTTTATCTTGGTCTGTATCCCAGACTGTATCCCGTACTGTAGCATCCTGGACTGTATCCGGACTGTATTCCGGATTGTATCCCGGACTGTATCTTGGACTGTATCCCGACTGTATCCCAGATTGTATCCCGGACTGTATCCTGGATTGTATCCCAGACTCTATCCCAGATTGTGTCCCAGATTGTATCCCGAAATGTATCCCGTACTCTATCCAGGATTGTATGCACACTGTATCCCGGACTATAGCCTAATCTCTATCCCGGATTGTACCCGGTTTGTATCCCGGTCTGTATCCTGGGCTGTATTCCAGACTGTATCCTGGACTGTAATCCGGACTGTATCCCGGACTGTATCCTGGACTGTAACCCGGACTGTATCCCTGATGTATCCCAGACAGTATCCCAGACTGTGTCCCAGACTGTATACCGGATTGTATCGCGGACTGTATCCCAGATTGTATCCCGGAATGTATAGCAGACCGTATACCCGATGATGTACCTGAGTGTATCCTGGAATATGCCCTGGACTGTATCCCGGAATGTGTCCCGGGCTGTATCCTGGATAGTATCCTGGAATATGCCCAGGACTGTATCCTGGAATGTGTCCCGGACTGTATCCTGGAATATGTCCTGGACGGTATCCCAGACTTTATCCCAGAATGTATCCTGGATTGTATCACAGCTTGTCACACTCCAGGCATTTCTATCTGTTGTCACTTTCTACAAATAACAATTCACAACGAGCAACCTAAATGTATATACAGAGAAAGAAATCCAGTTATTATCTGCTGTTTCTTCCTGATGCTGAGTAACGTCCAACCTAGAGAAACTCCCAACTATAATAATCAGCTTTGAATGACTTCAGGAAAAACTTCCCACAGCAGTATTCTGAAAAGGAAAACCTAAGTTAGTAGCCAAACATTCGACAAGCCCCGACTCTGACAGTAAGCATTGGGAGGTGAACATTTATCTACATTAAAAAATTGTTTGTTTGGCTTTTCCAGAAAATTCAAAAATCCACCTGCAGGGCCGTAAGCATTCAGTGTCCAAGAGCCTGAAACACCTTTTTCAGCCAACAAGTAAATTTGTTAAAAGTCTCAAACGGTGAGTTGCTGTGCGTAGTCTGATTCAAAGGAATAATCAGCTTCTTGAATAAATTACATTGAACTTAATTATGTCCTTGTGTGTCAGAAACATTGCTTTTGTTTCCCATTTTCCCAATGTCCCTCCCCTGACTCAGGCTGTGGTACAATTCCCTAGTACCTCACTGAAGATGCCATTACTCTAGTGAGAGCTTAAACAATGAGTGTTGGGGCATCACCCCAAGCTTGAGCCTCTCCCTTCCTAATGTCCCCGCTGTTATGAATGCAACCCTATGTAACCAGAATTCTATCGCCACCAGAGGGCGTATCTGTTGGAGTCCCAAGGGATCCCAGCATGGGATCACTGTATATAAGCAGGTCTCCCATGCTGTACCAACACTCTGAAGTTAGAATAAAGAGACTAAGGTTACACTTACTCATGTCTATAGTACTCAATCACATTACTTTATTATGGACGTAACACTGGCAACGAGATAACGAACCATCACGCGAAAATGCAGAGAACTGTTGGTATCCTGGAGAAATTCTCAGAAGGGGCTGATTGGGAGGCCTTCGTGGAGTGACTCGACCAATACTTCATGGCCAACGAGCTGGAAGGGAATGAGAACGCTGTCAAATGAAGGGCGATCCTCCTCACCGTCTGTGGGGCAACAATCTATGGCCTCATGAAGAATCTTCTTGCTCCAGTGAAACCAACAACCAAATCGTATGAAGAACTGTATAAGCTGGTCCAGCAGCACCTAAATCCGAAGGAGAGCGTTCTGATGGCAAGGTATCGATTTTACACATGCCAACACAGGTCTGAAGGCCAGGAAGTGGCGAGCTACGTTGCTGAACTAAGGCACCTTGCAGGACATTGCGAATTTGATAGATTCCAGGAGCAAATGCTAAGAGACTTTTTTTGTGCTTGGCATTGGCCCTGAGGTTATCCTTCTCAAACTATTGGCTGTTGAAACACCGAACCTGAGCAAAGCCATAACGATGGCCCAGGCATTTATGTCCACCAGCGATAACACCAAACAAATTTCACAGCATAAAGATGTTTCGGCAAGTACTGTACATAAAGTAACATCGTTTTCAGGCAGGAATGCATATGGCAGAATGTACACACCTGCAGCTGCACGACCTCAGATGACTCAGAGTCCGCCATCAAGCGTTAATGCGAGGCAGTTAACACCTTATTGGCACTGCGGAGGTGATCATCGAGTCCATCAATGCTGCTTCAAACACGATGCATGCAAAGGCTGTGGAACAATGGGACACCTCCAGCAAATGTGCAGACGAGCTGCAAACCACCACGTTGTAGAGGAAGACCGATCCATGGCGGATCAAACTGAACTAGAGACTCAAACCAAGGAGGCAGAAGTTACGGGGTACACACCTTCACCACAAAATGTCCACCGATCATGTTAAAAGTTGAACTGAACGCAATTCCAGTATCCATGGAATTGGACACTGATGCGGGTCAGTCCATCATGAGCAAAAAGGCCTTCGACAGGCTGTGGTGCAACAAGGCACACAGGCCAAAGCTGAGCCCCATTCACACCTAGCTGAGAACTTACACTAAAGAGCTGATCCCTGTAATTGGCAGCACAGCAGTAAAAGTCTCCTATGATGGAGCAGTTCACGAACTACCACTATGGATAACATCAGGAGATGGCCCCACGCTGTTCGGCAGAAGCTGTCTGGGAAAAATCCGCTGGAACTAGGACGACATCCGAGTGCTTGCGTCTGTCGATGATGCCTCATGTGCCCAGGTTCTGAGTAAGTTTTCATCGTTGTTTGAGCCAGGCATCGGAAGTTTCTCGGGGGCGAAGGTGCAGATCCACTTGATTCCCGGTACACGACCCATCCACCACAAGGCACAGGCGGTGCCATATATGATGCAAGAGAAAGTGGAGATCGAGCTAGACAGGCTGCAACAAGAGGGCATCATCGCGCCGGTGGAATTCAACGAGTGGGCCAGTCCAATTGTTCCGGTCCTCAAGGGTGATGGCACGGTCAGAATTTGCAGAGACTATAAAGTAACGATTAACTGTCTTTCGCTGCAGAACCAGTACCCGCTACCCAAGGCAGACGACCTATTTGCGACGCTGGCAGAAGGAAAGACGTTCACCAAGTTGGACATGACTCAGGAGCTGGTGGAATCTTCAAAAGGCCTCACCTGCATCAACACGCACAAAGGTCTGTTCATCTACAATAGATGCCCGTTTGCGATTCGATCGGCCGCGGCTATTTTTCAAAGGAACATAGAGAGTCTGCTAAAGTCGATTCTGCGCACCGTGGTTTTCCAGGACGACATACTGATCACAGGTCGGGACACCATCAAACACTTGCAGAACCAGGAAGAGCTTCTAAGTTGGCTAGATCATGTGGGACTCAGGTTGAAACGCTCGAAGTGTGTTTTCCTGGTGCCAGAGGTTGAGTTCTTAGGGAGAAGAATTATGGCAGACGGCATCAGACCCACCGGTGCCAAGACGGAGGCCACAGAACGTGACAGAGCTGCGGTCGTTCCTGGAACTCCTCAATTATTTTGGTAATTTCCTACCCGGGTTAAGCACCTTGCTAGAACCTCTACACATGTTGCTACGCAAGGGAGATGACTGGGTATGGGGGAAATCACAAGAAACAGCTTTTGAGAAAGCCCGAAATCTGTTATGTTCCAACAAACTGCTTGTCCTGTATGATCCTTGTAAACGTTTAGTGCTAGCTTGAAATGTGCCTTCGTATGGGGTCGGGTGTGTGTTACAACAAGCAAACGGATCGGGAATATTGCAGCCTGTTGCGTCCAGGAGCTTGTCCAAGGCCGAAAAGGCCGACAGCATGATTGATAAAGAAGCTCTGGTATGCGTTTACGGGGTAAAAAAATGCAACAGTATCTATTTGGGCTTAAGTTCGAGTTAGAAACTGACCATAATCTGCTCATATCGCTATTCTCAGAGTGTAATGGTATCAATACCAATGCCTCTGCTCACATCCAAAGATGGGGCTCACGCTGTCTGCATATAACTATGTAATTCGCTACAGGCCAGGCACAGAGAGCTGCGCTGATGCTCTCAGTCGGCTACCATTGCCCACTACCGGGGTGGAAATGGCACAGCCTGCAGACTTGCTCTTGGTGATGGATGCATTTGAAAACGAAAAGTCACCTGTTATGGCCTGCCAGACCAGGACCTGGACCAGCCAGGAATTCTTTACTGTCCCTTGTAAAAAACTGTGTCCTCCATGGGAGCTGGTCCAGCGTCCCAGCAGAGATGCATGAAGAGATCAAGCCATTCCAGTGGCGCAAAGATGAAATGTCCATACAGGTGGACTGTCTTTTCTAGGGTAATCGCGTGGTTTTGCCCAAGAAAGGCAGGGAAACATTCATACGCAACCTACACAGTACCCACCCAGGCATAGTAATGATGAAAGCTATAGCCAGATCCTGTGTGTGGCAGCCCGGCATCGACTCAGATTTGGAGTCTTGCGTGCGCCAATGCAACACTTGCTCCCAACTGAGCAATGCACCCAGGGAGGCACCGCTAAGTATGTGGTCGATGTTATGTATTTAACCCTTTGTAACCTGCATTACACCTGACCTCCAGAGGGCCCACCTGTTGGAGTCCCAAGGGATCCCGGCATCCCTTGGGAGCACAGTATATAAGTAGGCCACCCACGAGGTACTTGTACTCTGGAATCTTATAAATGGAGCTAAGTTCACACTTGCTCATTACACACAGTACTCAGTCTCACCATTTATTATGAATGTAACAATTGGCGACGAGGTAATGAACAACTGCGCGAAAATGAAAATAACAGTCGGCATCCTGGAGAAGTTCTCAGAGGGGACGATTGGGAGGCCTTCGTGGAGAGACTCGACCAGTGCTTTGTGGCCACTGAGCTAGAAGGGGAAGAGAATGCTATCAAATGAAGGGCGATCCTCCTAACTGTCTCTGGGGCAACAACCTATGACCTCATGAAGAATCTCCTGGCCCGGGCAAAACCAACAGAGAAATCCTACGGAGAATTGTGTACACTGGTCCGGGAGCACCTAAATCCTAAGGAAAGCGTTTTGATGGCGAGATATCGGTTCTACATATGTCAACGATTGGAGGGCCAGGAAGTGGCGAGCTACGTCGCCGAACTAAGGCGCCTCGCAGGACATTGTGAGTTTGAGGGATTCCTAGAACAACTGCTCAGAGACTTTTTTGTACTGGACATTGGGCATGAGACAATCCTTCGCAAACTGTTGACTGTAGAAACTCCGAATCTGAGTAAAGCCATAACGATAGCCCAGGCATTTATGTCCACCAGCGACAACACCAAGCGGATTTCACAGAACATGGACGTTTCGAAAGGCCTCACCTGCATCAACACGCACAAAGATCTGTTTATCTACAACCGATGCCCATTTGGGGATTCGGGTGGCTGCGGCGATCTTCCAGCGGAACATGGAGAGCCTGCTAAAGTCGGTTCCTTGTACAGTGGTCTTTCAGGACGACATATTGGTTACAGGTCGGGACACCTTTGAGCACTTGAAGCATCTGGAGGAGATTCTTAGTCGGTTGGATCGCGTGGGACTCAGGTTGAAACGCTCGAAGTGTGTTTTCCTGACACAGGACGTCGAATTCTTAGGAAGGAGAATCACAGCAGACGCCATCCGACCCACCGATGCCAAGATGGAGGCCATCAAGAATGCGCCGCAGAACGTGACGGAGCTGCGGTTCTTCCTGGGACTCCTTAACTATTTCAGTAATTTCCTACCTGGGTTAAGCACCCTGCTAGAGCCCCTACATGCGCTACTGCGCAAGGAAGACAACTGCGTATGGGGGAATTCACAGGAGGCTGCCCTTAAGAAAGCCAGAAATTTATTGTGTTCTAACAAACTGCTTGTCCTGTATAACCCATGTAAACGATTAGTGTTAGCTTGCGATGCGTCATACGGGTCGGATGTGTGTTACAACAGGCTAACGAATCGGGGATTTTGTAACCGTTCGCTTATGCGTCCAGGAGTTTGTCCAAGGCCGAAAGGGCCTATAGCATGGTTGAAAAAGAGGCTCTGGTGTGCGTTTATGGGGTAAAAAAAATGCAACAGTACTTATTTGGCCTCAAGTTTGAGCTTGAAACTGACCACAAGCCGCTCATATCGCTATTCTCGGAGAGCAAAGGGATTAATACCAATGCCTCTTCCCGCATCCAAAGATGGGCGCTCACACTATTGGCATACAACTATGTAATCTGCCACAGGCTAGACAAAGAGAACTGCGCAGATGCTCTCAGTCGGCTACCATTGCCCACCACTGAGATGGAACTGGCACAGCCAGCAGACTTGCTCATGGTCATGGAGGCATTTGAGAACGAGAAGTCCCCCGTTATGGACCGCCAGATCAGGACCTGGACCAGCCAGGATCCTTTACTGTCCTTGGTAAAAAAACTGTGTCCTCCATAGGAGCTGCACCAGTGTCCCAGTGGAGATGCAGAAGGCGATTAAACCGTTCCCACAAACGCAAAGACGAGTTGTCCCTGCAGGCAGACTGTCGACTGTGGGGCAATTGTGTGGTTTTGCCCAAGAAAGCAGAGACACATTTATTTGCGAACTGCACAACACCCACCCAAGCATTGTAATGATGAAAACCATAGCCAGATTTCACGTGTGCAGGCCCGGCATCGACTCAGAATTAGAGTCATGCGTGCGCCAGTGCAACACTTGCTCTTAGTTGAGCAATGCATCCAGAGAGGCACTGCTAAGTTTGTGGTCGTGGCCATCCAAACTGTGGTTGAGGATCCATGTAGACTATGCAGGCCATTCCAAGGAAAAATGTTTTGGTTGTCATGGACGCTTACTCAAAATGCATTGAATGTGCAATAATGTCAATATTATTGAAAGCCTACGAGCCATTTTTGCCACGCACGGCTTGCCTGATGTCCTAGTCAACGACAATGGGCCGTGCTTCACCAGTGATGAATTCAAGGAATTCATGACCTGCAACGGGATCAAACGTGTGTCGGAAGGCTCCCTGCAGACCCGGCTGTCCCGAGTGCTGCTCAGCTACCGCACCAGACCCCACTCACTCACCGGGATTCCCCCAGCTGAGCTGCTCATGAAAAGGGCGCTGAAAACAAGGCTCTCCCTTGTCCACCCTGATCTCCATGATCACGTGGAGGGCAAGCGGCATCAACAAAGTGTGTACCATGACCGTGCAAATTTGTCACGCGATATTGAGATCAATGATCCCGTGTTTGTGCTCAATTATGGACATGGTCCCAAATGGCTCACTGGCACAGTCACATCCAAAGAGGGGATTAGGGTGTTTCAGGTCAAACTGACCAATGGACAAATGCACAGAAAGCATTTGGACCAAATCAAATTGCGGTTCACCAACAGCTACGAACAACCCGAAGAGGACACCACCAACTTACAACACACACACAAGTTGCAACTGACATCATAGTTGACCACGAAACTGAACTCATCATCCCCAGCTGCCCGGCAAGGCTGGCTGCCCAACAGCCCAGTGAAGAACTGACCAACCCACCCACACCAGCATTTGTACTGAGACGATCGACAAGGGAGCGCAAAGCTCCAGGTCGTCTCACCTTGTAAATAAGTGTACTGTTGGCTTCACGGGAGTGATTTTATGTATTTAACCCTTTGCAACCTACATTACACCTGACCACCAGAGGGCCCACCTGTTGGAGTCCCAAGGGATCCCAGCATCCCATGGGAGCACCGTATGTAAGCAGGCCACCCACGAGGTACCTGCACTCTGGAATCTTATTAAAGGAGCTAAGGTCACACTTGCTCATTGCACACAGTACTCAGTCTCACCATTTATTATGAGTGTAACAGTCATGGCCCTTCAAATCATGGTCTAGGATCCACGTTGACTTCGCTGGCCTGTTTCTAGGCAAAATGTTCTTGGTTGTTGTGGATGCTTATTCACAGTGGATTGAGTGTGTAATAATGTCTGTAAGCACGTCCACTGCCACCATCGAAAACCTACGAGCCATGTTTGCCATGCACAGCCTGCCTGATGTCCTTGTCAGCGCCAATGGGCCGAGCTTCACCAGCGCTGAATTCAAGGAGTTCATGTCCCGCAATGGGATCAAGCACGTCACATCTGCCCCATTCAAGCCCGCATCCAATGGCCAGGCAGAACAGGCAGTCCAAACCATCAAGCAAAGCTTGAAACACGTGTCGGAAGACTCCCTGCAGACCTGCCTGTCCCAAGTCCTGCTCAGCTACCGCACCAGACCCCACTCGCTCACTGGGGTTCCCCCAGCCGAGCTGCTCATGAAAAGGGCGCTCAAAACAAGGCTTTCTCTCATCCATCTTGATATCCATGATCATGTCGAGGGCAGGCGGCATCAACAAAGCATGTACCATGATCGCGCAAATTTGTCGCCAGATATTGAAGTCAATGACCCGGTATTTGTACTCAACTATGGACATGGTCCCAAATAGCTTGCTGGCACTGTCATAGCCGAAGAAGGGAGTAGGGTGTTTCAAGTCAAACTCGCAAATGGACTAACTTGCAGAAAGCATTTGGACCAAACCAAACTGCGATTCACAGACAGCCAAGAGCAACCTGAAGAGGACACCACCAACTTTGACCCTCCGACACACACACAAGTGGCAACCGACATCACGGTTGACCACGAAGCTGAACTCATCATCCCCAGCAACCCAGCAAGGCCAGCTGCGCAGCAGTTCAGCAAAGAACCAACCAACTCACCTGCACTTGTATTTGTACCGAGACGATTGACTAGGGAATGAAAAGCCGCAGATCATCTCACCCTGTAAATAAGTGCACTATTGACTTTGGGAGGGAGTGATGTTATGTATGCAACCTAAGTAACCAGCATTCTACCGCCACCAGAGGGCGTATCTGTTGAAGTCCCAAGGGATCTCAGCATCCCTTGGGAGCACTGTATCTACTCAGGTCTCCCATGCTATACCAACAGTCTGGAGTTAGAATAAAGAAACTAAGCTCACACTTACTCACGTCTACAGTACTCAATCACGTTACTTTATTATGGATGTAACACCCGCACACACAGAAACACAGACAGAGAAACAGACACAGACACAGAAACACACACAGACAGAGAAACAGCACACAGACATAGAAACACACACACTGACAGAGAAACAGCACACAGACATAGAAACACACACAAAGTGAAACACACACAGACAGAGAAACACACACAGACACAGAGAAACACACACACACAGAAACACACACAGACACAGAGAAACATACACAGACAGAGAAACACACAGTGAAACACACACACACACACACACAGAAACACACACACACACAGAGACACACACACACACACAGAAACACACACAGTCAGAGAAACAGCACACAGGCAGAGAAACACACACACACAGAAACATACACAGAGAAACACACACAGACAGTTGGAACTGGTGCTCTCCACTCTCCCGTTGATGTAGGAGGGAGGGCTTTAGTTTCCTGAACAATTGGGACCGCTTCTGGGGAAGGTGGGACCTGTACAAGTCGGACAGGTTATTCCTCAACAGAGACGGGACCAATGTTCTCGCGGGTGGTTTTGATAGTACAGTTGGGAGGGCTTTTAACTAGCTTGGCAGGGGGATGGGAACCCAGGAGAGGGCTCTGAGCTAGTTAGAGTGGGTGAGAGCTTTGATGAACAGAACCACAAGAAAGAATGCAAAAGGCAGGAGGCAACAGAGCAGAGTAGCACTGGGTTAAGTGTAAACCACAAGGTGATAGGAAGGGACAATATGTATGAATATAAAGGAACTGCAGGAGGGGTCAAAACTAAAAATCATGGTTTAAAAACTAGTATTAAAGCACTCTACCTAAACGCACGCAGCATTCGAAATAAAGTAACTGAGTTGACGGCACAAATCATTACAAATGGGTATGATTTGGTGGCCATTACAGAAACGTGGTTGCAGGGTGGCCAAGACTGGGAATTAAACATACAGGGGTATCTGACGATTCGGAAAGATAGACAAGAAGGGAAAGGAGGTGGGGTAGCTCTGTTAATAAAGGATGATATCAGGGCAGTTGTGAGAGACGATATTGGCTCCAATGAACAAAATGTTGAATCATTGTGGGTGGAGATTAGAGATAGTAAGGGGGAAAAAAATCACTGGTGGGCGTAGTTTATAGGCCCCCAAATAATAAATTCACAGTGGGGCGGACAATAATCAAGGGAATAATGGAGGCATGTGAAAAAGGAACAGCAGTAACCATGGGGGATTTTAACCTACATATCGATTGGTCAAATCAAATCGCACGGGGTAGCCTTGAGGAGGAATTCAAAGAATGCATACGGGATTGTTTCTTAGAACAGCATGTTACAGAACCTACAAGGGAGCAAGCTATCATAGATCTGGTCCTGTGTAATGAGACAGGAATAATAAACTATCTCCTAGTAAAAGATCCTCTCGGAATGAGTGATCACAGTATGGTTGAATTTGTAATACAGATTGAGGGTGAGGAAGTAGTGTCTCAAACGAGCGTACTATGCTTAAACAAAGGGGACTACAGTGGGATGAGGGCAGAGTTGGCTAAAGTAGACTGGGAACACAGACTAAATGGTGGCACAATTGAGGAACAGTGGAGAACTTTTAAGGAGCTCTTTCATAGTGCTCAACAAAAATATATTCAAGTGAAAAAGAAGGGCGGTAAGAGAAGGGATAACCAGCCATGGATAACCAAGGAAATAAAGGAGAGTATCAAATTAAAAACCAATGCATATAAGGTGGCCAAGGTTAGTGGGAAACTAGAAGATTGGGAAAATTTTAAACGACAGCAAAGAATGACTAAGAAAGCAATAAAGAAGGGGAAGATAGATTACGAATGTAAACTTGCGCAAAACATAAAAACAGATAGTAAAAGCTTTTACCGATATATAAAATGGAAAAGAGTGACTAAAGTAAATGTTGGTCCCTTAGAAGATGAGAAATGGGATTTAATAATGGGAAATGTGGAAATGGCTGAGACCTTAAACAATTATTTTGCTTCGGTCTTCACAGTGGAAGACACAAAAACCATGCCAAAAATTGCTGGTCATGGGAATGTGGGAAGGGAGGACCTGGAGACAATCACTATCACTAGGGGGGTAGTGCTGGACAGGCTAATGGGACTCAAGGTAGACAAGTCCCCTGGTCCTGATGAAATGCATCCCAGGGTATTAAAAGAGATGGCGGAAGTTATAGCAGATGCATTCGTTATAATCTACCAAAATTCTCTGGAGTCTGGGGAGGTGCCATCGGATTGGAAAGCAGCTAATGTAACGCCTCTATTTAAAAAAGGGGGCAGACAAAAGGCAGGTAACTATAGGCCGGTTAGTTTAACATCTGTAGTGGGGAAAATGCTTGAAGCTATCATTAAGGAAGAAATAGCGGGACATCTAGATAGGAATAGTGCAATCAAGCAGACGCAACATGGATTCATGTAGGGGGAAATCATGTTCAACTAATTTATTGGAATTCTTTGAGGATATAATGAGCATGGTGGATAGAGGTGTACCAATGGATGTGGTGTATTTAGATTTCCAAAAGGCATTCGATAAGGTGCAACACAAAAGGTTACTGCAGAAGATAAAGGTAGAGAGTTGGGATAAATGGGTCCTTTTTGAGTTGGAAATCGGTGGCTAGTGATGTGCCACGGGGATCGGTGCTGGGACCACAACTGTTTACAGTATACATAGATGACCTGGAAGAGGGTACAGAGTGTAGTGTAACAAAATTTGCAGATGACACAAAGATTAGTGGGAAAGCAGGTTGTGTAGAGGACACAGAGAGGCTGCAAAGAGATTTAGATAGGTTAAGCGAATGGGCTAAGGTTTGGCAGATGGAATACAATGTCGGAAAATGTGAGGTCATCCACTTTGGGAAAAAACACAGCAAAAGGGAATATTATTTGAATGGGGAGAAATTACAACATGTTGCGGTGCAGAGGGACCTGGGGGTCCTTGTGCATGAATCCCAAAAAGTTAGTTTGCAGGTGCAGCAGGTAATCAGGAAGGCGAATGGAATGTTGGCCTTCAATGCGAGAGGGATAGAGTACAAAAGCAGGGAGGTCCTGCTGCAACTGTACAGGGTATTGGTGAGGCCACACCTGGAGTACTGCATGCAGTTTTGGTCACCTTACTTAAGGAAGGATATACTAGCTTTGGAAGGGGTACAAAGACGATTCACTTGGCTGATTCCAGAGATGAGGGGGTTACCTTATGATGATAGATTGAGTAGATTGGGTCTTTTCTCGTTGGAGTTCAGAAGGATGAGGGGTGATCTTATAGAAACATTTAAAATAATGAAGGGGATAGACAGGATAGAGGTAGAGAGGTTGTTTCCACTGGTCGGGGAGACTAGAACTAGGGGGCACAGCCTCAAAATACGGGGGAGCCAATTTAAAACCGAGTTGAGAAGGAATTTCTTCTCCCAGAGGGTTGTGAATCTGTGGCATTCTTTGCCCAAGGAAGCAGTTGAGGCTAGCTCATTGAATATATTCAAATCACAGATCGATAGATTTTTAACCAATAAGGGAATTAAGGGTTATGGGGAGCGGGCAGGTAAATGGAGCTGAGTCCACGGCCAGATCAGCCATGATCTTGTTGGGTGGCGGAGCAGGCTCGAGGGGCTAGATGGCCTACTCCTGTTCCTAATTCTTCTGTTCTTCTGTTCTTATGTTCTTATTAATGTTGGGGAAATCCAGAACCAGGGGTCACAGTCTAAGGATAAGGGGTAAGCCATTTAAAACCGAGATGAGGAGAAACTTCTTCACCCAGAGAGTGGTGAACCTGTGGAATTCTCCACCACAGAAAGTTGTTGAGGCCAATTCACTAAATATATTCAAAAAGGAGTTAGATGTCGTCCTTACTACTAGGGGGATCAAGGGGTATGGCGAGAAAGCAGGAATGGGGTACTGAAGTTGCATGTTCAGCCATGAACTCATTGAATGGCTGTGCAGGCTCGAAGAGCCGAATGGCCTACTCGTGCACCTATTTTCTATGTTTCTATGTTTCTATGACAGAAAAACACACACACACACACAGGAAAACACACGCAGACAGAGAAACACACACAGAAACACACACACACACAGAAACACACACAGAAAGAAACACACACACAGAGAAACGCATGCACAGAGAAACACACACACTCACACACAAACACACAGAAACAGAATCACACACACACACAAACACAGAAACACAGAGAGAAACACAGAAACACAGAAACACACACACACAGAAACACATATACACACAGAAACACACACACACACAGAAACACACAGACAGAAACAGAAACATACACACACAGAGAAACATACAGAGAAACACACACACAGAAACAGAAACACACACACACACAGAAACACACACACACACAGAAACACACACACACAGAAACATACACACACACAGAGGAACACACAGACACAGAGAAACACACACACACCCACAGAAACACACACACACACAGAAACACACACACAGAAACACACACACACACAGAAACATACACAGAAACAAAAACAGATACAGAAACACACACACACACACAGAAACACACAGATACAGAGAAACACACACAGAAACACACACACACATACAGAAACACACACACACAGAAACACATACAGAAAGAAACACACACACAGAGAAACAAATGCACAGAGAAACACACACACATAAACACACAGAAACAGAATCACACACACAGAAAGAAACACACACACAGAGAAACAAACGCACAGAGAAACACACACACACAAACACACAGAAACAAAATCACACACACACACACACACACACAGAAACACAGAAACACACAAGAGACACACAGAAACACACACACACAGAAACACACATACACACAGAAACACACACACACAGAAACAGAAACACACACACACACAGAAACACACACACACAGAAACAGAAACACACACACACACACAGAAACACACACACACACACACAGAGAAACACACAGACACAGAGGAACACACACACATACACACACACAGAAACACACTGACACAGAGAAAGACACACACACACACAGAAACACACACACACACACAGAAACACACACACACACACAGAAACACACACACACACAGAAACACACACATGGAAACACACACATACAGAGAAACACACAGAGAAACACAGACACAGAGAAACACACAGACAGAGAAACACACAGACAGAGTGTTATGTCTGTAATGTACTTATGAATGACTCCACAAGGCAATGTGTTGTACTCAAACTGTAGTGACCTTGGTTCTTTATTCGTAACTCCAGAGTGAGGCAGCCGCATGGTGGCTACCCTTTTATACAGCCTCTGCCATCAGGGCAGGAAACCCCGGTCTCCACCAGTTGCACCCTCTAGTGATGCCAGCATAGTATATACACAGTGTAAACCTTATTGATAGTACATCAGGTAAACAAGTCTCCATCTTATGCAACTATACAGTGACTACATAGAGTGTATATCTATAGTCTGCATATATAACAGAGAAACACACAGACACAGAGAAGCACACAGACACAGAGAAACGCACACAGAGAAACACACACAGAGAAACACACACAGACAGAGAAACACAAACACACAGAAACACAGGGAACATAGAAACACACATGCACAAACAGATACATGCAAATATATACACACACTTTCTGTGGGATACAATAGTGATGAGGAGTGCATTTTTCCCTTCCTAATCCATGGTAATTGTGGTACTCCCAGTCCCACTCTGACTGAAATCAGATCATTCAGGACAGCCCAGGTGTCAAAGCTGACATTTGTCTGCCTTAGTATGGCTCAGTGCTGCACTGGGAAATACCTTTACCCAGACTGTCAGGCAGTGGGCACCATTTTGCAAGTAAAATCAAGGAATATCCAAAGATGTTTTATAAATACATAAAGAGCAAGAGGATAACTAAGGAAAGAGTAGGACCTTTTAGGGACCAAAAAGGTAACCTGTGTGTGGAGTCGGAAGACGTGGGAATGGTTCTTAATGAATACTTTGCGTCTGTCTTCACAAAAAATATGGACGATGCAGACATTATAGTTAAGGAGTAAGGGTGTGAAATATTAGATAAACATAATTGGAAAGGAAGTATTAAGGAGTTTAGCATCTTTGAAAGTAGACAAATCGCCATGCCCGGATGAAATGTATCTCAGGCTGTTAAGAGAAGCAAGGGAGGAAATAGCGGATGCGCTGACCATCATTTTCCAATCTTCTCTGGCTTCAGGCATGGTGCCAGAGGACTGGAGGACTACTGACGTACTGTTGATAAAAAGGGAGCAAGGGATAGACCAAGTAATTGCAGACAGTCAGCTTAACCTTGGTGGTACGCAAATTATTGGGAAAAATTCTGAGGCACAGGACAAATCTTACTTCGAAAGACACGGATTGATTAAGGACAGTCAGCATGGGTTTGTTAAGGGAAGCTCGTGTCTGACTAACCTGATTGAATTTTTTGAGGAGGTATTGCGGAGGGTCGATGAGGGTTGCGCATTTGATGTAGCCTGCGTGCATTTTAGCAAGGCCTTTGACAAGGTCCCACAAGGCAGGTTCATCAGAAAAGTAAAAGTTCATGGGATCCAAGGGAAAGTAGTAAGTTGGATCATAAATTGGCTCAGTGGTAGAAAGCAGAGGGTAATGGTTGACGGGTGTTTTTGTGAACGGAAGACTGTTTCCACTGGGGTTCCGCAGGGCGCAGTACTAGGTCCCTTGCTTTTTGTGGTGTGCATCAATGACATAGACTTCAATGTAGGGGGCATGATTAAGAAGTTTGTAGATGATACAAAAATTGGCCGTGTGGTTGATAGTGAGAAAGAAAGTACACTGCAGGAAGATATCAATGGACTGGTCAGGTGGGCAGAAAAGTGGCAAATGGAATTCAATCCAGAGAAGTGTGAGGAGAGTGCTAACAAGGCAAGGGAATACACAATAAATAGTGGGATACTGAGAAGCGTAGAGGAACAGAAAAACATTGGAGTGCATGTCCACAGATCCCTGATTTAGCAGGACAGGTAGATAAGGTGGTTAAGAAGGCATACGGAATACTTTCCTTTATTAGCTGAGGAATAGAATATAAGAGCAGGAAGATTATGCTTGAACTGTATAAAACTCTAGTTAGTCTACTGCTAGAGTACTATGTACAGTTCTGGTCACCTCATTACAGGAAAGATGTGATTGCACTAGAAAGGATACAGAGGAGATTTATGAGGATGTTGCCAGGACTGGAGAATTTTAACTATGAAGAAAGATTGGACAGGCTGGGGTTGTTTTCTTTGGAACAGAGGAGACTGAGGGGAGATTTAATTGAGGTGTATAAAATTAAGAGTGGCCTAGATGGAATGGATAGAAACATAGAATCATAGAAACATAGAAAATAGGTGCAGGGGTAGGCCATTCGGCCCTTCAAGCCTGCACCGCCATTCAATAAGATCATGGCTGATCATTACCTCAGTATCCCTTCCCTGCTTTCTTTCCATACCCTTTGATCTCTTTAGCCGTAAGGGCCATATCTAACTCCTTCTTGAATATATCCAACGAACTGACATCAACAACTTTCTGCGGTAGAGAATTCCACAGGTTAACAACTCTCTGAGTGAAGAAGTTTCTCCTCATCTCGGTCCTAAATGGCTTACCCCTTATCCTTAGATTGTGTCCCCTGGTTCTGGACTTCCCCAACATCGGGAACATTCTTCCTGCATCTAACCTGTCCAGTCCCGTCAGTATTTTATATGTTTCTATGAGATTCCCTCTCATTCTTCTAAACTCCAGTGAATACAGGTCCAGTCGATCCAGTCTCTCCTCATATGTCAGTCCTGCCATCCCGGGAATCAGTCTGGTGAACCTTCGTTGCACTCCCTCAATAGCAAGACCATCCTTCCTCAGATTAGGAGACCAAAACTGAACACAATATTCCAGGTGAAGCCTCACCAAGGCCCTGTAGAACTGCAGTAAGACCTCCCAGCTCCTATACTCAAATCCCCTAGCTATGGAGGCCAACATGCCATTTGCCTTCTTCACCGCCTGCTGTACCTGCATGCCAACGTTCTACGCCTGATGTATCATGACATCCAGGTCTCGTTGCATCTCCCCTTTTCCTAATCTCCCCTTTTCCTATTCAAATAATATTCTGCCTTTGGATAAAAAGGACCTATTTCCCTTAGCAGAGAAGTCAAAAGCCAGTGGACATAATTTAAAGTAATTGGTAGAAGGATTAGAGGGGAGTTGAGGAGAATCTTTTTCACCCAGCAGGTGGTGGGGGTCTGGAACTCACTGCCTGAAAAGGTGGTAGAGGCAGAAATGCTCATCGCATTTCAAAACTACTTGCGTATGCACTTGAAGTGCCGTAACCTACAAGGCTATGGACCGAGCGGGAAAGTGGGATTAGGCTGGATAGCTCTTTGTCAGCCGGCACAGACACGATGGGCTGAATGGCCTCCTTCTGTGCCGTAAATTTCTATGATTTATTTTGCTGAGTTGTGTTTGTGTCTGGCCATAGTGTGAATTTACACAAACACTGGTGGTGTTGTCCTGTTTTTCAGAGGATTATACCTGACAGCGATATTCTACAAGGACGATGACATAATTGTGACACACGAGGAACAGATTCCAGTGGTAGACATGGACGATTCATATTCCAGCTCACTGATGCAAGATTTCCTTTGGTTCACAAAGGTAAAGCGATGAAGAGAACCGTTAGATGATTAATAGTATCCTGTTTGAAGTAGCTTTCACCAGTTGAGTGAATAAATGTTCATGGAATATACTGAATTGGATGAACCAAGAAGCTCCCAGGTTTGGTCACTACTCTGTGCTGAGTTAACCTATGGTTCCTAGCTTTTATGTACAGGAACATGGATTACAAAAGCAGAAATGATGGCAAACCTATACAAGTGATTGATTAGACTGTAGTTCTGAGGATTTTTGGGCACCCTACCTTTAGAAGCATGTCAAGGCCATGGAGAGGGTACAGAAATATTAATTAAGATGGTAAGATGAGAGGCTTTAGTTATGAAGACAAAGAAAGTAGAGGGGCAAAATTCCCCAGCTTCCCGATTGCGGGTGGTAACCGACTTGGGGCGGGACTTCCTGCAATTATCATCATTATCAGAAAAGTGTAAAACCAGCAGCAAAGTGTATTAGCCAAAATGTGATAGTCTGCTGACGCACTGAGATTTCCACTTCCTTTCTGACACAGGTATCATGTATGTGGGAAGACAGTCGATGGCTGGGTCAGTGTATGAGTACTTCCTTATCCTCCTGCTCATCAGTACTGCAGGCTCGGCATAAGATGCTTGTAGCAGTTGCTCAATTACAGGTGAGCCCGAAAATTTCCTCTAAATTTTTTGAAATAAATTGATATAAGTTAGAGATGCGCCACTCCATGTTTTGTGATGTCTCTCCCATTCATTGCAACAGACTCCACTCCATGTTTTGTCACAGATGCTGTTCAAAATGTGTTCAGTGTTTGTGTGAGCTGGGTGAGGTGGATGTAATGAGCAACATGCACAATATATTGGATTTGTGTTAGCCCTTTTAGTTTTATTTATCTCTCACCTCTTTTTTTAACCAAGGTTGTTTTATTACATAAGTAGAGCTCTTACCCTTTCAGGGTATGTACAGTTCTACCAAATACTCCTTGAACACCTCTCGCTGTTTTTCTGCATTTTAACCCATTAATGGTTCTGCCCAGTCTATTGTGGTCAATTGCTGCCTCATCCCTCCAAAGTCAGCCTTACCTCACTTTAAAACCTTGGTTCGTGACTCACCCTTCTCCCTCTGAAACCTAATGCTGAATTCTCTCATATTATGGTCATTGTTGGCTCGGTGTCCCCACACCGTTAGATTGTTGATTAATTTATACTGGCCTGTGATTTTAGGCAGAAATTCAGCTCCTGTTTTGGAACACTGCTGCAGATATTAAGGCCATTCATCAAATAGTCGCTTTTAAAAGTGTCAGTGAAGTTCTCACTGCTGACTATAAATGTTTCTGATGAGAGCCATGTTTTCATCGACTTTCATTATTCTCCCAGGCACTCTGAAAGCTGACCTTAACAGCTCAGCGATTGTATGATGGAAACCAAACTATCTGTCTCTTGTGTTCAGCTTATTACAGGTCAATAAAAAGTAAGATACAAAGATAAGACTTAAAAAGAACTTGAAGTGTACAGCACTGGAGAGGCTGAACAAACTGTTCAATAATCTGAGGTATAGTAGCTGGCAATAGATTACAACTGATGTCACCAATCCTGGAGCGAAAACAAAGAGTTTGATGTCTGATAATGACTGCCAACATGTCAAACTCAGTTATAGGTCACTTGAAACTCACATATATGAAAAAAACATTTACTTTTCTATTTGCAGTGAGTGTGTTTGTGCTAAATGTCTATGATCACATGATTGTGTGTTTTAATGCATGGGGAGCAGTATTCCATTTGAGCCACAAGTCGCGCAGCGTCTAGACCTCCCGCGCAGCCGACTCACTGGCTTTTAAATGGGAAAAATTGCACATGTGCAATATATTGAATGGACCCCACAAAAAATGAAAGGAAACGTTGATGGAGTCAATTTCAGAAGTCTCCACTCTGTTCTATACTTTTTGAACCCTCTTTTCTTTGTACCGCTGGCTTCGCACAAGCAGCGAGAGACGGGGCACTGAGCCTGGTGTTAGGCAGAGAGACTGGTCACTGAGCCTGGTGTTGGGCAGCAAGAGACTGGTCACTGAGCATGGTGTTAGGCAGAGAGAGACTGGACACTGAGCCTGGTGTTAGGCAGAAAGAGACTGGACACTGAGCCTGGTGTTAGGTAGAGAGAGACTGGACACTGAGCCTGGTGTTAGGCAGAGAGACTGGACACTCAGCCTGGTGTTAGGCACAGAGAGAGACTGGACATCGAGCCTGGTGTTAGGCAGAGAGACTGGACACTGAGCCTGGTGTTAGGCAGAGAGACTGGATACTGAGCCTGGTGTTACGCAGAGAGAGACTGGACACTGAGCCTGGTGTTAGGTAGAGAGAGACTAGACACTGAGCCTGGTGTTAGGCAGAGAGACTGGACACTGAGGCTGGTGTTGGGCAGAGAGAGACTGGACACTGAGCCTGGTGTTGGGCAGAGAGAGACTGGACACTGAGCCTGGTGTTGGGCAGAGAGAGACTGGACACTGAGCCTGGTGTTAGGCAGAGAGACTGGACACTGAGCCTGGTGTTGGGAAGAGAGAGGCTGGACACTGAGCCTGGTGTTAGGCAGAGAGAGACTGGATACTGAGCCTGGTGTTGGGCAGAGAGAGACTGGACGCTGAGCCTGGTGTTAGGTAGAGAGAGACTGGACACTGAGCCTGGTGTTAGGCAGAGAGACTGGACACTGAGCCTGGTGTTGGGCAGAGAGACAGGACACTGAGCCTGGTGTTGGGCAGAGAGAGACTGGACACTGAGCTTGGTGTTGGGCAGAGAGAGACTGGACACTGAGCCTGGTGTTGGGCAGAAAGAGACTGGACACTGATCCTGGTGTTGGGCAGAGAGAGACTGGACACTGAGCCTGGTGTTGGGCAGAGAGTGACTGGACACTGAGCCTGGTGTTAAGTAGAGAGAGATTGGACACTGAGCCTGGTGTTGGGCAGAGAGAGACTGGACACTGAGCCTGGTGTTAAGCAGATGGAGACTGGACACTGAGTCTGGTGTTAGGCAGAGAGAGAGACTGGACATCGAACCTGGTGTTGGGCAGAGAAAGACTGGACATCGAGCCTGGTGTTAGGCAGAGAGAGACTGGACACTGAGCCTGGTGTTGGGCAGAGAGTGATTGGACGCTGAGCCTGGTGTACAGCAGAGAGAAACTGGACACTGAGCCTGGTGTTGGGCACGGAGAGACTGGACAGTGAGCCTGATGTTGGGCAGAGAGAGACTGGACACTGAGCCTGGTGTTAAGCAGATAGAGACTGGACACTGAGCCTGGTGTTAGGCAGCGAGAGATTGGATACTGAGCCTGCTGTTGGGCAGAGAGAGACTGGACATGGAGCCTGGTGTTAGGCAGAGCGAGACTCGAAACTGAGCCTGGTGTTAGGCAGAGAGACTGGACACTGAGCCTGGGGTTGGGCAGAAAGAGACTGGACACTGAGCCTGGTGTTGTGCAGAGAGAGACTGGACACTGAGCCTGGTGTTGGGCAGAGAGAGACTGGACACTGAGCCTGGTGTTAGGTAGAGAGAGACTGGACACTGAGGCTGGTGATAAGCAGAGAGAGAAACTGGATATCGAGCCTGGTGTTAGGCAGAGAGTGACTGGACACTGAGCCTGGTGTTAGGCAGAGAGAGTCTGGACACTGAGCCTAGTGTTAGGTAGAGAGAGACTGGACACTGAGCCTGGTGTTAGGCAGAGAGACTGGACACTGAGCCTGGTGTTAGGCAGAGAGAGAATGGACACTGAGCCTGCTGTTAGGCAGAGAGAGACTGGACACTGAGGCTGGTGTTAGGTAGAAAGAGACTGGACACTGAGCCTGGTGTTAGGCAGAGAGACTGGACACTGAGCCTGGTGTTGGGCAGAGAGAGACTGGACACTGAGCCTGGTGTTGGGCAGAGAGAGACTGGACACTGAGCCTGGTGTTGGGCAGAGAGAGACTGGACACTGAGCCTGGTGTTAGGCAGAGAGAGACTGGACAATGAGCCTGGTGTTAAGCAGAGAGAGACTGGACACTGAGCCTGGTGTTAGGCAGAGAGAGACAGGACACGGAGCCTGGAGTTAGGCAGAGAGAGACTGGACACTGAGCCTGGTGTTAGGTAGAGAGAGACTGGACACTGAGCCTGGTGTTGGGCAGAGAGAGGCTGGACACTGAGTCTGGTGTTAGACAGAGAGAGACTGGATACTGAGCCTGGTGTTGGGCAGAGAATGACTGGACACTGAGCCTGGTGTTAGGTACAGAGAGACTGGACACTGAGCCTGGTGTTAGGCAGAGAGACTGGACACTGAGCTTGGTGTTAGTCAGAGAGAGACTGGACACTGAGCCTGGTGTTGGGCAGAGAGAGGCTGGACACTGAGCCTGGTGTTAGGCAGAGAGAGACAGGACACGGAGCCTGGTGTTGGGCAGAGAGAGACTGGACACTGAGCCTGGTGTTGGGCAGAGAGAGACTGGACACCGAGCCTGGTGTTGGCCAGAGAGAGACTGGACACTAAGCCTGGTGTTAGGCAGAGAGAGACTGGATACTGAGCCTGGTGTTAGGTAGAGAGAGACTGGACACTGAGCCTGGTGTTAGGCAGAGAGATTGGACACTGAGCTTGGTGTTGGTCAGAGAGAGACTGGACACTGAGCCTGGTGTTGGGCAGAGAGAGGCTGGACACTGCCTGGTGTTGGGCAGAGATAGACTGGACACTGACCCTGGTGTTGGGCAGAGAGAGACTGGACACTGATCCTAGTGTTAGGTAGAGAGAGACTGGACACTGAGCCTGGTGTTAGGCAGAGTGACTGGACACTGAGCCTGGTGTTGGGCAGAGAGACTGGACACTGAGCCTGGTGTTGGGCAGAGAGAGACTGGACACTGAGCCTGGTGTTGGGCAGAGAGAGACTGGACACTGAGCCTGGGGTTGGGCAGAGAGAGACTGGACACTGAGCCTGGTGTTAGGCAGAAAGAGACTGGACACTGAGCCTGGTGTTAGGTAGAGAGAGACTGGACACTGAGCCTGGTGTTAGGCAGAGAGACTGGACACTGAGCCTGGTGTTAGGCACAGAGAGAGACTGGGTATCGAGCCTGGTGTTGGGCAGAGAGACTGGACACAGAGCCTGGTGTTGGGCAGAGAGAGAATGGACACTGAGCCTGGTGTTGGGCAGAGAGAGACTGGACACAGAGCCTGGTGTTTGGCAGAGAGAGATTGGACACTGAGCCTGGTGTTAGGCTGAGAGAGACTGGACAATGAGCCTGGTGTTAGGCAGAGAGAGACTGGACACTGAGCCTGGTGTTAGGTAGAGAGAGTCTGGACACTGAGCCTGGTGTTGGGCAGAGAGACACTGGACACTGAGCCTGGTGTTAAGTAGAGAGACTGGACACTGAGCCTGGTGTTGGGCAGAGAGAGACTGGGCACTGAGCCTGGTGTTGGGCAGACAGAGACTGGACACTGAGCCTGGTGTTAAGCAGATGGAGACTGGACAGTGAGTCTGGTGTTAGGCAGAGAGAGAGACGGGACATCGAACCTGGTGTTGGGCAGAGAAAGACTGGACATCGAGCCTGGTGTTAGGCAGAGAGAGACTGGACACTGAGCCTGGTCTTGGGCAGAGAGTGATTGGACACTGAGCCTGGTGTACAGCAGAGAGAAACTGGACACTGAGCCTGGTGTTGGGCAGAGAGAGACTGGACACTGAGCCTGGTGTTGGGCAGAGAGAGACTGGACACTGAGCCTGGGGTTGGGCAGAGAGAGACTGGACACTGAGCCTGGTGTTAGGCAGAAAGAGACTGGACACTGAGCCTGGTGTTAGGTAGAGAGAGACTGGACACTGAGCCTGGTGTTAGGCACAGAGAGAGACTGGACATCGAGCCTGGTGTTGGGCAGAGAGACTGGATACTGAGCCTGGTGTTAGGTAGAGAGAGACTAGACACTGAGTCTGGTGTTAGGCAGAGTGAGACTGGTCACTGAGCCTGGTGTTAGGTAGAGAGAGACTGGACACTGAGTCTGGTGTTAGGCAGAGAGACTGGACACTGAGCCTGGTGTTGGGCAGAGAGAGGCTGGACACTGAGTCTGGTGTTAGACAGAGAGAGACTGGATACTGAGCCTGGTGTTGGGCAGGGTGAGACTGGACACTGAGCCTGGTGTTAGTTACAGAGAGACTGGACACTGAGCCTGGTGTTAGGCAGAGAGAGACTGGACACTGAGCCTGGTGTTAGTCAGAGAGACTGGACACTGAGCCTGGTGTTGGGCAGAGAGAGGCTGGACACTGAGCCTGGTGTTAGGCAGAGAGAGACTGGATACTGAGCCTGGTGTTGGGCAGAGAGAGACTGGACACTGAGCCTGGTGTTAGGTAGAGAGAGACTGGACACTGAGCCTGGTGTTAGGCAGAGAGACTGGACACTGAGCCTGGTGTTGGGCAGAGAGAGGCTGGACACTGAGCCTGGTGTTAGGCAGAGAGAGACTGGATACTGAGCCTGGTGTTGGGCAGAGAGAGACTGGACACTGAGCCTGGTGTTAGGTAGAGAGAGACTGGACACTGAGCCTGGTGTTAGGCAGAGAGACTGGACACTGAGCCTGGTGTTGGGCAGATAGAGACTGGACACTGAGCCTGGTGTTGGGCAGAGAGAGACTGGACACCGAGCCTGGTGTTGGGCAGAGAGAGACTGGACACTAAGCCTGGTGTTAGGCAGAGAGAGACTGGATACTGAGCCTGGTGTTGGGCAGAGAGAGACTGGACACTGAGCCTGGTGTTAGGTAGAGAGAGACTGGACACTGAGCCTGGTGTTAGGCAAAGAGATTGGACACTGAGCCTGGTGTTGGTCAGAGAGAGACTGAACACTGAGCCTGGTGTTGGGCAGAGAGAGATTGGACACTGAGCCTGGTGTTTGGCAGAGAGAGAATGGACACTGAGCCTGGTGTTGGGCAGAGAGAGACTGGACACTGAGGCTGGTGATAAGCAGAGAGAGAAACTGGATATCGAGCCTGGTGTTAGGCAGAGAGTGACTGGACACTGAGCCTGGTGTTAGGCAGAGAGAGACTGGACACTGAGCCTCGTGTTCGGTAGAGAGAGACTGGACACTGAGCCTAGTGTTAGGTAGAGAGAGACTGGACACTGAGCCTGGTGTTAGGCAGAGAGACTGGACACTGAGCCTGAGGTTGGGCAGAGAGACTGGACACCGAGCCTGGTGTTGGGCAGAGAGAGACTGGACACTAAGCCTGGTGTTGGGCAGAGAGAGACTGGACACTGAGCCAGGTGTTGGGCAGAGAGATACTGGACACTGAGCCTGGTGTTAGGTAGAGAGAGAGACTCGACATCGAGCCTGGTGTTAGGCAGAGAGAGAAGGGACACTGAGCCAGCTGTTAGGCAGAGAGAGACTGGACACTGAGGCTGGTGTTAGGTAGAAAGAGACTGGACACTGAGCCTGGTGTTAGGAAGATCGAGACTGGACACTGAGCCTGGTGTTAGGCAGAGAGACTGGACACTGAGCCTGGTGTTGGGCAGAGAGAGACTGGACACTGAGCCTGGTGTTGGGCCAAGAGAGACTGGACACTGAGCCTGGTGTTGGGCAGAGAGAGACTGGACACTGAGCCTGGTGTTAGGCAGAGAGCGACTGGACAATGAGCCTGGTGTTAAGCAGAGAGAGACTGGACACTGAGCCTGGTGTTAGGCAGAGAGAGACAGGACACGGAGCCTGGAGTTAGGCAGAGAGAGACTGGACACTGAGCCTGGTGTTAGGTAGAGAGAGACTGGACACTGAGCCTGGTGTTGGGCAGAGAGAGGCTGGACACTGAGTCTGGTGTTAGACAGAGAGAGACTGGATACTGAGCCTGGTGTTGGGCAGAGAGAGACTGGACACTGAGCCTGGTGTTAGGTAGAGAGAGACTGGACACTGAGCCTGGTGTTAGGCAGAGAGACTGGACACTGAGCCTGGTGTTGGGCAGAGAGAGACTGGACACTGAGCGTGGTGTTGGGGAGAGAGAGACTGGACACCGAGCCTGGTGTTGGCCAGAGAGAGACTGGACACTAAGCCTGGTGTTAGGCAGAGAGAGACTGGATACTGAGCCTGGTGTTGGGCAGAGAGAGACTGGACACTGAGCCTGGTGTTAGGTAGAGAGAGACTGGACACTGAGCCTGGTGTTAGGCAGAGAGATTGGACACTGAGCTTGGTGTTGGTCAGAGAGAGACTGGACACTGAGCCTGGAGTTGGGCAGAGAGAGGCTGGACACTGAGCCTGGTGTTGGGCAGAGATAGACTGGACACTGACCCTGGTGTTGGGCAGAGAGAGACTGGACACTGATCCTAGTGTTAGGTAGAGAGAGACTGGACACTGAGCCTGGTGTTGGGCAGAGAGAGACTGGACACTGAGCCTGGTGTTGGGCAGAGAGAGACTGGACACTGAGCCTGGGGTTAGGCAGAGAGAGACTGGACACTGAGCCTGGTGTTAGGCAGAAAGAGACGGGACACTGAGCCTGGTGTTAGGTAGAGAGAGACTGGCCACTGAGCCTGGTGTTAGGCAGAGAGACTGGACACTCAGCCTGGTGTTAGGCACAGAGAGAGACTGGACATCGAGCCTGGTGTTGGGCAGAGAGACTGGACACTGAGCCTGGTGTTAGGCAGAGAGAGGCTGGACACTGAGTCTGGTGTTAGGTAGAGAGAGACTAGACACTGAGCCTGGTGTTAGACAGAGAGAGACTGGACACTGAGCCTGGTGTTGGGCAGAGAGAGACTGGACACAGAGCCTGGTGTTGGGCAGAGAGAGAATGGACACTGAGCCTGGTGTTGGGCAGAGAGAGACTGGACACAGAGCCTGGTGTTGGGCAGAGAGAGACTGGACACTGAGCCTGGTGTTAGGCAGAGAGAGACTGGACAATGAGCCTGGTTTTAGGCAGAGAGAGACTGGACACTGAGCCTGGTGTTAGGTAGAGAGAGACTGGACACTGAGTCTGGTGTTAGGCAGAGAGACTGGACACTGAGCCTGGTGTTAGGCAGAGAGAGGCTGGACACTGAGTCTGGTGTTAGACAGAGAGAGACTGGATACTGAGCCTGGTGTTGGGCAGAGAGAGACTGGACACTGAGCCTGGTGTTAGGTACAGAGGGACTGGACACTGAGCCTGGTGTTAGGCAGAGAGAGACTGGACACTGAGCCTGTTGTTAGGCAGAGAGACTGGACACTGAGCCTGGTGTTGGGCAGAGAGAGGCTGGACACTGAGCCTGGTGTTGGGCAGAGAGAGACTGGACACTGGGCCTGGTGTTGGGCAGAGAGAGACTGGACACTGATCCTCGTGTTAGGTAGAGAGAGACTGGACACTGAGCCTGGTGTTAGGCAGAGAGATTGGACACTGAGCCTGGTGTTGGGCAGAGAGAGACTGGACACTGAGCCTGGTGTTGGGCAGAGAGAGTCTGGACACTGAGCCTGGTGTTGGGCAGAGAGAGACTGGACACTGAGCCTGGTGTTGGGCAGAGAGTGACTGGACACTGAGCCTGGTGTTAAGTAGAGAGACTGGACACCGAGCCTGGTGTTGGGCAGAGAGAGACTGGACACTGAGCCTGGTGTTGGGCAGAGAGAGACTGGACACTGAGCCTGGTGTTAAGCAGATGGAGACTGGACACTGAGTCTGGTGTTAGGCAGAGAGAGAGAGACGGGACATCGAACCTGGTGTTGGGCAGAGAAAGACTGGACATCGAGCCTGGTGTTAGGCAGAGAGAGACTGGACACTGAGCCTGGTGTTGGGCAGAGAGTGATTGGACACTGAGCCTGGTGTACAGCAGAGAGAAACTGGACACTGAGCCTGGTGTTGGGCAGAGAGAGACTGGACACTGAGCCTGGTGTTGGGCAGAGAGAGACTGGACACTGAGCCTGGGGTTGGGCAGAGAGAGACTGGACACTGAGCCTGGTGTGAGGCAGAAAGAGACTGGACACTGAGCCTGGTGTTAGGTAGAGAGAGACTGGACACTGAGCCTGGTGTTAGGCAGAGAGACTGGACACTCAGCCTGGTGTTAGGCACAGAGAGAGACTGGACATCGAGCCTGGTGTTTGGCAGAGAGACTGGACACTGAGCCTGGTGTTAGGCAGAGAGACTGGATACTGAGCCTGGTATTGGGTAGAGAGAGAATGGACACTGAGCCTGGTGTTGGGCAGAGAGAGACTGGACACAGAGCCTGGTGTTGGGCAGAGAGAGACTGGACACTGAGCCTGGTGTTGGGCAGAGAGAGACTGGACACTGAGCCTGGTGTTGCGCAGAGAGAGACTGGACACTGAGCCCGGTATTGGGCAGAGAGAGACTGGACACTGAGCCTGGTGTTGCGCAGAGAGATACTGGACAATGATCCTGGTGTTGGGCAGAGAGTGACTGGACACTGAGCCTGGTGTTAGGTACAGAGAGACTGGACACTGAGTCTGGTGTTAGGCAGAGAGACTGGACACTGAGCCTGGTGTTAGGCAGAGAGAGGCTGGACACTGAGTCTGGTGTTAGACAGAGAGAGACTGGATACTGAGCCTGGTGTTGGGCAGAGAGAGACTGGACACTGAGCCTGGTGTTAGGTACAGAGGGACTGGACACTGAGCCTGGTGTTAGGCAGAGAGAGACTGGACACTGAGCCTGTTGTTAGGCAGAGAGACTGGACACTGAGCCTGGTGTTGGGCAGAGAGAGGCTGGACACTGAGCCTGGTGTTGGGCAGAGAGAGACTGGACACTGGGCCTGGTGTTGGGCAGAGAGAGACTGGACACTGATCCTCGTGTTAGGTAGAGAGAGACTGGACACTGAGCCTGGTGTTAGGCAGAGAGATTGGACACTGAGCCTGGTGTTGGGCAGAGAGAGACTGGACACTGAGCCTGGTGTTGGGCAGAGAGAGTCTGGACACTGAGCCTGGTGTTGGGCAGAGAGAGACTGGACACTGAGCCTGGTGTTGGGCAGAGAGTGACTGGACACTGAGCCTGGTGTTAGGTACAGAGAGACTGGACACTGAGCCTGGTGTTAGGCAGAGAGAGACTGAACACTGAGCCTGGTGTTAGGCAGAGAGACTGGACACTGAGCCTGGTGTTGCGCAGAGAGAGGCTGGACACTGAGCCTGGTGTTAGGCAGAGAGAGACTGGATACTGAGTCTGGTGTTGTGCAGAGAGAGACTGGACACTGAGCCTGGTGTTAGGCAGAGAGAGACTGGACACTGAGCCTGGTGTTAGGCAGAGAGAGACTGGACACTGAGCCTGGTGTTAGGTAGAGAGAGACTGGACATTGATTCTGGTGTTAGGCAGAGAGACTGGACACTGAGCCTGGTGTTGGGCAGAGAGAGGCTGGACACTGAGTCTGGTGTTAGACAGAGAGAGACTGGATACTGAGCCTGGTGTTGGGCAGAGAGAGACTGGACACTGAGCCTGGTGTTAGTTACAGAGAGACTGGACACTGAGCCTGGTGTTAGTTACAGAGAGACTGGACACTGAGCCTGGTGTTAGTCAGAGAGACTGGACACTGAGCCTGGTGTTGGGCAGAGAGAGGCTGGACACTGAGCCTGGTGTTAGGCAGAGAGAGACTGGATACTGAGCCTGGTGTTGGGCAGAGAGAGACTGGACACTGAGCCTGGTGTTAGGTAGAGAGAGACTGGACACTGAGCCTGGTGTTAGGCAGAGAGACTGGACACTGAGCCTGGTGTTGGGCAGAGAGAGACTGGACACTGAGCCTGGTGTTTAGCAGATGGAGACTGGACACTGAGTCTGGTGTTAGGCAGAGAGAGAGACGGGACATCGAACCTGGTGTTGGGCAGAGAAAGACTGGACATCGAGCCTGGTGTTAGGCAGAGAGAGACTGGACACTGAGCCTGGTGTTGTGCAGAGAATGATTGGACACTGAGCCTGGTGTACAGCAGAGAGAAACTGGACACTGAGCCTGATGTTGGGCAGAGAGAGACTGGACACTGAGCCTCGTGTTAAGCACATAGAGACTGGACACTGAGCCTGGTGTTAGGCAGAGAGAGATTGGATACTGAGCCTGGTGTTGGGCAGAGAGAGACTGGACAAGGAGCCTAATGTTCGGCAGAGCGAGACTCGAAACTGAGCCTGGTGTTAGGCAGAGAGACTGGACACTGAGCCTGGGGTTGGGCAGAGAGAGACTGGACACTGAGCCTTGTGTTAGGTAGAGAGAGACTGGACACTGAGCCTGGTGTTAGGCAGAGAGACTGGACACTGAGCCTGAGGTTGGGCAGAGAGACTGGACACTGAGCCTGGTGTTGAGCAGAGATTGACTGGACACTGACCCTGGTGTTGGGCAGAGAGATCCTGGACACTGAGCCTGGTGTTGGGCAGAGATTGACTGGACACTGAGCCTGCTGTTAGGCAGAGAGAGACTGGACACTGAGCCTGGTGTTGGGCAGAGAGAGACTGGACACTAAGCCTGGTGTTAGGCAGAGAGAGACTGGATACTGAGCCTGGTGTTGGGCAGAGAGAGACTGGACACTGAGCCTGGTGTTAGGTAGAGAGAGACTGGACACTGAGCCTGGTGTTAGGCAAAGAGATTGGACACTGAGCCTGGTGTTGGGCAGAGAGAGATTGGACGCTGAGCCTGGTGTTGGGCAGAGAAAGACTGGACACTGAGCCTGGTGTTGGGCAGAGAGAGACTGGACACTGATCCTAGTGTTAGGTAGAGAGAGACTGGACACTGAGCCTGGTGTTGGGCAGAGAGAGACTGGACACTGATCCTAGTGTTAGGTAGAGAGAGACTGGACACTGAGCCTGGTGTTAGGCAGAGAGATTGGACAATGAGCCTGGTGTTGGGCAGAGAGAGGCTGGACACTGAGTCTGGTGTTAGACAGAGAGAGACTGGATACTGAGCCTGGTGTTGGGCAGAGAGAGACTGGACACTGAGACTGGTATTAGGTACAGAGAGACTGGACACTGAGTCTGGTGTTAGGCAGAGAGACTGGACACTGAGCCTGGTGTTGGGCAGAGAGAGACTGGACACTGAGCCTGGTGTTGGGCCGAGAGAGACTGGACACGAAGCCTGGTGTTAGGCAGAGAGAGACTGGATACTGAGCCAGGTGTTGGGCAGAGAGAGACTGGATACTGAGCCTGGTGTTAGGCAGAGAGACTGGACACTGAGCCTGGTGTTGGGCAGAGAGAGACTGGACTCCGAGTCTGGTGTTGGGCAGAGAGAGACTGGACACTAAGCCTGGTGTTAGGCAGAGAGAGACTGGATACTGAGCCTGGTGTTGGGCAGAGAGAGACTGGACACTGAGCCTGGTGTTAGGTAGAGAGAGACTGGACACTGAGCCTGGTGTTAGACAGAGAGATTGGACACTGAGTCTGGTGTTGGTCAGAGAGAGACTGGACACTGAGCCTGGTGTTGGGCAGAGAGAGGCTGGACACTGAGCCTGGTGTTGGGCAGAGATAGACTGGACACTGAGCCTGGTGTTGGGCAGAGAGAGACTGGACACTGATCCTAGTGTTCGGTAGAGAGAGACTGGACACCGAGCCTGGTGTTAGGCAGAGTGACTGGACACTGAGCCTGTTGTTGGGCAGAGAGACTGGATACTGAGCCTGGTGTTGGGCAGAGAGAGACTGGACACTGAGCCTGGTGTTGGGCAGAGAGAGACTGGACACTGAGCCTGGTGTTGGGCAGAGAGAGACTGGACACTGAGCCTGGTGTTGGGCAGAGAGAGACTGGACACTGAGCCTGGTGTTGGGCAGAGAGTGACTGGACACTGAGCCTGGTGTTAAGCAGAGAGAGACTGGACACTGAGCCTGGTGTTGGGCAGAGAGAGACTGGACACTGAGCCTGGTGTTGGGCAGAGAGAGACTGGACACTGAGCCTGGTGTTAAGCAGATGGAGACTGGACACTGAGTCTGGTGTTAGGCAGAGAGAGAGACTGGACATCGAAACTGGTGTTGGGCAGAGAAAGACTGGACATCGAGCCTGGTGTTAGGCAGAGATAGACTGGACACTGAGCCTGGTGTTGGGCAGAGAATGATTGGACACTGAGCCTGGTGTTCAGCAGAAAGAAACTGGACACTGAGCCTGGTGTTGGGCACAGAGAGACTGGACACTGAGCCTGATGTTGGGCAGAGAGAGACTGGACACTGAGCCTGGTGTTAAGCAGATAGAGACTGGACACTGAGCCTGGTGTTAGGCAGAGAGAGACTGGACATGGAGCCTGATGATAGGCAGAGCGAGACTCGAAACTGAGCCTGGAGTTAGGCAGAGAGACTGGACACTGAGCCTGGGGTTGGGCAGAGAGAGACTGGACACTGAGCCTGGTGTTGGGCAGAGAGAGACTGGACACTGAGCCTGGCGTTGGGCAGAGAGACTGGACACTGAGCCTGAGGTTGGGCAGAGAGACTGGACACTGAGCCTGGTGTTGGGCAGAGAGAGACTGGACACTGAGCCTGGTGTTGGGCAGAGAGAGACTGGACACTAAGCCTGGTGTTGGGCAGAGAGAGACTGGACACTAAGCCTGGTGTTAGGCAGAGAGAGACTGGATACTGAGCCTGGTGTTGGGCAGAGAGAGACTGGACACTGAGCCTGGTGTTAGGTAGAGAGAGACTGGACACTGAGCCTGGTGTTAGGCAGAGAGATTGGACACTGAGCCTGGTGTTGGTCAGAGAGAGACTGCACACTGAGCCTGGTGTTGGGCAGAGAGAGGCTGGACACTGAGCCTGGTGTTGGGCAGAGATAGACTGGACACTGAGCCTGGTGTTGGGCAGAGAGAGACTGGACACTGATCCTAGTGTTAGGTAGAGAGAGACTGGACACTGAGCACTGGTGTTAGGCAGAGTGACTGGACACTGAGCCTGGTGTTGGGCAGAGAGACTGGATACTGAGCCTGGTGTTGGGCAGAGAGAGACTGGACACTGAGCCTGGTGTTGGGCAGAGAGAGACTGGACACTGAGCCTGGTGTTGGGCAGAGAGAGACTGGACACTGAGCCTGGTGTTGGGCAGAGAGAGACTGGACACTGAGCCTGGTGTTGGGCAGAGAGTGACTGGACACTGAGCTTGGTGTTAAGCAGAGAGAGACTGGACACTGAGCCTGGTGTTGGGCAGAGAGCGACTGGACACTGAGCCTGGTGTTGGGCAGAGAGAGACTGGACACTGAGCCTGGTGTTAAGCAGATGGAGACTGGACACTGAGTCTGGTGTTAGGCAGAGAGAGAGACTGGACATCGAAACTGGTGTTGGGCAGAGAAAGACTGGACATCGAGCCTGGTGTTGGGCAGAGAATGATTGGACACTGAGCCTGGTGTTCAGCAGAAAGAAACTGGACACTGAGCCTGGTGTTGGACACAGAGAGACTGGACACTGAGCCTGATGTTGGGCAGAGAGATACTGGACACTGAGCCTGGTGTTAAGCAGATAGAGACTGGACACTGAGCCTGGTGTTAGGCAGAGAGAGATTGGATACTGAGCCTGGTGTTGGGCAGAGAGAGACTGGACATGGAGCCTGGTGATAGGCAGAGCGAGACTCGAAACTGAGCCTGGTGTTAGGCAGAGAGACTGGACACTGAGCCTGGGGTTGGGCAGAGAGAGACTGGACACTGAGCCTGGTGTTGGGCAGAGAGAGACTGGACACTGAGCCTGGCGTTGGGCAGAGAGACTGGACACTGAGCCTGAGGTTGGGCAGAGAGACTGGACACTGAGCGTGGTGTTGGGCAGAGAGAGACTGGACACTGAGCCTGGTGTTGGGCAGAGAGAGACTGGACACTAAGCCTGGTGTTGGGCAGAGAGAGACTGGACACTGAGGCTGCTGTTAGGCAGAGAGAGACTGGACACTGAGCCTGGTGTTAGGCAGAGAGACTGGACACTGAGCCTGGTGTTGGGCAGAAAGAGACTGGACACTGAGCCTGGTGTTGGGCAGAGAGAGACTGGACACTGAGCCTGGTGTTGGGCAGAGAGAGGCTGGACACTGAATCTGGTGTTAGACAAAGAGAGACTGGATACTGAGCCTGGTGTTGGGCAGAGAGAGACTGGACACTGAGCCTGGTGTTAGGTACAGAGAGACTGGACACTGAGCCTGGTGTTCGGCAGAGAGACTGGACACTGAGCCTGGTGTTAGGCAGAGAGACTGGACACTGAGCCTGGTGTTGGGCAGAGAGAGACTGGACACTGAGCCTGGTGTTGGGCAGAGAGAGTCTGGACACCGAGCCTGGTGTTGGGCAGAGAGAGACTGGACACTAAGCCTGGTGTTAGGCAGAGAGAGACTGGATACTGAGCCTGGAATTGGGCAGAGAGAGACTGGACACTGAGCCTGGTGTTAGGCAGAGAGACTGGACACTGTGCCTGGTGTTGGGCAGAGAGAGACTGGACACTGAGCCTGGTGTTGGGCAGAGAGAGACTGGACACCGAGCCTGGTGTTGGGCAGAGAGAGACTGGACACTGAGCCTGGTGTTAGGCAGAGAGAGACTGGACACTGAGCCTGGTGTTGGGCAGAGAGAGACTGGACACTGAGCCTGGTGTTAGGTAGCGAGAGACTGGATACTGAGCCTGGTGTTGGGCAGAGAGAGACTGGACACTGAGCCTGGTGTTAGGCAGACAGACTGGACACTGAGCCTGGTGTTGGGCAGAGAGAGACTGGACACTGAGCCTGGTGTTGGGCAGAGAGAGACTCGACACTGAGCCTGGTGTTGGGCAGAGAGAGACTGGACACTGAGCCTGGTGTTGGGCAGAGAGTGACTGGACACTGAGCCTGGTGTTAAGCAGAGAGAGAGACTGGACATCGAAACTGGTGTTGGGCAGAGAAAGACTGGACATCGAGCCTGGTGTTCGGCAGAGATAGACTGGACACTGAGCCTGGTGTTGGGCAGAGAGTGATTGGACACTGAGCCTGGTGTTCAGCAGAGAGAAACTGGACACTGAGCTTGGTGTTGGGCACAGAGAGACTGGACACTGAGCCTGATGTTGGGCAGAGAGAGACTGGACAGTGAGCCTGGTGTTAAGCAGATAGAGACTGGACACTGAGCCTGGTGTTAGGCAGAGAGAGATTGGATACTGAGCCTGGTGTTGGGCAGAGAGAGACTGGACATGGAGCCTGGTGTTGGGCAGAGAGAGACTGGACACTAAGCCTGGTGTTGGGCAGAGAGAGACTGGACACCGAGCCTGGTGTTGGGCAGAGAGAGACTGGACACTAAGCCTGGTGTTAGACAGAGAGAGACTGGACAGTGAGCCTGCTGTTAGGAAGAGATAGACTGGACACTGAGCCTGGTGTTCGGCAGAGAGAGACTGGACACTGAGCCTGGTGTTAGACAGAGAGAGACTGGATACTGAGCCTGGTGTTAGGCAGAGAGAGACTGGACACTGAGCCTGGTGTTAGGTAGATAGAGACTGGACACTGATCCTGGTGTTGGGCAGAGAGAGACTGGACACTGAGCCTGGTGTTAAGCAGAGAGAGACTGGACACTGATCCTGATGTTAGGCAGAGAGAGAGACTCGACATCGAGCCTGGTGTTAGGCAGAGAGAGACTGGCCACTGAGCCTGGTGTTAGGCAGAGATAGACTGGACACTGAGCCTGGTGTTAGGTCGATAGAGACTGGACACTGAGCCTGGTGTTGGGCAGAGAGAGACTGGACACTGAGCCTGGTGTTAAGCAGAGAGAGACTGGACACTGAGCCTGATGTTAGGCAGAGAGAGAGACTCGACATCGAGCCTGGTGTTAGGCAGAGAGAGACTGGACACTGAGCCATGTGTTGGGCAGAGAGAGACTGGGCACTGAGCCTGGTGTTAGGCAGAGAGAGACTGGACACTGAGCCTGGTGTTGGGCAGAGAGAGACTGGACACTAGCCTGGTGTTAGGCAGAGAGAGACTGGACACTGAGCCTGGTGTTAGGTAGAGAGAGACTGGACACTGAGCCTGGTGTTAGGCAGAGAGACTGGACACTGAGCCTGGTGTTGGGCAGAGAGAGACTGGACACTGAGCCTGGTGTTAGGCAGAGAGAGACTGGATACTGAGCCTGGTGTGAGGTAGAGAGAGACTGGACACTGAGCCTAGTGTTCGGCAGAGAGACTGGACACTCAGCGTGGTGTTAGGCACAGAGAGAGACTGGACATCGAGCCTGGTGTTAGGCAGAGAGACTGGACACTGAGCCTGGTGTTAGGTAGAGAGAGACTGGATACTGAGCCTGGTGTTACGCAGAGAGAGACTGGATTATGAGCCTGGTGTTAGGTAGAGAGAGACTAGACACTGAGCCTGGTGTTAGGCAGAGAGACTGGACACTGAGCCTGGTGTTAGGTAGAGAGAGACTGGACACTGAGCCTGGTGTTAGGCAGAGAGACTGGACACTGAGCCTGGTGTTGGGCAGAAAGAGGCTGGACACTGAGCCTGGTGTTGCGCAGAGAGAGACTGGATACTGAGCCTGGTGTTGGGCAGAGAGAGACTGGACACTGAGCCTGGTGTTGGGCAGAGAGAGACTGGACACTGAGCCTGGTGTTGGGCAGAGAGAGACTGGACACTGAGCCAGGTGTTGGGCAGAGAGAGACTCAACACCGAGCCTGGTGTTGGGCAGAGAGAGACTGGACACTAAGCCTGGTGTTGGGCAGAGAGAGACTGGACACTGAGCCTGGTGTTGGGCAGAGAGAGACTGGACACTGAGCCTGGTGTTGGGCAGAGAGAGACTGAACACTGAGCCTGGTGTCAGCCAGAGAGAGACTGGACACTGATCCTGGTGATATGTAGATAGAGACTGAACACTGAGCCTGGTGTCAGCCAGAGAGAGACTGGACACTGATCCTGGTGATATGTAGATAGAGACTGGACATCGAGCCTGGTGTTAGGCAGAGAGAGACTGGATACTGAGCCTTGTGGTGGGCAGAGAGAGACTGGACACTGAGCCTGGTGTTGGGCAGAGAGAGACTGGACACTGAGCCTGGTGTTGGGCAGAGAGAGACTGGACACTGAGCCTGGTGTTGGGCAGAAAGAGACTGGACATCGAGCCTGGTGTTAGGCAGAGAGAGACTGGATACTGAGCCTGGTGGTGGGCAGATAGTGACTGAACACTGAGCCTGGTGTTGAGCAGAGAGAGACTGGACACTGAGCCTGGTGTTAAGCAGATAGAGACTGGACACTGAGCCGGGTGTTAATTAGAGAGAGAGGCTGGACATCGAGCCTCGTGTTCGGCAGAGAGAGACTGGATACTGAGCCTGGTGTTGGGCAGAGAGAGACTGGACACCGAGCCTGGTGTTAGGCAGAGAGAGACTGGACACTGCAGCTGGTTTTGGGCAGAGAGAGACTGGACACTGAGCCTGGTGTTGGGCAGAGAGAGACTGGACTGAGCCTGGTGTTAGGCAGAGAGAGAGACTCGACATCGAGCCTGGTGTTAGGCAGAGAGAGACTGGAAACTGAGCCTGGTGTTGGGCAGAGAGAGACTGGACACTGAGCCTCGTGTTAAGCAGAGAGAGACTGGACATTGAGCCTGATGTTAGGCAGAGAGAGAGACTCGACATCGAGCATGGTGTTAGGCAGTGAGAGACTGGACACTGAGCCTGGTGTTGGGCAGAGAGAGACTGGAAACTGAGCCTGGTGTTGGGCAGAGAGAGACTGGACACTGCGCCTGGTGTTGGGCAGAGAGAGACTGGACACTGAGCCTGGTGTTAAGCAGAGAGAGACTGGACATTGAGCCTGATGTTAGGCAGAGAGAGAGACTTGACATCGAGCCTGGTGTTGGGCAGAGAGAGACTGGACACTGAGCCTGGTGTTGGGCAGAGAGAGTCTGGACACTGAGCCTGGTGTTAAGCAGAGAGAGACTGGACACTGAGCCTGATGTTAGGCAGAGATAGAGACTCGACATCGAGCCTGGTGTTAGGCAGAGAGAGACTGGAAACTGAGCCTGGTGTTGGGCAGGGAGAGACTGGACACTGAGCCTCGTGTTAAGCAGAGAGAGACTGGACATTGAGCCTGATGTTAGGCAGAGAGAGAGACTCGACATCGAGCCTGGTGTTAGGCAGTGAGAGACTGGATACTGAGCCTGGTGTTAGGCAGAGAGAGACTGGACACTGAGCCTGGTGTTAGGTAGAGAGACTGGGCGCTGAGCCTGGTGTTGGGCAGTGAGAGACTGGACACTGAGCCTGGTGTTGGGCAGAGAGTGACTGGACACTGAGCCTGGTGTTGGGCAGAGAGAGACTTGACATCGAGCCTGGTGTTGGGCAGAGAGAGACTGGACACTGAGCCTGGTGTTGGGCAGAGAGAGACTGGACACCGAGCCTGGTGTTGGGCAGAGAGAGACTGGACACTGAGCCTGGTGTTAGGCAGAGAGAGACTGGACACTGAGCCTGGTGTTGGGCAGAGAGAGACTGGACACTGAGCCTGGTGTTAGGTAGCGAGAGACTGGATACTGAGCCTGGTGTTGGGCAGAGAGAGACTGGACACTGAGCCTGGTGTTAGGCAGACAGACTGGACACTGAGCCTGGTGTTGGGCAGAGAGAGACTGGACACTGAGCCTGGTGTTGGGCAGAGAGAGACTCGACACTGAGCCTGGTGTTGGGCAGAGAGAGACTGGACACTGAGCCTGGTGTTGGGCAGAGAGTGACTGGACACTGAGCCTGGTGTTAAGCAGAGAGAGACTGGACACTGAGCCTGGTGTTGGGCAGAGAGAGACTGGACACTGAGCTTGGTGTTAAGCAGATGGAGACTGGACACTGAGTCTGGTGTTAGGCAGAGAGAGAGACTGGACATCGAAACTGGTGTTGCTGAGAAAGACTGGACATCGAGCCTGGTGTTCGGCAGAGATAGACTGGACACTGAGCCTGGTGTTGGGCAGAGAGTGATTGGACACTGAGCCTGGTGTTCAGCAGAGAGAAACTGGACACTGAGCTTGGTGTTGGGCACAGAGAGACTGGACACTGAGCCTGATGTTGGGCAGAGAGAGACTGGACAGTGAGCCTGGTGTTAAGCAGATAGAGACTGGACACTGAGCCTGGTGTTAGGCAGAGAGAGATTGGATACTGAGCCTGGTGTTGGGCAGAGAGAGACTGGACATGGAGCCTGGTGTTGGGCAGAGAGAGACTGGACACTAAGCCTGGTGTTAGGCAGAGAGAGACTGGATACTGAGCCTGGTGTTGGGCAAAGAGAGACTGGACACTGAGCCTGGTGTTAGGCAGAGAGACTGGACACTGAGCCTGGTGTTGGGCAGAGAGAGACTGGACACTGAGCCTGGTGTTGGGCAGAGAGAGATCGGACACCGAGCCTGGTGTTGGGCAGAGAGAGACTGGACACTAAGCCTGGTGTTAGACAGAGAGAGACTGGACACTGAGCCTGCTGTTAGGAAGAGATAGACTGGACACTGAGCCTGGTGTTAGGCAGAGAGAGACTGGACACTGAGCCTGGTGTTAGACAGAGAGAGACTGGACACTGAGCCTGGTGTTAGGCAGAGAGAGACTGGACACTGAGCCTGGTGTTAGGTAGATAGAGACTGGACACTGATCCTGGTGTAGGGCAGAGAGAGACTGGACACTGAGCCTGGTGTTAAGCAGAGAGAGACTGGACACTGATCCTGATGTTAGGCAGAGAGAGAGACTCGACATCGAGCCTGGTGTTAGGCAGAGAGAGACTGGCCACTGAGCCTGGTGTTAGGCAGAGATAGACTGGACACTGAGCCTGGTGTTAGGTCGATAGAGACTGGACACTGAGCCTGGTGTTGGGCAGAGAGAGACTGGACACTGAGCCTGGTGTTAAGCAGATAGAGACTGGACACTGAGCCGGGTGTTAATTAGAGAGAGAGACTGGACATCGAGCCTCGTGTTCGGCAGAGAGAGACTGGATACTGAGCCTGGTGTTGGGCAGAGAGAGACTGGACACCGAGCCTGGTGTTAGGCAGAGAGAGACTGGACACTGCAGCTGGTTTTGGGCAGAGAGAGACTGGACACTGAGCCTGGTGTTGGGCAGAGAGAGACTGGACTGAGCCTGGTGTTAGGCAGAGAGAGAGACTCGACATCGAGCCTGGTGTTAGGCAGAGAGAGACTGGAAACTGAGCCTGGTGTTGGGCAGAGAGAGACTGGACACTGAGCCTCGTGTTAAGCAGAGAGAGACTGGACATTGAGCCTGATGTTAGGCAGAGAGAGAGACTCGACATCGAGCATGGTGTTAGGCAGTGAGAGACTGGACACTGAGCCTGGTGTTGGGCAGAGAGAGACTGGAAACTGAGCCTGGTGTTGGGCAGAGAGTGACTGGACACTGCGCCTGGTGTTGGGCAGAGAGAGACTGGACACTGAGCCTGGTGTTAAGCAGAGAGAGACTGGACATTGAGCCTGATGTTAGGCAGAGAGAGAGACTTGACATCGAGCCTGGTGTTGGGCAGAGAGAGACTGGACACTGAGCCTGGTGTTGGGCAGAGAGAGTCTGGACACTGAGCCTGGTGTTAAGC